>NC_142653.1:5428750-5747500 GCF_055504915.1 Nelumbo nucifera
ACAAATTCTTAGTGAGTTTTATAATGCAAAAATGCCTACTAATATTATATTTGAGGAAGACTGGGAAATGGCAATTTGTATAAGAGATTTTTTAAAACATTTTTATGATGCAACAAATGAATTATTGGGTATTTATTATTCAACTAGTTGTAATTTAGCTTATCAATTAATGATGATTAATGATTGTTTTGCAAAATATAGAAAGAAACCACAATTTAAAAGTATTATTGAAATAATGGCAAATAAATTTAAAAAATATTGGGAGAACATTTCTTCTCTTTATTGCTTATACCTATAATATTAGAGCCTAGAATTAGGAAAGATGGTTTAGATATTTTAATTGAAACATATTGTGAGAATATGGATATTGAAATTGGAAATAAAATAGAAGAAATTAATAGTTTATTATTTGAAATGTATAGTTTATATGAACTTGAAGCAATATGGAATAATGAAAATTCTACAACTTGTACAGTTGCATCTTCCACTTCTGAATTTGAGTCCAGTAGTGGAAGAGAAAAACTTTTTTATTTAATAAGTAAGAGGCCAAAATCCACTGCCTCGACAACAAGTTGATTTATTGAACTTAATTTTTATTTACAAGCATTTTTTTTTTTTACTTTAGGTGATTTTTCCTTCACCTCGAAGGGAACAAATACTTTTGATATTTTAGCTCGGTGGAGTGATCATGCAAAAAAATTATCCAGTTCTCACTGCCATGACACATAATCTACTAACCCCTTCGGTGTTTACAATTCCATCAGGTCTTGTTTTAGTGCAGGTATTAGAGTGTTGGACAACAAGAGAAGCTGTATGAATGATTAAAGTTTAGAAACATGCATCTGCTTTAAAGATTGGTTGTATGCTAAAGATAGATTGCAAGACAAAGGAGGGCATGACACTACACCTGATGTTTCACTTGAAGAAGATGATCAAAATCAAGAACAATAGGAGAAAATGATGAAGTCAATATTTTTTGTATACTTAATAGTTGTATAGCATTTTTCAAATTATTATGAATTTTGTTTTAATTTTATTTAAGTTATTTGATATTTTATAATAATATAATTTTTTATTTTCAATTTGTAACTACATTGTATTTTTTATGTTTTATTAATATTCCATTTTCCAATTTTCATATTTCATTCACCCAACCATTATATGCTTTGTATCATTCAAATTTAAATGAAATAAAATTCCTATTTTTTTTTCTAATTTGTTATTCACTTTGAGTCTTTGTCTCTTTGACTTCTTATTTGGATAAGTTTTTTTTCATTTTTTTTAGATTTCTTATTTTTTCAAATAGTTCCCAAAGGAAAATTAAATATTTTAATTTTACTTAGCAAAGAAATAAAAATAATAAAAAAAACGGTCTGGCCCGATTCAACCCACGCCACACTCTAGCTCATAAAATTTCAGGTTGCAGTTTCTTTTGGGAATAGTAAGGCCCTAGCCTTTTCTCAAGGCCTGGAGCTGGCGAATTATTTAGAAGGAAAAAGATTGTGTTCGAAAGTGATTGTCAAACCTTGGTCACAGCAGTCCACAAAATAAATGCCTTCTTAGCTAATGATGCTGTTTTTCTGGTTCAGTATATTTGAAATAGTTTACAAAAGTTGAACATCTCAGTGTCTTTTGTAAATAGGAATGCGAACTCTATGACCCATAAGCTAGCTATCAGGGGGCTGAAAGATTCTGTTTTGTACATTCAGGCGAGCCGGGTTGAATCCGGGAGTTAGCCTTGAAAGATGGTCTTCCTGCCATCACTAATTAATCTAAAAAAAGGGTAGTAGTTGATGAAGACTTGCTGCTATCCAAAGAAGTGGGGTAAAGGACCGGAATGCCGTTGCTCGTGCTCGTGGTCCTAAGTCCTTAACCCCAACCCCAAGACGGTTGTAAAGTTGTAAGTTAAAACATCCGCTGCTCCGCTCTCTGAGTAATAATAACAAACAAATAATAGATACAAGCAAAGCCTCTTCTGTCTTGTCTTTGGGAGCTTAATTGGTTTTAATTTCCAATGTTTTCAATACGTCGTTGATTTGGCCAGTCGAACCGTTTGAATCGTTACCCAATTAGGATTCTGGGTTTGATTCAGTCAAGATCTGTTAGTCGGTCAAAAATCGTGATTTGGTCATGAGGCGTTTAATTCTGCCAATTCAACCATTGACCTGTTCGACCTAGTGACCCCGCATGTTGTACATTCAATGCATGCAAAACTTTTAAAGGCCAAAATTTTGTATTCTGATGTCTGATTATAGTGATTTTTATTTTTATTTTGAATAACTTTTAGAGATCTATACATCCCAATGTGCCACAGGCACCTTCCCTTTTTGGCTTCAAATAACAATTTTTAATATTTTTATAAATTAAAAACTAAATTAAAACATAAATTAAATATAAAATAATATATATAACATATCTAAAACACATATATACATTATTTATTGCTAAACTATATGAATCATTCGATCCAAACAGTTGAACCGATGACCCAGGACTCGGAGGCAAAAACGGTTCGACCACTGGATCGGTTTTGAAAACATTGCTCATTTCTAAAGCTAGACTAGATATTGTGAGTCTGCGCGCGCGTGATGATGACGGAAGGGATGACCTTGGAGAGCCCTTTAATGAAGCCGGAGGGGCAAGAAGCAGGATTTGGGAAGATGCAAGTGGGAAACCATTAACCATTGAAGACATCACGTGGGGCGTGACCCACCGGTTTCTGAAAAGGGGAGGCATCTCTCACGCCATCTCCCATGTTTCTTGAATCCTCAATTCCTTCCTTGCCCCACACGCTTCTCATCACTCATCACCTTCCTTTTTTTTCTCTCAATCTCTCTCAACCAAACAAACAAACAAAGAACAATAACTCGTTCAGTTCAACTACTAACATGTAAAGCAGAAAATTATGAGGAACAAAAGGGAAAATTTCTATTCATGGATATAATTAATATTGTTGATACAATTTACAAGAGCATGAGAGAGACATGAGACTTTTTTTTTCTAGTTTCTACTAACCATTAATCTTTCTTCCTACAAAAGATCAATTAATGACACTAATTTTTCCTAAGAAGGAAAAAAAAAAGAACTGGAGATCGAGACATACAAGCCCTGAACAAAAAGACGAGGGATTGTGGTTGTGATACTAGTGCTGCGTTTTCTCATCTTCTAACAAGCTGCAGATGGGTGGGTGAAGGGATTAAAGAAATGAGGTTTGGGTGCCATCGCAAATGAAGTCTTAGTGGATCCATCGCTGGTGATGCCGCCGATCCTCTCGCATGATGGGCACATGGTGAGCGTGGCCGCCGGCAGCTGCATGTATAGAGGCTGCGCTAGCTTCAAAGCTTTTAGCTCTTGTAGCTCCTTCTGTAATCTCCTGTTCTCATCTGTGAGCGTTTCACAGCATTTCTTCAAGAATTCACAGTCTACTTCCGTTTGCTTCAGCTTTGTCCTGTTATAAGAAGCGATCGATAATAACATCAACAAGTTGATTTATTTATACCAGTTCAGATGTAGACTATTTTTTAACACATAAACCAACAAAAATATCCAAGAGAGAAAAAACTATTTTTCCTGTTAATTTTCTACGACAAGGACTAAGAAGCAGACCTGGCTCTTCTGTTTTGGAACCAAACTTCCACTTGTCGAGGCCGCAGGTTCAATTGTTTCGCTAAGGCTTGCTTTTGCTTCTGATATTTCCCGAAAAAGAAGAAAAATAGCATTAGGAAAAAAAAAAAGAAGAAATAACCTATTGAAAGTAGTAATATAGTAACATGATAAAAGGGTTAATTAAGACCTAAAAAAGAAAAAAAAAAAATAGAGTACTACCGGATTGAGAGTACTGTGCTCTTTAAAGCTGTCCTCTAAGAGGGCAGATTGTTCTTTGGTAAGCCTAAGTTTCTTCCTTGCACTACCCTCTTCATCTTCATCGCTGGCCCTGGAAGACACCTTCTCTACCTCCAATTCTTCATTCCCCAGATCCCTCTCCTTCTTGACGCTAGCGTTGGAAAAAGATGAGATACCACTATGAGGAGAAGTTTGCCGGCACACATCGGTGGCCGAATTGTCACAAGCCTTGTTCACGTCGATCTTCACGGCTTGATATTTCTCGTCCGAAAGGCTTAACGTTAGAGACGGCTCATCGCTGGTTATTGCCATTGACGTAGTGGAGGAGGATAAGAATAAGTTGTCAAAGTTCAAGCATGGTTTATTCCTTCGATGATCAGTAGACCTCGGTCGTGTCTCAGCAGGCTTACCTTCGCAGCCCAAACCTAGACCAAGCCCCGTGTTGCACAGATCCTCCTCAAACCCCATGTTGTTGGATCGATTTCAATCAAACACGGCACCGGTAGAAATATGGACTTTTGTCTGAGTTGTGTCGATCCTCTTGTAAGGAACGGAGACGGAGGAGGAGGACGAGAAAAACTGAAAAAGAATGAAGACTTTGGGAGGTGGTGGGTGGCTACGATGATTATTAATCAAAGGAATGAATGAGTAGAGAAACGAATCTGGCGTGAGAAATTATGAAAATCCCCATGTCTCTCTCTCTACATAGGTTGACCATGAGAACCCCACTACTACTATTATTATTGGTCCCAGTCTCTAACAAACAAATTAACAAGCAATAACTCTCTCTCTCTCTCTCTCTCTCTACACATGTATAGAATGGGTGAAATGATGAATACGTGGATTCACATGATGTGAGTGGATGCACCACAGTATACACTACAAAGAACCACATCAAGAGAATGATTCGTCCTCGCTTACACCATCCACTCCGCACCCACGTACCTTATTAACTATTACATCTCTTTTCGTGTTCTTTTTTTGTCCTTTTTAACTTTACATGTGGACAATTATGCTGCAACTTTTCCTTTGCTTAGCGTATGCTGTAACCACTTTACGGGGTATTATTTTCACTATATATATATATATATATATATATATATATATTGTTTCGCTACCTGGTCGGTGTGCGTGTGCCCTTTGCATCACCTACAATACATGGTGCTAATTTACTAGGTTAATTTGTCTCAATTGATTAACCTAGCTACTAAATATCACCAGATACAATTTGGGTTGCTTTCTATTTAACTATATATTCAGAAGTAATCGGTAGGTGCATGTAATGGTAGAGTCCAGAGAGAGGATTTTAATGCTCTAGTTTTCTGTATGTTAATTTGTTGTTGTAAGAAAAGATAAAAAGAATGGAAAAGAGAAAAGTAGGTGGAAGACACCAAATGAGTTAGAGTTGAGAGAGTTATAATTCATTCACAAGAATCCAGATCTTTGCTTAACTAGAAAGTTGATGTAGAGTGTTTTGGACCACTACTACTAGGAAGTGCATGTGTGTGTCTGAACACATCCATTCAAATTCAATAATGGTTTTGTCGGCTATACTCATTTTAATTTTAGGTCACCTATATCCAACACCATTTTTTCTTATTTATTTATTACATGAAAGTAACAATATCGATCCATCTCAACAAACAATATCGATCCACCTCAACATCAGTTTTCTAGACAAGATTGATGACGCAAAGTGCAACCCATAATTAAGGTGAAAGTGATCATGGTCCACACCCTGCCCACGCTCACGGACCAGGTGGGTTTGGGTTTCAAGAATCAATGCCCGCCCGCTCCACCACACCCAGCAGCTGCATGCCTAACTATAGCTCCGACTGTCAAGTCAGTACTGATCAGTTTTAATTTGTCATGTTTCTTTGAGTATTGTACTAATTAAATTGGAGTTACTGCTATATATAAAAGGGAGGGAGAAAAAAAAAATCTCCTATGGCCATGGTTGCAGAATTTTTTTTTTTTTTTTGTAAGCCTCCAATAAGATACGAACATGGCATGCAGTACCTTTGTCAAATTTAAAATACTCGAGTGACTTTTCTGTTCATTTGATAGCTGGGGTGTCTGTGTTTTATTGGGGGGCCATGAACTTCTCAGAATTAATGGATTTCTATCATTTATAGCTGTGTTTTATTGGTGTTTAATTACAACACCAAAGGCCACCCTATACGTGGAATTAATAGATTTCTATCATTTAATTTTCTTGGCCATTGCATTAAGGTCCTATATATTAATTTGGAGCCATAGAACCGATATCCTCTAATCTGTAATTAAACCTTTTCGGGTCAAATAAATGGTGGTCCATGAACTGAGAAGTAGTGTTGATCATTGAGCTGGTTTGGCTGGCCACGTATAGCATCAGCAATTTGATTGATGTATGCACTAGAATTCTGGTGCCCCCACTTACTTATGTACATGTTTGACAACTAATGAATTTTGAAACTATAAATTGATTTAGTTTATTTGATTTTCTGGAAAAGTAAGAGGAAGGGAGAAGTTCGTGATGAGAGATGAAGAGAAAGTTTAAGGAAGGATTATCCAAATCTTTGTCGACAAGTATCAAAAGCAAACAGATGGTCATTGACTTTGACACACAGTTGAATACTGGAGTGGATATATGTATATCAACAGTAATAAATAAATAATATATATCAAAAAATAGAGAATTAATATTTTGGTTACCCCTTCCCCTAACTCATCACTTTAATGTATAAATAAAAGGGATGATTGGAAACAATTGCAATATGAAGAAAGTAAGGGCATAATTAATCAAATGAAATGGGCGATGTCATCAGAGTGATAAAGCAAAAATCGGCATTAATTAATTAAACGAAATAACAAAGGTTAATGGTGGTGGAGGTGGAGGTTCTCCTTCTCATGTAGACAGTCCTCCCCCTGGGCCTGGGCCTGGGCAATCTGTGCTGGTAGAGGATAAAAGTCATAAAGCAAAGAGATATGGAGTTGGGCGTGGGTGGACGCGTGTCAAGTGGAAGAGGTACGTAAGGGGTAGAAAAGGGTAAAGAAAGGAGGAGAGGCAGAGGTTAGGCACTAAGGCCCCACCAATGATTTGGTATGATGGGCATTCGATTCCGTGGGGGACGATTGTGGAGCGTAGAAGTTGGCGTTGGCGGAAGCCAGAGAGACTCTGAGAGGGAGAAAGAGAGAGATTGAAGAAGATAAGGTTATGCGATGAGATGATGATATGGGCCGGGGCCCGGGGCCCGGGGCCCGGGGCCGGATGTTGTCCTGTCTTTACTGCCAGCCGACCGTGTTGGTAAGATGAGAAGTGCGCTTTGTTTGGCTTTTCTTCGTCCCTGTCCATACCAACCGTCCAAATCAAGGAAACCAAGACTTTTGTCTACATTGTCCACTGCACATCTATTCCTAATCCCTTGTTTATTTTTTCATGTTTATTATTAATTATTTAAATTGCAGTCTACGCAATCTATTCCTACTTGTGTTCATTATTATAACCATATGATATGCATCATATGTTCATCATCATCATCCTAAAAAATTTATTAAAAAAAAGATAAAAAGATTTCGAGGGTGTTGATGAACTGTTAATAAGAAGCCAATGGTTTCGTATTGGACAACAAAAGTCTAGTCAGAGTTATACTGTATATATCCTCTTTTGATTTTATGAGTATGTATATATGATGAAAGAGCATCTAGCCATCCATCATCATCAACGCACCGACTTTCTAAAAGCAAGACAAGCCTTTACCCCACTCACAACTCTCTTTTCTCTCTAATTGCGGAATTGGGTCTGCAAATGGGAACATCATGCTTCCGTTTAAAAGCTATGAGGGATCCATTTATATATTATTATACATAGACCCATGTCATTCCCACTACATTTGCTGATTCACTCATCTCTCTCTCTCTACAAGATGGGCATGCAATCAAGCATAATGGTCCCACTTAGATTATTATTATGTGGGAATGTAGAAAACTGTATTGCACTGTTAGTTAAAGGACTCGCCGGCCGGGAAACTTGTGGAACAAAAGTTAAAGGCACTGGGGCCAAAGGTCGAATATATAGTTGGTTGGAGCTAATTCTGCCACCTTAATTAGGGTTGAGTAATTAAATCAACATGCATGCTTTTATCGTATTGTGTTGTGTCGTCAACTCTACCCATATAGATCTGCTCGATCGTATCAGAGGCAATTGAAATAGTGGGCGTTCATGTGCCATGTCCCAAGTCAATACATACTCAAAACAACTTGGCCAGTTCATGCATGCTTCTCTCTTAGCTATCCGGTCCAGATTGTAACCAGATCGATCGAGCACCAACCATGCATGATATGGATAATGGACTGGAGGCAAGAGCCGCTGGCCCGTTGGGTTGGAGCAAGACCCCACCATTACTACGTAGTTGTTGTGTACTAACTAGACCAGCACACCCCTGCCCACCGCCCCGTTTCCATGTTTGGACTTTGGAGTCGTCGTCACTCACTCCTCACCGCCTCACCGGGAAAACGACCGAGTCGGGTCACACACTCACCCTTCTTCTCATGTTCCAGTTCCACAACCTGATATAGTAAGTTATGACTTGTTTCAACTTTATGGAGTATGGAGTATGGGTTCTGTACGTAATTCAAAATTGTGAACCAATCAAATAAACTAAAGTTGCTTTTCACAATTATATTATATTCCAGAGCTAGCTTTTTTTTTTTTTTCTTTATGTTGAACAAGTTCAAGTGGGGTGAACAATTTCATCATCAAATTAACCGGTTGTTATACATCCAAACACAAAGTGATCATGGTTGAGTGAGGGACCAGTCAGCCCTAATCCAACCCATATCTTAAATACTAGTTATATTTCTAAATGCTAACTTTTAACACAACCCAACCTAGCAATGTAGCCTATAATTAGTAATAAGCTGCAGGTGTGGGGGTCAGTTGCTTTTTTTTGTTAGCCCGGCCCAACTGAAGAAGCTTCAACCCTATCATCAACACGGCATTTGATCCATCATCATCATCTGTCTCATTAATGTCAGACCAGTTGTTGCTGTTCCAGATTGGAAGACGAGTTCAAGAGTCGTGTATGCAATAATTTCCATCGCTGTGGTATTCAATTTATCCTCCATCCTGCGAGTGGAGGAGAGGAGAAACAAATATGTGGGGCCCCAAAAGGTCCATTGAAGATTGAGATCTCTGTTAGAAAGTCTACTACTGCAGCATGTAAAGCTGTAGGAAATTTGAAAAAGAAATTATTCTCTCTTGTTTGATGGTCTTTGTCAGTCCAAATTACCATGGTAATTGGCCTGTCTTCAAGCACAAAGTAAATCTAAACCAAAACCAACTGAGAATGAAGTAACCAAAATTATTGTTCCATTGGTTAACTAGTAAAAAGGAAACAATTAAAGACCCTATAGAGAGAGAGAGAGAGAGTGATCAGAGAAGGTATAGTAAAAGTAGTAATAATAGTACTGGTAGAAGTATTTTACTTGTGGGTTAGTGAATTGAAACTATTTGTCTCTGTTATAAATAGAAATAACTGAATGGAACAAATTAAAGTTTATGTTGAAACTTCATCGTTAAGAGCGAGAGAATGATCATCAAATTAATTAAAATTCACAAATGAATGTCAAGATATGATCATAATTCTATTTATTACATGCATGGAAACACATTTTTGAGTGTCAGTACCTCGAAATGGACGTCAAACTTGTAAATGATGAAACTTGAATGCCATGATATATCGATGTTGCAGCCCATTTGTTTTGGAAAACCATTATTGTACTCATGATATGGCGCAGTATAGTATTAAATTGTTCATTGGCAGAGCAAAATTTTAGCTCTCAAGATGCATTTCATTGTACCAGTACGGAAAGTTGTCTAATTACCATATATATTTACTCTACTCGAAGCTTTAATTAGTTAATGTGTCTTCAATTGAACTCCTTTCATGTAATCATGTCCCTAGCTAGGGCTCAGTTTGTTTGCATTTTGCAGTGAAGAATTTCATACTCATGTAAATGCATGGGAGTGCCAATAGCCAATAGCTAGGTCCTGCTTTGCTTTTATTTCAGATTTGACATTTTCCTTCTTGTTTGTGACAAATTAAATAAAGTAGGAAATAAAAATGAAGTGGTTCCCACTTCATATGAAAAAGATTAACATTGAAGATAGGAGGAGGTTAAGGCTATGTTTGGGAGTGAGGTAGGAATTGAAGCAATATGTTGCGGGCCCTCACTTAAAATGAAAGAATTATTGAGGTATGAGGAAGGTGTTGCAAATTTTGCATTAGTAATTAGTTTTTGGAAGCAATTAAAATATATATGCACTGTCAATGAATGTAATTAAATGCTGGTTTAATGCAAGTTGAAAGTCTCTAATGACATCAACAAGGAAGAAGAGATAAGAAACGACACCAAATTAGGTATTGGAAAAGGATTTGACAATAATGCCCCATCAAGATCGATAAAGTAGAAGAAAAAAAAATATATAATTCAGAAAATAGACCGACCCCAGAGTGGGAGAATGTATTCGTTCAATTCTTGCCGTTGATAATGGGGATGATGACAGTGAGTGATGTATTAGTAAATTAAGGTGGCAACAGGTCAAGTCAAACTATAACATCGAATTGGTGGAATATAGCCAAAGTTGCAGTAGTGCTACTGGCCTGTGCTTACCTAGTCCGGCTCGACTTAGACCGATCGAGGGCTAAGTGAAAGAGTCCGGCCCAAGGAGCTAGTACTGAAGTGAAGGGAGGGCTTAATTAATTGTGTAAGGTGGCATCTCCTTTTTGATAAAAATAATAGTTGTTGTGTGTAGGTCCAAAATGTGACATATTGTCGAGTGGGAGTGGCCAACGTAACGTTATACGCTATGCTTCCATTGTCCCTTATTCCATTTGGCTTTACAAGTGACTCATCCAAATCCAATCCAATAATCCATGGAATAACGACTGAAGGAGTCAATATGCAAAAGCCAATCCAACTCAAAACAAATTCTATATTCATTATTTACATCTTTTTTCTTTACATAATTATTAATTATATTATCTTCGTAAAGTCAATGCCCAATCGAGACTTCTTTTATTATTGAATTCAACTAAATATAAAATAAAAGAAGAAGAATAAGATTGATTTCATGATGAAAATGAGGTGGTGGAACTAACGACATTCATTTCTTGGAGGTTCCAGGAGGTATCCTTTGCTAGTTCTCCTTCAATTCTATTAATTTCTATGTGCCGTAGATACGATTCATATTATGTATCAATCCCCCGAATGTGAACATTAATTCCATCTGATGAATCACTTGTAGATCAACAGAACAGAATCCCCATCACGTTGTGGTGGGCCCAGTGGCGTCAACCTTTGATCTCTTTTATTATTTATTTATTTTTCTTCTGTTAAACATCACCTCAATGAAGTCAACGACAATCATGCATGTAAGAAACTTTTTTTTTTTTTTTGTTGGTTAGAAGAAAGAAAAGGAGGGAAGAGATGCTTGCTGTTGCAGTTGCACCAAGGTGGGGATACATTCAAAGCTTGGGGGAATATTATTTCTCTTAACCTTGTCATATTGTTATTTGTAGTGGGGTCCCTGTGTTGGTTTGCATTGCATTCCACCACTGCAGTGCATTTCATCAAGATATATAGAGAGAGAGAAAGAGAATTCACGCTCAGTGGCAAGTTGACAATTACGAAATTAAAAAAAGTAGTTGAAAAGTGGTCCTAACAATTAACAACGGGCTTTCCAACCGTCACCAACTACATTACATTACTTTGGTCAGGTCATGGTGGACAGTCTCAAATCAACCATGAAATTTATTAAATGCTTCATTCGGTTTACATCTAAACCTATATATATATTTAGACCAGTGGCTGAAGGTTTTCCAAATATCCATTATATACCCATAGAAAATTAATTTGTTCATGAACCCGACTGATAGCAGAAAAACAATTTGTTTGTTGGATGGTGATCACAGCTTAGAAGAAGCCACGTGGAAATCATAATTCAAGCTCATTCTCTGACTACACCATTAATTTGAAAATTTTGGGTCCAAACAGAGGTTGACCCATCTGAAATTGTTGAACAGCACATGGCCAATCCCAATATGAATAGATTCTCTTTTAAAATGGTAGGAAGGATATTTGGGGGTAATCTGTTCCGTCTCTTACATGCCCATCCCTTTTTCACTAGACTTCGACTCTTTCTGACAGCATATATTTTCCCTTATAAACACTTTCTGCAAAATTTTTTACTGTTATACCCTCTAACTATAATAATATTTCTTGGTTCATATTTTAAAATTTTTAAAATATAATCTCAATTTTTCTAGAATTCTAGTATTGTCATACTTATGTTTTCAAAAACGATAGTGGTCTCATGATGGGGTGAATCAGCTATAGTCAGAAAGGAGTGATACCGGAAGAGTTTTGATTATATATATATATATATATATATATATATATATATATATATATATATATATATATATATATATATATATATATTAATTTGTTGAATCCTAATTCTTGAAGCCAATGTAGTATGAAATTTTGCATCATTAACTCATCTTTAACAACAAAGGGAAAATCTATGATACTGGAAAAACATGGTATCGGAAATGAATACCACCTGATTGATCACCTTTTTTTATGATACCAATTGATTGGTCTATAATTTTTTCCTATATTAATATTGTCAAACCCAACAACAATTTACTTCCTTTTGCTTCACTAGAACATCTTTTTTTTTTTTTTTTTTAATTTTCACTAGGCTAGCTAAAACACCTTCTTTAAATATGAGATTATTTTCTTTTTCATTTTTTTCCTGTTAATATGGATGAAGATAATGAAGAGGAATTAAAATCAGATCAAATATTATAATGCATGTATGAATGATATTCAGTTTTAAATTAATGTACTCTTCCCAAGTGAACATTGTTAAGACAAGTGTGGGAAAATTAAAAAAATCACCCAAAAATTGCCATTTCTGCATGAAATGTATATAATAAAATTGAGCAATCCTACGCATACAAATTTGCATTCTTGTCTACCTAACAAATACATTTGTGGAATTTTAGTGTGCCACTTCCTTAATTTTAATGAATAAATTCCATGATATAAGCCAAAAAGAAATAAAAACTTTAAATTAGCTATGGCCTAATTAAGAGCCCATTAGCCCAGACAAATCTACATGTTATATATCATGGATAATCACTCTCCCACCACTAGTTATCACATTTCTTGTCGTTGGGACGTTTCCTGGCTATATACAAGTAAATTTCCATCGATTGGACCAGTCATACACCATCACGTGCTTCCTTTCAAACCGTTGCAATCCAAAAGTGCTTTCTGCACTTTCGACAATATCTGGACCTTTGATTCGTTTGTATACTCTCAGGGCGCAAGCTCTAAAGGCTTATTTGTATTCATATGCCATTGCTTAATTAATTTGATAATGATATAAGTGTACGTGTTAGCAGACAGTTGTTTATATGTATAAATTGTTTGCTTGAGCAGACCATGGACCTATTGCAGAACAAATCCTTTCCAGGCCCAGCCCAAGTTCTCAATATATGGATCACATGATATGATCCCATTGCAGATAACTTGGGCTGGGTCAGTCAGACCTTGCCCAAGTCACAACCCCATATCTGAAACGGCCTAAGATGTGGCCCGAATGGAATCATTGTTCACAACCCTTATGTGACAATACAACATGCCACGAGCTCATATTGGTGCCCCACATGCATATCTCAGCGTGCATTGGGAAGATTCATATCATGGACATGGAGAGATGTTGTTAATACACGGTTGGAATGAGCTGTGGGGCACGTGTTGGATGCATTCTATAGGGTGCCCATGCTACTTCATATGATATGTAGTAAGGATTATTGGAATCGATTCCCGATCTCCTGCCCACAAGAACTCTATCCACCCTTATCCACAAAACACTACACCCATGAATTGAAAATATCTCCCCGTGCATAATAATATACAAGCGCAACATGGAGATGTGATGTCATGTGGGTACGCAAGTGTGGGTAGGAAATCCAAACTCATGAATCAGTATTGGAGATTTCAAAAATCAAAAATAACAACCATAAAATCATTCGCCCCAGGTATATAGTTCTCATTTCATTCATGGAGTACGACTGGAAGATCAAGTAGTGGTTTTTGCTTTTATTCTGTTTTTGTTTTTTAACCACAATAGAACACGAGGCAATAATAATTACATTTCCAAACATTACCAAGAATAATTTTTTAGAGTTCGATTATGATGCTTGAAAGACATGATACCGGATAAACTTATAACAAATCAATTGACATCATTAATTTGTTGGGTTTTCATCAAAATTCAAGACGATTTTGATTGATCCAAGCTTTTCTGGTATCATGTCTTTCTGCATTATAGATTTTTCTTTTCCAATTTTTAAAATCATTCAACTGTCTACTCTACCATAAGATTTGTGAAGTTATGTCTTGGTATCTCCATGCATTCCCAGCGTTGGATTGGGTTGGTCTAGGGCTACTAAACCCCAAGATTTAAGTGTTTGGGGCTCAATCTGGACCTAGGTCCAAAAATATCAATCTAGTCCATGTGAGATTCTATAATTCAGATTGGTCAGCGCCCCTCAAAGAAGTGTTAACTAGGACCATTTCCAATACGGGTTTTTGTCTCAAATCCTCAGACAATCCTTGAGCTTTGTTAAAAAATTACTTTAGACCCTAAGGAATTAAAAACTCGAATTATGATGGAAAGGCTATGACATTTCTAATGTCATTGACTGATCCGTTACAATGAATAAAATTTATATTACTTTAAAAAGCACGAATAACCTCAGTAATATTTATGAAATTTTTTAGGACAAAATTTATTCTTCCATATTTAAATTTTTTGATAAAAAATGAGGGCAAAAGAGTAATTAATTATTAATATTAAATGAGGTGGAAAGAGACAATTATAAGATATTCAATGCATTCAATTTCTTCTCATTAAATCCAACACTTAAGCTAGTAATTTGCATTCATCTTCATTGAATCATATATTTAAGGAATTTTTATTTCATCTCATCATTAAATTCTATTATTTAAACCCATACATAATAAATTAATAATTCTAATAACATAAAAACATACTTTTAAAATCTACCTTAAAAAATAGTGCTTTCATCTAGGTAGAGGTGAGAAATTAAACTATTTCAGGTCAAATGGGTTAATCTATGTTGTCACAATTAAATAATAAAATTCAAATAGATAAAATGCAAAAATTGAAATTAAAAAAAAAATTGGGAACATTTTTAACATCATACATTCAACATATTAAAAAATAATAAGTATGATAAATAAGAAATATTTTTATTAATTTTAGAAATGGAATATAAAATTTAAAATCAATTAGAAATAAAATTGTTTTCCTATTTTCTCTCATTAAATCTCATATTAAGGTATATTCTCTTATAAAATCCACAAAATTAATTTTAATATAATAAAAATAAATATTTTGAAAAACAATTTGAAAAAAAAAATTATTTTCTTCCCTTCCAATGGTGGATAAGCAATTCAACCATTTTGGGTCAAATGGGTTTATAAACAATGTCATAACTAAATAATAAAAAAATATAATATATAATACAAAAATAAATGGACATATCTCTAATATTTCATATTCATTATACTAAATAAAAATGCATATAAAATGTAAGAAGTAATTTTATTAATGATGAAAATGGAATGCCAAAGTTAAAATCAACCTATAAATGAAATGATGTCATAGTCAAATAATACATTTTTTATAAATAGAAAATATTTGGGCACATATCTAATGTTATATATTCATAAAAATAAATATTGGGTACATCTTTAATATTATACATTCATTATCAATGATGAAAATGTAATATAAAATTTAGTGTCAACCTAGAAATCAAATTATTTTCCTTCTTGAGTTGTGAGTTAGTGGTTTGGGTCAAATGGATTAGCCGATGATATGATAGTTAAATAATAAACCTTTAAAAAAATAAAAAAGTACAAGTAATCAAAAGAATATATAAAAAATTATATATTAATTATGTTAAACAAAAACTAAGTATGATAAATAAAAATTATTTATATAATGTAGATGATATATAATTTAAAACAAATTTGAAAGTAAAGCTATTTTCTTATTTAGATGGTGGGTCAATGATCCAACTTTTCAATGAAACTCATGATGTCATAATTGAATAATAAGTATTAAAAAAAAAGATAAAACACAAACAATTAAAAAGTACAAAATTCTATCGCATTTGGGAACATTTATAATTTTATATATTCCTCATAATAAATAAAAATTTGTTAAAAATAAATTTTTATTTTTATTTATGGAAAAAATGGAATAAAAAGTTTAATAATAATTGTTATTGTAATATAAAATTTCCACATGCAATGAAATGCTCATTTATTACAAGCATTTGAGTTTATTTTTAATAATATTGTTACTTTTGTTAATTTTCAATTTTGACATAATAATTTCCAATTAATGGCATTAAAAACATACTGTCGTATAGGTGTAAATCGAGTCATCCCGCTTGTAACCCGGCCTAACTTTGGACCGACTCGGCCCGATACGGCACAATGGCACACAGGTCGTGCCAGACCCGGCATGATGGTCTATGTCATGCTAGACCTAGGGTTCGAAGTCCATGGGCCAGTACGTTGGGATTCTGAACCAGTAATCCAGGTAAGTCCAATTAAATTAATTTTTATTTTTTTTAGAATTAAAAAAAAAAGTCTGGCTCCTCCTGGAACCAATTCCCCAACATGTTCAATGTCAACGATATTCAATTGCATCATAATAGTGTTAGCACTAATATAGATGCTATTGGTATTGATGGAACTTCCACCCCTAGTATTGATACTAGGGGAAAGAAAAAGATGGCCTCTAACTTGATTAGCCTGGTTTGGAAAATATTTAAAGTAGTGGAGGTTGAGGGGAAGGGAAAAAGAGTTGTTTGCCAAAAATGTAGGAAAGACTTTAGCTACTATAGCAATGGTGGCACTGGCCATTTGGGCAGACAATTGCTCACCCATGAGAAAAAATAAGAAAAATAATAGAAAGAAACAACACAAACACAAATTGTGAAAATATTAACATTGAAATTGGAAATAAAAAAGAAGAAATTAATAGTTTATTATTTGAAATGTATAGTTTATATAAATCTGAAGTAATAGGAAACGATTCTACAAGTTGTACAGCTGCACCTTCTACTTCTGAACTTGATCACAATAGTAGAAGAGAAAAATTTTTTTATTTAATAAGAAAAAGGCACAAATCTGTTAACTCAACAACAAGTTCATTTATGAAACTTAATTTTTATTTACAAATAAATTTTTCTACTTTAGGTGAAGGAACAAATAATTTTGATATTTTAGCCTAGTGGAGTGAACATTCAAAAAATTATCTAGTTCTCACCACCATGGCACGTGATCTACCAACCCCTCTGATGTCTACAGTTCCATCAGAGTCTTGTTTTAGTGCAAGTACTAGGGTGTTGGATGACAAGAGAAGTTGTATGAATGATGAAAGTATAGAGATATGCCTCTGCTTTAAAGATTGGCTGGATGTTGAAGGCATATTACAAGACAAAGGAGGGCATGACACTACACTCGATATTTCACCTAAAGCATATGATGAAAGTCATGATTCATGAACAATAGCTGTATAGCATTTTTTTTCAAATTATTGTAAATTTTATTTAATTTATTTGCTATTTTTTAACAATGTAATTTTGTATTTTCAGTTTATAACTATATTGTATTTTTTATATTTTATTAATTTATTCCATTTTCCAATTTTCATATTTCATTCATCCAAGTATCCAACCATTGTATGCTTTGTAATTTGTACCATTTAAATTTAAATGAAATAAAATTCATATTTTTCTTTCAATTTGTTATTCCATTCTTATTTGATTAAGTATTTTTTTCATTTATTTGTTAGATTTCTCATTTCTTATTTTTTCAAATAGTTCCCAGAGGCTAAAGGAAAGTTAAATATTTTAGTTTTACACTTTTACTTAGCAAACAAATAAAAAAAATCAATTTTTTCAAAAAAAAAACAAAAATAAAATAAAATAAGGTAAAAAAACCAGTTTTGCCCAATTCGGCCCACGCCCAAGGCCCAGCCTATAGCCTAACCCAGGCCCATAGCACGGCGCGGACCCACACGGGCTTGGGCCATGGGCTGTGCCAAGCCGACCCCCCAAGTTACCCCTAGGGAGGGCAGCACCGGCACGGCACAGCCCTCACTTTGCGCAGACCGCCCGTGAGCATGACCCATTTTACACCTCTAAGCAATCGTCGACACTCCTTCTCTACCACCTCTCCCTTCCCATGCACCTTACCTTCACAACTTTCATCTTTCCATGTCTGGATCAAGTCGACCACTCATACAGAAATTGTCCCAAGTAACTTCTCATAAGCTTGGGGCAATTCACACTTGCCTCCGAGATCATGACACATAGCACTTTCGAGATTTGTATTCAATTTGATTAAATTTTGAATCAGAATTTTATACTAGTGTTTGGAACTGATGCCATTTTCTTGAAAAAAGGTGCCACATCAGTGTCATGTCTAAAATTCGTGTTTTTGGACATATCTCGACATTTGCTTATGTGTTTTTTTTTTTTTTTAATTCTCAAACCACACCTTAGAAATTGGGGAAAGTGTGATATGAGAAAATGTACTTTTTGGTGTTTTCTTGTTTTTACTATTGCTACAAACATGACATTGAAAAATGCCTACGTGGCAGCACCAATAATGATCCCACACACATTTTTTTGAGAAAATGACATGCCAATGCAGCACCGTTCTCTCAAAAAGCATCTCTTATAAAATGACATTGATGCCAAACATGGCAATAAACAATCTTATATAACAATCGGACAACATAGGATGATTATATGTATGTATTGTATTTATTAACCTTAGGCCGTGTTTGGGAGTGCTTAAGTTAAAAAAGTGCTTATTCCAATAAGCACTTATTTGCATTTGACACCCAACTTTTTCAAGTGCTTATTTTAAAAAATAAGCACTTATTTTATATTGGGCATTTGGTAGTCTTTTTCTCTAATAAGCGCTTAAATAAACATTTGTGACTATTTTATCCTTCATTTTCTTTCAAATTTTCAAAATATACTCTTTGAAAGAACTTTTATTAAATTAGTTTTATAAAAACACTTTTTTGAAAGTACTTTTATAAAAGCACTTTATGAACTGGACATTGCTCTCAAATTGGACATGTCCAAAGCTTTCGACATAATGTTCTTGCTTTTTCTCAAAGAAACACTAAACAAAATGAGTTTCCCATCAAAATGGACTCAAATGATCTATCAATGTATCTCTACCCCAACCTTTTCAGTAAAACTAAATGGCAAATGTTATGGCCATTTCAAACTAAGACAAGGCCTCAGACAGGGAGATCCCCTCTCCCCATATTTATTTATCACGGGTATGAAGATACTAACACAATTGCTAGCATGTGCTGAAAGTGAAGGTCTCATTGATGGAGGCAAAATTTGCAAGAATGGTATGTCTGTTACTCATTTGCTATTTGCAGATGATTGCATCATTTTTTGCAAGGCGGATGTGTCACATGTTAAAATTTTGAGCCAAATCTTATCTATTTTTGAGCAACTTTCGGGACAAAAGGAAAACTATGAGAAATCCTCCATCATGTTTAGCAGCAATGTCCCAAGACACCACAGAAACGGGTATGGAGATACTAACATAATTGCTAGCATGTGCTGAAAGTGAAGGTCTCATTGATGGAGCTAAAATTTGCAGGAATGGCATGTCTGTTACTCATTTGCTATTTGCAGATGATTGCATCATTTTCTACAAGGCGGATGTGTCACATGTTAAAATTTTGAGCCAAATCTTATCTATTTTTGAGCAACTTTCGGGACAAAAGGAAAACTATGAGAAATCCTCCATCATGTTTAGCAGTAATGTCCCAAGACACCACAGAAAATTTATCTCTCACATACTCAAGGTCAGAAAAACCTCTACAAGGCACAAAGTACCTGGGCACCAGATTAGGAGTTCAAGACAATAGGATATCAACACATCCGCCCTTAGTGGACTGAGTGATATCAAAAATAACATATTGAAACTCTAGATTTCTATCCCAAGCAGGGCACACCACTCTGATTCAATCAATCCTCCAAGCCATGCCAATCTACTCCATGCAGACACCTCTTCTCCCCAATGGGACACTCTCCAAACTAAACAAGTTGATGAGGGACTTTTGGTGGCATATGGGTGATAACAAGTCTAAACACACAATATAGTGGAGAATAGCGAACCAATCAAAACAAAATGGAGGTTTAGGATTCAGAAAAAAGTCAAGACATGAACAAGGTAGTTTTTGGGAAACAGGTATGGAGAATGATATCCCCTCCCAACACTTTGTGGAGTCAAATCATCAAACAAAGGTACTTCCCAACTCAAAGCCCATTTCAGGCCAAAGTCACCCGCACTTCATCACTACGGTGGCGTTCCACACACAAATTTCTAAAAGAACTGAAGCCAAACATAATATGGCAAGTCAGTTCGGGCAGGAACATTTCAGCCTTCTCGGACCCTTGGGTTCCAACTATCACAAGGGGTATCCCACATCCAAGAGATACAACCTTTGAAACTCACGATAACCAACATTTTTCATCACTATTGAACCTAGACCGAAGCTGGAACCGCCATATTCTAGCCCAATTTTTTTATGAAGAAACATGCTCTCATATCCTTCAAATTACACCTGACACTGAGTCAAGCCAAGATAATATTTTGTGGAAACTCAACACCTCTGGAACATATACAGTGAAGTCAGCATACAAGGTTTTTGAAAACCATAAACCATCACCCTCCAAAGCACATTTCCCATCAAATTACACCTGACACATAGTCTTCATTTGGAAAGTGGTTTGGAATGGCCTCCTAACCCGAAGTAAATGTACAAAATGGCTCCACCCCTCCGAAACAAACTGCCCTTTCTGTAAATATCAAAAAGGAAACAACCTCACATCTCCTCTTTACATGCCCTTTCACAAGAGTAGTTTGGTGTGAAGCTCAGGTAGGGCTGAATCCGAATGACATCAAAGAGGAAGAGGAAGTTTATGTCTCCATCATAAAGTGGTGGGAAAAATTAAAAAAGAACTTATCGCCACAAGAGGCCATACATCTAGTGGGGAAGGGTTGCACTTTACTATATCTTATATGGAGAGCCAGAAATGACCTCGTTTTTTACCACAAGAATACCAACCCAAGGGACATTATTTCTCGAGTGTGGAAGTATCAATGCTCTCAAGACCAGTGTTTCAAAAATATAAGGACTACCTCCCCTACAACGAGAGAAGGAACACCCTCACCATACTTTACATTGATGGATCGTATGACTTACTCTCAGGTTTTGCAGGACGAGCTTTCATCATCCAATGCATAGACAGAGGCATAGTCCTTGCTGAAGGAGAACCGTGCTAGGCCATTGACAGTTATGATGCGGAACTCCGGGCCCTAATTCAAGGGCTTAAAGCAGCCAATCAACTCCAGATATTCAAGATCATGATATATAGCGATTCATTCCAGGTGATAGACCGGTTACATTGGATAAAAGTCAACCAAAGAGATGGATAAACTGGTTACATTGGATAAAAGTCAACCAAAGAGATGGATAAACTGGTTACATTGAACACAATTATTAATACTTTTATCTATTTTTGAACAATTACAGTTTGTACATATAAGCAGAAACTACAACAAGACTGCTCATACACTAGCTTACCTCGCATGCAAAGGCCAACTGAAAATATCCTATAACCCATGTTTATCCTCATCTGTACAGTTTGGTTTAACTTAATGAAGGGCTGGCTGTTTTTCTTTTTGGAAAAAAAAGAATCAAGATAGATGGTTTTAGATTTTTATTATTCCGAACTCGCAACAATTCACCTTATTAGAGTCTAGAGCCTAGACTGATCCATCGTGAACGTGCCTCTTAACTCCAAAGTCCAAACAGATGGGAAAAACAAGCACCGCGAACCTGTTACTCCCCTTCCTATTCGTCTTGTTCTCATCGTCTCCACCTTTAATCACAACTGAAGCATCAAAGCTTGGCTCCTTCAGATTTGCTCCTCGTTTCTTCGGGAGATTTGCAGCAAATGCAGACCTTAACAACTTACAAACACACAAGTCGCTCAAAATCCAATATGAAACCCGATATTTCACACAAGTCCTCGATCACTTCAGCTTCTCCAACCTTCCAACATTTCAGCAGAGGTACCTCATCAACACTGACCACTGGCTCGGCCCCAATAGTATGGCCCCCATTTTCCTCTATTGCGGTAATGAAGGCGACATCGAATGGTTCGCCGTTAATACTGGCTTTGTTTGGGAGATTGCTCCTCTATTCAACGCCATGGTTGTCTTCCCTGAGGTCACCACTCCATCTTGCCAGCTCTAATTTGCCCTTTGTTTGTGTTGTAGAAGTAACTTTACTGAATTTAAGCTTAGAGTTGAGTTTTTTGGTGTTTTTTTTTTTTGTTTAATTTTCGTGGTTACACGGCAGCACCGGTACTATGGCAAGTCTATGCCCTTTGGAAGTAGAGATTCAGCGTACAAGAATGCTGCTTCTTTGTCGTATCTCACTGCTGAACAAGCTCTTGCAGACTTCGCAGCTTTGATTACTGACCTGAAGCGGAATATGTCTGCTGAGGCTTGCCCGGTTGTTTTATTCGGTGGATCTTACGGCGGAAGTTATCTCTCTCTCATTTGTTTTGTTATTTCTTGTTAGTTGAGATTGTGAGCTTTACTAGTTATAAATAATCTTTCTTTTTATTACCAAAACAGTGTTGGCAGCATGGATGAGGATCAAGTATCCACATATTGCTATCGGGGCACTCGCTTCCTCAGCGCCCATTCTGCAATTTGAAAATATTGTGCCACCAGAAACATTTTACGACATTGTCTCCAATGATTTCAGGGTCTGTCTCTTATAATTCACTTACTGGCACCTTTATAAATATGTCTTTGTACACTTTGAGTTGCAGATTTTTATCCTCTTATGTATGCAGCGTGAAAGTGTCAGCTGCTTTAACACCATAAAAAAGTCATGGGATGCAATAGAAGCTGAGGGGCAAACAGAAGAAGGCTTGCTTCGCCTGACCGAGGAATTCCACCTTTGCCGGTAAGGCATTGTCTGGATTCAATATCTAGGCCCCAATATGTTTTAGCAAGATGGTATTATGTTGATGCTTTCGTTTTGAATAGATTGAATCTTTTTTCCCTTTTTAATCATATTTTCGAAACTTAATTTACCATACATCATGAATGGAAGGAACCTGAGAAGCACACAAGATCTTGAAGATTGGTTGGAATCTGCTTATAGTTATTTGGCAATGGTGGATTACCCATATCCTTCTGATTTTATGATGCCTTTGCCAGGAAATCCAATAAAAGAGGTAAGATACAATTTACAACATAATTGAAATAATCTCTTGGCCAATGTTGGATATCTGCTATGGTATGTAGTTTCTTGGTCTTATCTCTGTCTTTTTCTTTTCACAAAATTGTGAAAGTACTATACCCTGAAAGCCACTTAACTGTGCATAATACACAGTAGTCTGCTGAGTTTATTGGGACAAAAACATATACGGTGTGTTGAGGCTCACCATTATCAGTAGAGGTTGTGCTAAATAACATGACGGTTTTTTGTTTTCTTTCTTTTTATTTTTTTATTTTTTTGATAAATGGTGTATGCATATATATTGCATTTCTATATGTGGTAAAATTGGAAGGCATACCTAGATACAGAATCCTTACATTGTCGATGAGTTGAAACCATGAACTATGCAAGTATATCTCTTTGGCCATCAAAACCAGAATTATATTAAATCTTCCAATTGATTCTGCAAATGTTCAAAAGAGAAACCAATGCAACACTAATAGGCCATACTCATGTGGATATAGGTTCATCCTAGATGGCTTTGTTAATGCTCTTATGCCCATTAACTACAGTAGGTTCTTTGTTTACAAGCTCAATATTCTTGGACCATGACTTGCAGCCCAATTCATTTTACCCACAAACCTAAGGTGGTCAAGTTCATTATGGCAGATTGGCAGGCCTAGGGTGGAAGAAACTAGAAGAAGAATATCTTCAAAAAATATCCTAAGAGATAATACCAATTAAATAATATTCTAGATGCTTGGGTATTTTGTGATTTTATTTTCTTGTTTTCCAAGGGAATTTATCTTTCTATGAAAGGCATTGTACTCCTTTTTTCCCTTTTAAATGCATGAATATTATTAGATCTGAGAATTGGAACCTAGCAGTGAGGTCATGGTAGTAATGTCTGATTTTAGTTCTTCCTCAGCCAAAAGCCTACCTGATGCTTTGGCAAGAGCTGCAGTTGTAATGTTTAATTTGGAATGGCGGCACAAGACAGGCTGTATGTGTAAAAGGCTTCTGTGTAAACTGTTTTTGACATGGAAGCTATGAGCTGTTGTACTAATTCAATATAATTTGATCTCTTGGACTTTAGGGGTCATGACTTTTTTGATAAATAACAGAATGAATTTCATTCATATAAAAAGGATTACAAGAAAAGCCATAAGGGTAACAAGATCAGAAGCTACAAGACAGAAAGAACCTTTAGGGGTCATGACTTCTCTTGCTTCAATCAATAATATGCCTCTGATAATTGTTAATGGTAAAAAAAAAGCGATCCTATTTTCCAAGTGCATGCTAGAGTGGAATGCCAGAACAGGATTTTTGCAGCTGTTCTATGCAGTTGGCTCTCAAACAAGGATACAGACATGGACATGGATATGAGAAACTGGGATACAACTCAACATTTCCTAAGATCCTGAGCATGTTTGTGTGTGGTATCCCATTTAATATGCTTAAAAGTTTCTTTCATTTCTAACTTTTTAAGTTAGATTTCACTTCTCAATATGCATATCATGTCAAATTCAATTAAATTTCTATAGTATATACATTCTTATTATGTGATTTCTTAACCATACCATTTTAATGTTTTAAAAGGGTTTACACCATGAAGTATACATAAATATTTGAGAAACAAGGAAGTATTTCCACATTTCCTGTATCAGAGTCTTTATGTCATCTTGGGTAGATAGGTTTTTTGACATCACATGTTGGTGGTTTAGCACCTTTCTTTGAGTGCCTATTAAGCCTCTGGATATCCATTATGTAGAACTGAATTATTTGTATTTATCATTTTAATAATAAGATCTTTTCTCATTAAAACTTGTTATTTATATCTGGTATATAAACTGAGACTCAACCAAAGCCTCATATGGGGTACAGAATGTCAAACAATTAACCTTCACTGAGAAGCTTATATATGTGTGTATATACTTATTTATGTCTGTCTTTCTAGGTGTGCAGAAAGATTGACAGTTTTCCTGATGGGACTAGTACTTTAGAGCGTATATTTGCAGGAGTAAGTGTCTATTACAATTATACTGGAGTAGTTGACTGCTTTGACCTGGGGGAGAGTAATCAGGATTTGGGAGCCGATGGATGGGATTGGCAGGTCTACTCTTCCTTTATCTTATTGATTATAAAGCTTTTCGATGTTTATTATATCCAAATAACTTGTGTTAAAATTTTCCTGGAAGTATTGTTATATCTAATTGAGTTTCCCTTGAAATATATAGGCTTGCACAGAGATGGTTATGCCAATGTCAAGCAGCCAAAGCACTAGCATGTTTACGGCATACGATTTCAATTATTCTTCTTATCAAGACGAGTGCTTTAAGCATTTTGGTATCAAGCCAAGGTCTCGATGGATAACCACCGAATTTGGTGGACATGTAAGATAATAATGGGTATCTAAATTTATTTGCTTCTTTCAATCAATAAACATGAATTAGTTTATATGTTTCATTAGTCTTTATAATGTCTTTTTTTTTTAATCTAGATCCTGAACACATTATGCTTTACCAGACTAAAATACCTATAAATATATTGGTGTCTATTTTACTTTATTGGTATGCATGTTTGTAAGCAATCCTTATCTTTAAAACCTTTTTTTATCAGTAAAAGGCTTTCATAACTCATAAATTTAGTACAGTCATTAAAGCATTTTCCCATCTCAAATTACATAATATTACAACTCTGCCCAAAATGGAAGAGGCCTGTCAACGCCTTGTTTTGCCAATACATCTGTCATCCCAACAACAGTCCTTACCCAGCTGAAAGTAGAATTGAACCTTTTTGCTAGGGTATCAATTTCCTTGAAATCCTGTCTGCATTTCCAAGGGGTGGAATTGATTTTCTTTGTCCAAGCGGTGACTAATTGTGAGTCTCCTTCAGTTTCCAATTCCCTAATTTCAAGTTGTACTGCAAGTCTCATTCCTTGTAGCAGAGCCCATATTTCGAGATCGGCTTCAGTCAGGGCAAGCCCGTCCTCACACCGTGCCAACAGCCTCTTGCAACCTTGCATCGGGAATATCTCCCCATGAAATAAAGCACATAAGTACGGAGATATTCCCAATGCAAGGCTGTAAAGGCTGTTCGAACAGGCGTTGCCCTGACCGAAGCTGGACGCCCATATTTCAGCCTGAACTGAATCTCCAAAGCCAATTGGACCTGAATACAAGGCCACTGCCTCTCCTCCGTTGTTTCTGAATACACCCCATATGCCTGCTCTTCCTGGATTGCCCAATGAACTGCCATATCAAAGTTCAATTTTAGTTTGGTCAAAGCTGAAATTGAAAATGAAAATGGACAGTAAAACCTTTCTTGTCAAAAAATGAAAATGATAACTTTCATGACCAATGAGGTTGTTGGTTTGATCCGACTTACCTACAATGGACAGTAAATTATAAATATTTTGTAGAAATGATGAGATTAGAGGGCTAGTCAGTTCTTTTCATGTGTGGCCATGTCATCCTCTAGTAGGTCCGTTTCTGCTTGAGTTGTTCCAAGGTTCAAAATATTGGTGTCGCATATTGTATCGAGAAGCTTGGACATGGATATGTCATACATATACAGATTTGCTTTGGATATGCATGGATATAGTGGAAAGATATTGATATACTTAAATACATTGGGGAAACTCTTATAAATCCTAAAAATACATCAGTAACATTAAATCTAAGGTTAAAATAACTATGAATGAGGTATAAACACACAAGTGATGCACACTAATAATTTATGAAGAGATGCATTGCAATCAACATTACCGAGAATCTAAAATATGTAGATATCATACAATAAATTTACTAATAATACATCAAACAAGTTTGAGTTTCCAGTCTACTAAAATCTCTTTATAAAACACATTAAATTGTTAAAATAATGAGTGTGATAGATCATTGATAAATTCATCTTATAGTTCTTTCCATGGTTTACAATATCAACAGTATTTGGCAATATATCCTCGAAATATCCCCATTTGCTAGGTGGCGATTTGAATTCTTCCAAGAATCTTTTTTATCCAAATATCCTCGATATTTTTCCGATATGTCAACAATATTTCAGATTTCATTGATAGACTATATATTTAAAATTTAAAATTTTAGAATATTATATTTTTTTTTCAATATTTTGTTACCATCATAATTTTTTAAATAAATTTTCCTAAAAGAACCAACAGGGAATTGGTGATTAGGTAATTGGTTTACTACTTTGATATGATTCCTATGTCACTATAATTCAAAAGAAAAAGGAAAGTGCATATAACTACAAAAAAGTATTCTCAATCTAACCAAAACATATAATAACAATAAAGATAAAAGTTAAAATGGCAAATAATTGACATATATAAAGAAGAGAAGATGGCTAAAGAGAAAAAGGGAGACAAAGAGAAGCATACCTGTTACAGTATCTCGATATTTCCTATTTGATTCATATAGTTCTTTGTTTGTCCAGACAGTTTGAGCCTTAAATGTGCAATTATATTTCTTCTAATGATTTTTTTTTTGATGAATAAAGATAATTTATTAAATCAGAAAAAAGGCAATACAGGAAACCCAAGAAGAGGCACGAGCTGTTACCTCTTCAAAAACTATTACATCAAATTAAAACAAAAATAGCCAGAACTAAAATTACAGAGAAGCCCAAAATAAATTTTCCCTTGTGGCCCCTGCTTAGCTAACCATTCCGCTAAGGTATTAGCTGATCTTCCCACCCAAAGAGAGGTAACAGTCATGTTTCTTGTAAGCCAATTGACTTTCCTCAATAAATCTCTGTGTCGCCACATGGCTGAAGCTGGGTCTGTCAGCCATCCCACAACAATTTGAGAGTCTCCTTCCACTACCAGGTGCTGAACTCCTAATTGTTTTGCAATCTGAATACCTTGTACCGCTGCTAAAATCTCAGCTCTATTAGAGTCTCCTATTCCCATGGGGCCTGAAAACAAGGCTAAGATATTGCTCTTTGTATCTCTTAGCACCCTTCCAATCCCCGATGGGCCTGGGTTTCCTTGGCTGCTGCCATCAAAGTTCAGCTTTATCCATCCTTCGGGTGGGGGGATCCACACTGCAGATTCCCTATCCTTCCTTGTATGGCTGTTAGCCATCGCTATCCAATTTCTCCAAATATCATCAAAGGAAAAGGTATGAAAGAAGTCCATAGTTCTCAACCAATGAATGGTCCTAGTCAAGATACAATCCTCAACAGCCTGAATGCTTCTTTCCTTTTCCTTGAATATCCTTGCATTCCTTTCTTCCCAGATTGTCCACAATGTAGCTGCTCTAATACATCTCCACATCAATTTTCCTTTTTTTGTGTTTTGTAGGCCACACAAAAAAGGAAGGATCGAACAACTGACTTAAGTCTGTGGACAGATTCCACTTGTACCCAAACAAAGAAAAAATCCAATTCTAGATAGCACTAGAAAAGGAACAAGATACAAGTAAGTGGGAACAATCCTCACCACTAGCCCTGCAAAGTACACACTAGTTAGGGGACAAACACATGAAAGGCCTTTTCTTCTGCAAGCAATCCAAGGTATTAATCTTTCTATAAGACATTAGGAGAAACCTATCTAGTCTGCTGCTTACTGCACATTCCCTCATATTATACCAGGAAAAGGAGCCATTGCTAAGAGGAAGATCTCTAAGATTGTGCCTAGCAATAAAATCCGAGAAATCCTTCATGCTTCTTGTTACTCTCCTACAGTTTGAACTTTCACTGCAAAATCTCGTGACATTAAATCCACCACCAACACACCAGGGCAGGTCCTCAAATTCATGTAGAGAGTCCAATTCCTCCCATAATCTTCCTCTCTGTGATGGAGAATTAGGCCCATACACTCCTGTCAGAATCCAGTTGATCCCATCAGAATTGTTTGCGAAAAGGATTGAAATAGATAACTCTCCTTTGTGAAATAGACTGCTAATCTGGAAATCATGTAGCAGTTTTTTCTGGGGGACGTGAAGATGTTTCATAGAAGACTCTCTTGGAGATTTGAGGGAGGTGGGAAGAGATGGGAAGTAGGGAATTGGTACAGGAGAGAAGAGATGGGCGCGAGGGCAAAACCAAATTTTTCCTACAGTAAAGCAGTGTCGACCGACGCATGGCCGGACTTCGGACACTCATAACTCAAAAAGGTGAAGGATAAGCAGGTGGTAATGACAGAGGTCCAAGGTGTTGAGGCAAGAAGAAGGTTCCTTCGTGATTGTTTGGTGGGAAGATTCTGGTGGAGAGTAGGGGTTCGAGAAGTGGAAAACTGGGTTAGTAGAACATGGAAGGAAGTGGGGGGAGTGAGGGTAAAGAAGCTGGCGGATGACCTTTTCCTTTTCATTTTCTCTTCGAGATTTGATGCAGAGAGGATCCTTGACAATGGTCCTTGGAAAATGGGGAGAAATCATCTCCTCCTAGACTGGTGGGGAGCTAGTGCAGGATGCTTCTAGCCAGAATCGAATGTGGATTTTGATCGCTCGGAAACAACCTGGGTTAGGGTGTTTGGTCTTCCGCTAATTCTTTGGTGTTCGAGTGTGATAAAAACAATAGGGGACACATGTGGTGGCTTTTTGGAAACTGACGACTCTTCGGAGGAGCTGGTTACTTGCGAGTGGATTCGAATGAAGGTGAGAAAGAAAGATCCTCTTCCTGAGAAGGTTGAGATTGTGGTCGTGGAGACTCTCTTCTTTGTTAGCATTTGGCCTGAAACTTTGCCATCAGTCCGAAGATGGAAGAACGGTAACCAAATGAATAAACAAGTCGAAAAGGAGAGGACAGGTTCAGAGATCTCAAAGACGGTTGTTCTAGAAGACGTTGGGGAAAGTTCGCTGCTTCAAGAATCCTTGAGAGGTATTCAGACTTGTAACATGCCGCCGATGAGGTCGCCGAAGATTGGTGGAGGGGAAGAAGAGAACCTCGAAGTTAATCTGGACCGTCCAACCTTAAATCCTATGGAGGGTCGGGATCTTCTCTCAAGGGATAGCTTCGAGGATCGTGTGCAAAAATTAAAATTGGGAAGTAGTGGGGGAGATTCGACGGTTGAGGATTTGAAAATCTTAATTAAACAATGTATTAAAGAGATGCACGTGGCACCCATGAAGGAGAAAATGCTGAACACGGGGAGGGAGGTTCGAGAAGGGTCAGAATTTGGGGTGTGTGAAGGAGAGGTTTTCCCAAGACGGGTCCAGGACCCGGGCATGTGTCACTCGTACCCAAATAACCCTAATACCCGATCCAAGCTGATGTTAAGGGGAAACAAAGTCTCTAAGTTTGCCAACGAACCAAGGTGGCCTATAGGAAGACAGATTCTCAATAGCCCGGTTCGACTTGAGCCGACCTGGGTTAGCCAGCCTCCCAAACATTTAGTGACGACTGGACGTGAGACTCTAGGTGAGCCGGTTTCTCTGATTGCAGACTTGGAGCCCAGAGGTGAGGATCAGGCTGTTGTGCCTCTCTCTTTGAGTCCCCCTGATTCGGAGAGTCCGCCGGAGGTTGAACTCAGGGGATGACAAAATCAATTTCTTCCTCTGGTTCCTATGGAAGAAAATCTATTGGTGGTGACTCCTATCACAGTGGTGGGGTCGGAGGTTCAAAGTGAAGGTGCGGCAGATCGTCTCAACCAATTCAAAGAGCCGGAGAGAAGTGGGAGAAGTACTGACTTGACGAAGAGAAGTGAAGAAGCTCACCTAAAGGGAAACAAGGACAAAACAATTTCTTTGGAAGGCCAGGAAGGTAAGTACAACAATATTGTTCCTAATCCTTCTTCTTGGGTGACGTCGAAGCTTTTGGGGTTGGGAAATTTCCTAGGGATTTCGATGGAGGGGATGGAAATTGAAACAGTTAAATTTTTGGAAGGGGTCGAACAAAGAGTTCTCATGGAAAGGGGAAAAATGGCGGCAAAAAAAAGGAGGTTCTAACACTAAGAGACATAGAGAAATGATGAGACTTACGTGGGGGTTGAATGATAAGGCGAGGAGTAGTGAAGGGGTAACAAGGGGGTCTAAGAAGTGTTGAGGTGGGGGTGATTGTTTTCTGATAAGTTTTTCATGGAGTTTAAAATTTTATCATGGAATTTTAGAGGTTTGGGTTTGAGAAGGGAAAGATTGGTGATTTGTGATTCCCTGAAGTTGTCGAAGTCGAAGATTGTTCTGCTTCAAGAAACAAAGTTGGAGAATGTAAATGCTGCTATTATCCGAAGTATTTGGGGGGAAGGTCAGGTGAGGTGGAAGGCTTTGGCAGCTTCTGGGAGTGCGGGAGGCCTTTTGAGTCTTTGGGATCCTTCTTTTTGTAGCCTTGTGTCCAGCAGAATTGGAAATTTCTCAATATCTTTAATAATGAAATTACAAGATGGCTTGATTATCCAAATCATAAATGTTTATGGGCCAACAGTTGCAAACCTCAGTGGGGCTTTCTGGGAGGAGCTATCAGATTTCAGAGGTTCTCTGACCCACCCTTGGGTCATTGGTGGAGATTTTAATGCGACTTTATCGGTGGAAGAGAAAAATACGAGGGGTAGAAGAACAATGTCGATGAATTTGTTTGCGGATTTTATCAATAATATGGAGCTGATAGATGTCCCTATTCAGGGTAACAGATTCACCTGGACCAATAATCAAGAAAACCCTACCCTGGTGAGGCTGGATAGATTTTTGGTTTCCTCGAATTGGGATGACTTCTTTCCTGATTTTGGCAGGTCACCCTCCCTAGACCGGTCTCAGATCACAGTCCTATTCATCTTGTTTGTGGTCACCGTGAGAGAACCAGAGCTCCCTTTAAATTTGAAAATGCCTGGTTTGAAGAGGACAAGCTTATTCCTTTGATCAAATCTGTGTGGAATGAGTTTCAGGTGGATGACTCCAGCTCTTTCATTTTGGCAAAAAAATTAGGTGCTATCAAAGGAAAGTTAAAAATTTGGAATTTGGAGAATAGATTGAATTCGGGTACTGAAAAAAAAAGCTTTATTGAGTACCATTGAAGAGATGACAGAGCTGAAGAGGTGGGTCCCTTAACTGAAGAGTTGAAATTAAAAAGATCTAAAGCAAAAATCAGATATGACAAGTTGGCTCTTCAGGAAGAAATGAAGTGGAGGCAAAGAGCCAAAACCACTTGGCTAAAGGAGGGTGATAAAAATACAAATTTTTTTCACAAAATGGCAAATGCCCGAGCAAGAGCCTCTTCAATCAACAAGCTGGTGTGGGAGGATAGGAGTGGAGACTCTAGTTCAGAGATTAAGTCAGTGGCAACCTCCTATAAAAATCTCTATAAGGAAAGTTGGACCCATAGGCCATTTCCTTATGATCTTCCTTTCAATCTGTTGAATGAAGATCAGAAACTTTGGCTTGAGAGACCCTTCACAGAAGAAGAAATAGAGACAGCAGTCAAGAAGATTGAATGTGATAAATCGCCTGGGCCGGACGGGCTTACAAACCTCTTCTACTTAAAATACTGGGACATTGTGAAGAAAGACTTGCTGAAGGTATTCCAGGTGTTTCATACAAATGCATCGCTGTAAAGAAGTTTGAATGCTACATTCATTACTCTCATTCCAAAGATTGGGGGGGCTGTGAACATTAAAGACTTTAGACCTATCAGTCTCCTGCACAGTTTCTATAAAATTTTGGCTAAAGTTTTGGCAGAAAGAATGAAAGGTGTGCTAGGCAGTGTGATTTCCAGTAACCAAAGTGCATTTGTTCTGAGAAGGCAGATGGTTGATTCAATTCTCATTGCAAATGAGTTGATAGATTCTAGAAGAAGAGAGCGTACCTCAGGTGTAATTTGTAAACTTGATATTGAGAAAGCATACGATCACATCAACTGGAATTGCCTGAATTTGGTGTTGGAAAAAAATGAATTTTGGGCAGAAATGGAGAAACTGGATCGGAACATGTGTTAAGACCCTAAAATTTTCTATCCTAATTAATGGCCAATCGACAGGGTTTTTCAGAAGTTCTACAGGTTTGAGGCAGGGAGATCCTCTTTCCCCCTTGCTGTTTATTTGTGTGATGGAAATTCTAACTCTTTTCAGTAAGAAGGCTGCAGATTATGGGTATTGGAATGGTTTTGCTATCTCTCCTGGAAAGGAAAAAGTTAATATCCTCCAGTTTGTTGATGATACCTTATGTTTTGCTGATGCATCTCCGACTCAGTTGGAATCAGTGCTTGAGATTCTGAGCTGGTTTGAAGTGGTGTCTGGTCTCAAAGTTAATTTGAGTAAAAGTCAGATTATCCCAGTAGGTTTTGTCCCAAACTTAGTAGAATGTGCAGAAGTGATGGCTTGCCAAATTGACTCTCTCCCGGTTAAATATTTGGGGTTGCCTCTTTGGGCTAAATATTCTTCCTCTGCGACTTGGGTTTCAATTATTGAGAGAATGGAGAGAAAATTGGCTTTTTGGAAGGCAAAATATCTATCATTTGGGGGCAGAGTGACTCTGATTAAGAGTACTCTTTCTAACCTCCCTACTTATTTCCTCTCTCTCTTCCCCATCCCAATCAAAATTGCAAATAGGCTGGAGCAAATCTAGAGGAATTTTTTATGGAGGGGATGGGATGAGGAAAAGAAGATTCATTTTGTAAAATGGGAGCAAGTGTGTCTCCCAAAGGAAGCTGGTGGACTGGGAACAAGAAATTTGAAGAATTTTAACTCTGCTCTTCTTAGTAAATGGTTATGGAGATTCGCTACTGAAAGAAATGCATGGTGGAGAAACCTTATTGCGGCAAAGTATGGGGTGGAATGGGGCGACTGGAGATCCAAGTGGCCTCAATCAAGAGGGGCTAGTTCCCTATGGGTAGGTATTTTGAAAAATCTTCCTATCTTCTTGGATGGGATCAGATTTAAGGTGGGAAATGGGGATAGAATTATGTTTTGGAAGGATCCCTGGTGTTCAGAGGTGTCTTTGGAAGAAGCTTTCCCCCTCCTGTTCCAAATCTCTGTGAATCAGGATTCTTCTATTGCTGAGAATTTTATTGCTTCTGGGGATTCCGTTATTTGGACTCCGCTTTGCAGAAGAAGCTTGTTTGATTGGGAGGTGGAAGAGTATGTGGCACTATTGGGGTTGATTCAAAATCAGACGATTGATTTAAGCTTGGAGGATGAATGGAGCTGGAAATGGAACACAGATGGTTGTTTCTCTGTTAAATCCATGGTTCTTAAGCTGTATAGTCCAGGTCAGGAGGATTTCCCTGCCAGGCAGATTTGGAATTCATCTAGTCCTTCTAAGATTAATTTCCTGGTTTGGACTATGGCTCTTGATAAATGTCTAACTAGAGTTAATCTGGAGAGACGTGGCATTCAGATTCCAGATCTGTCGTGTGGTTTATGTGGTACTCTTGCAGAAACTACTGAGCACTTGTGTATCCATTGCCCAATTTCCTCGTTTGTCTGGGGACATTTCTTTAAGGCTTTGGAGATTAGTTGGGTAATGCCAAATTCTGTGAAGGAGCTGCTGAACTGTTGGAGAATTGAGGGTCTTAGCAAGAAAGGAAAACTTGTTTGGAATTCCATTCTGGCTGCAGTGCTTTGGTCCATTTGGACTGAGAGAAATAACAGAATTTTCTGTTGTAAAGCTAAAAGTCCAGATGAAATAGTGCAGAGAGCTGTTGGCAAGTTATTCTCTTGGGTGTTGGTGTTGGAGGAGTTTAAACATCAGAATTTGTATCTTTTGTCTTGTTCACTGTTTTGGATGAGATTGTAGTCTGATTTGAGCCCAAGCATCCTTTATGGCCTGGGTTTTGCTTGTAATTTTTCTATGATGAATAAATTTCCTTAACTTTTTTCAAAAAATAAAAAAAATAAAAAAATAAAACACCTCCCAGCAGAAAATAACAACTTTAGGTGGAACAGGTCTAGACCAAATCTCCTTGGTTGGAAAACCCCACTGCCTCAAGGAAGAGCAAAGGGACTTAAAGAAGGAAGCACAAGAAAAGTGGCCTTTTGGATGAGGGGACCATAATCTCACGTCAACACTAAGGGGGTCCAAAAAGACATTACCAAGAAGAGACCACAGATCTGAAACACTGTTAAGTTCATCATCCCTCAAACCTCTCCAAAAGCCAAAATCCCAACTTAAGGACGAGGGTGAAATAGGAGATGGGAGAAAATGAGAGAGAGCTTTTTCCTCGTAGAGGGAAATAGAATAAAGAGATGGGAATTGGTCCTTAAGAGCAACAGTACCCACCCAAGTGTCTTCCCAAAATAAAACAGAATTACCGGAATTGACATCATACCTGACTAAGTTGAGGAATTGAGGGAGGATACTCTGGATTACTTTCCAAGGAGATGCCGACGTTGCTCGCCGTGATACACCCGCATCCCATCCATTTTCCAGTTTGCCATGTATACTAGCTAACACTTCATGCCACAACCTCTCCCTTTCTCTAGGCCACCTCCACAATCATTTTCCTAATAGGGCTTTATGCTTGAGAGTTAACCTTCCTAACCCTAGTCCACCTTCCTCTTTGCTCCTACAAACTATTTCCCAATTGATTAGATGATCTTTCTTTTCCTCCCTTGGCTTCCAAAGAAAAGTTCTCATTAATCTCTCCAGCTTCTTAGCCTCCCTATTAGGAATCCTAAAAATGGATAAAAAAATAGACCAGTAGGTTTGCTAGGGTGGCTCTCAATAAAGTCACTCTACCCTATAGTTCCTCTTCCAAGAAGCTAATCTTTTCTCAAACTTTTCCAAAACTGGGGTCCAAAAACTACTCTCTTTCGGATTAGCCTCTAGAGGGAGACCTAGGTACTGCAAAGGTCAAGAAGAAACGGGACAACCTAGACAATCTGCCACAGACTGAAGAATCCCCTCATTCATATAGATACCTACCACATAGCTCTTATCCAAGTTTATCTTCAAATTGGAGATCTTCTCAAAGTGTTGCACTAGAGCTCTAAGGTTCCTCACTTTTTTCCTGTCACCTCCTTCACAAAATATTATGATATCGTTAGCAAACTGTAGATGGGTTACCCGGACACTGTTCCTTCCTATCCTCCAACCATTCACTTCCTCTTCCCTATCTGCCTTAGAGATTAATCTACTGAAAACATCTGCAACTAAGGTGAAAAGAAACGGGGAGAGTGGGTCACCTTGTCTAAGGTCTCTACAAGCTGGGAAAAAGTCTTTGACCACCCCATTAACCAAGACTGAGTAATGGCAGGAGCTAATACAGCCCTTTACCCAGTTGCACCATCTATCTCCAAACTCACAACACCCAAGGACGTCTAGTAAAAAACTCCAATCCACCAGATCATAAGCCTTCTCTAAGTCTAGCTTACACGCAAAACCTTGATTCCCCGACTTTCTCATGTCCTCTACACACTCATTTGCTATTAAAATCTGGTCTGTTATTTGCCTTCCCTGCACGAAAGCCCCTTGTGCTTGACTAATGATGGATGGTAGTACTACTCGAATTCTCATAGACAACACTTTAGCCAGGATTTTATAGATGCTTGTCACCAAACTAATTGGCCTACAATCCTTAGGGTCCTTTGCATCTATATTCTTTGGGATTAGGGCTAAGAAAGTTGCATTCAATCCAGGGTTTACCTTTTTTTTATCTGCAAATTCTTGAAACACCCCAACAAGATCTTCTTTAATCACATCCCAACAATCTTGATAAAAAGCCATTGTGAAGCCATTTGGACCAGGTGCTTTGGATATATCCATTGAAAACACCGCTTGTCTGATCTCTTCTTCACAAAAATCCCTTTCTATCCAGTTTACTTATTCTTCAGATATCCTATTCCAATCCAAATCTTCCATTGTTGGCTTATTATTCAATGGTTTCCTATAGATTGATTTGAAGTGATCCACAAACAATTTGCTATCTCATCTTGATTTGTTACTTCCTCCCCATTCACCTCTAACTTAGCCACGGAATTTTTTCTTCTCCTCCCATTAGCCAACGCATGGAAAATTTTTGTGTTCCGATCCCCTTCCTTAATCCATTTGTGTCTTGACTTTTGCCTCCAAGAAATTTCCTCTCTCATAAGGACCTCTTCCAAATCCTTCTTTAAGTTTCTTCTCAAAACCCTTTCTTGCTCACTCATCATCCTTTGGGCTTCTTTTGAATCTAATTCCTCAATCCTAGACAACAAATTAATTTTTTGCTCCTCTATTCTTCCAAATTGTTCCCTGTTCCACTCCTTGATTTTGGATCTCAACCTTTTCAGCTTTTTGTGGAATCTCACTCCCTTCCACTTCACCCCACTTAAATCTTCTCTCCGCCACTCCCCAATCAGGTGCACAAAATCCGGGTGAGTTAACCACATATTCTCAAATCTAAATGGCCGTGGACCAGAGGCTATTGTTTCTGGACTTAACTTGATAGGGCAGTGATCAAAAGTGACTCTGGGTAAGGCTCTAGCCATCAAGTTCCTCCAATGACTCTCCCACTCTTCATCAAGAAGGAATCTATCTAATTTCGAACAAAGGGGGTTTTCTTGGAAATTAGACCAAGTAAAATTGGCTTGTAAGAGAGGTAAATCCTTTAGACCACAATTACTAATGAATTCATTAAACTTTCTCATGCTGGTTGTAACTGTTCTTTGGGGGTTGTTAGATTCACTACAGAACCTAATTACATTGAAATCCCCCCCCCCAAGACACCAAGGACCCTTCCATAAGCCTTGTATTCCATACAATTCTTTCCACATCTCATTCCTCTCTCTATAAGTGTTTGGCCCATAGACATTGGTTAGAACCTAGGTAAATCCATCCCCCACATTCCTGACCTTCAAAGACACAGAGAATCTCCCTATTAGCTCATTCGCTGATTCTACAGCATCCTCCCTCCATAATGTTACTAGACCTCTAGAGGCTCCCCAAGAAGGGGCCGAGGTCCAACAAACTCCTCTTGATCTCCATACACTTCTGACCCACCTTTTATCCACTTCTGCCAACTTGGTTTCCTGTATCAATACTATGTTCGGTTTCTCTCTTCTTAGCAAGTCTTTAATAATAGCCCATCTCTTTCTTTCACTTCCCAGTCCTCTCACATTCCAGCTGATGATTTTCATTGAACACTTCTTTAAAAAAAAACCCTTCCCAAGAAACCCACCTTACAGCAGAGTCTTTCTTCTTTCCCCTCTCCCACTAAATTCAATGTCATCCTCAATATCTGAAATCAATCTCTCCACTTCTGATCTCTTCTTCTTCTTCTTCCTTTTCTTATTACCCTTGGTCTTCCTAGATGATGCATTAGCTTCAGCCACCTCTCCCCCCAACTTGGAGCTTCTGTAGTAGTCCCTCTCTTGAGAAGTTACTACTTTCTTCCTTTGATCTAATTCCTCCTCCTCTTTGTACTCCTCCAACAGTGCGCAGATCATCTCCCATATTCTCTCTAATTCCTCCTCCCGTCTCTCTCTAGGTGCCATTCCTCCCTCTCTCAGTTCACTCTCAGGATTGTCAATCTCTCTTCTTTTCCCCCCAATTGGAATTTCCGCCCGGGATGCTGGAGTATCTGCTACAAGCACATAAGGCACATTAGTATCCAAAACCGAATGGACATTCATACCTGTGTTATTGGGGACCGATGGGCCATCATTCAAGGGAGGGGGCTGCGCACAAGGAGAGAGGCCTAAATTTGTTCCTTGTGATTGAGCATGCCTTAGAGAGTTTATAGTAGGAGTCAATACCCTGTCGGCTTTTACAGTTAAACTATTCTTCCCATGCTGTCCTTCTTCTGGTACTACGTTACAGACCAAAGTGTTAGGATTTTTCCTTATCGACCTCATATCCCGATTTTCCTGAGCTACTGGACTGACTTCCCTTGAGAGTGCAGGCAGCACCTGAACCGCAGCTTTTGTTGGACGATCCAAAACATTCGCAACGTCTTCTTCAACTCTTTGTGAATCCTCTTCTTCCTTGTTCTCTTGAAAAAGTACCTCTGTACCCAAACTGTCTTCATCAAAAACGTTCCTCGAGCTGCTCAGATCAATGCTCCCTAGACTTGCTGTATTTTCTGAATCAGTATCACTTGAAACTTCCTCCTCAGAGCACTCATAGTGCTTCCGCTCCTCAAGATCACTTCGCCTGATACTCCTTGGATTGCGTTTTTCCGGCGACATTCTGTTTGATTTTTCTGACGCAATCCAGTGTAAGGAGTACCCAGGAATAGCGAACTTCGCTCTTCGTGGTTTTTGGGCCGTTGTGCTCAATGAAGAAGAAGATAGATGGTGTTTACCATCTATTGACTCCACCCCCTGGTCATGTGACCTTTTAAAACCCTTTTGGGCCCCTTTGATAGGCTGGTAATGTTCGGCCCATATACTGTTTTAGTATGTTGTTCCCCCTGTCCCTTAGATAGGCCCAAAATGATTGGTCCACTATTAATTTTATCCCTCCTTTTATTATTTGGCCCAAATTTTTGAACGGGGTCCACCTCTTTGAGAAGGCCCATTCACAATTATCTGGCCCGGATTGGGTAGAGATTGGGCCCTATTCATTTTAAAGGGATCCAACGTTTCAGCTCCCCTAATCTCTGCCCCCTTCTCACCTTTTGTCATTCGAACAGGTGTATTTAATGTAGAATCTTGAACGCCATGTTACTGCTAATGCGTATGATCTGTCAGGTACCCAGTTAATGCCTTGTTGGTCACGTTTGTGACTTTCCATATTCAGCAAAGCTTTTGAATTTCTAACATCTTGCTTGCCCTCTTTTATGTAACTGTATCTTCCTTGCAGGTTGACCAATCCCTTACTGCCACGTAAGGTTTCTTCTTCAACCTTACCATCTTCCTCCCTTCGAGCTTCCCTCCACATTTCAGCTTCAATGGAGGAAGTCAACCAGACCTCCATGAAAGCTCCTTCATGGGAATCTCCTCAGGCTGCCACTCTCAGGTTCACTTTCCTGGGAATCCCCTCAGGCTTGACACCATTTAATAAGATTGCTGCAGACCTGAGATCTCCCCAGAAAGCACCAGCCAGTCTTGCTCCACACAGTGTTGCGATGGCTTTTGCTGTTTCATCCTTCCACAGATGGAAAGGTAGACCAACCATGCGTACTTTAACTCCATCCATTACCGAAGATTCCTTCGAGTTTGATGATGGAGACCACCTGAATATGTTCACCGAACCCAGGTTATCTTGCAAACACACAGCCTCAATTTCTGGCTTATTATCCAGAGGATCTAGCAAAGCTTTGCCCCCATCAAAAGGAGTTAATACATATGTGGTCGTCGTCCTTAACTGTTTTGTCACCAAATCAGCAATCTCCTCCCAATTTCTACCTGGTTTATCCAACTTCAACAATCGGTTTGTTGGACCACTCTCCTTTTGCCGCAGATATCAATAATGCTGTTCTATTTCCATCTTGCACTAAGGTCGGGGCCAAGTTGTTGGGAGGCTCAAGGTTCACTACTGTCTTCAGGATATCCTCTCTTACCTTTTTTTTCCAAACCTTTTTCCTTTTTCATTTTCATTCTAGATATAAAGTCTCTCAGAGCCTTGACAATTTCAGTCCACCCTTGGCTATTCCTTCCTTCTGGAAAGCAGACCATCTGCTTCCTAGTCTTGTCATATTGCTCTGAAAGTGTTATGAAGAATCATTTGTGGTTTTTCCTGCATTCCACCACATACCTCCTTCCCACCTCTGTTAGAAATTCTTTCCAGCATCTGTCCTTTCCTTTTGCACTCGCTGCAACTGCAAAATCTATTAACCATTCTACCACATTTCAGTCCTACCAACAGCACCGTAGCCGGCTTAGCTTCCCTGATTTTCAAGCTAATCTGCCCTCTGATTCTAAGTTCTTCCAGCAGAAAGTTCTTCCCCTCCACCTTGAGATACTTTCTCCATCGATTGGCCTCCACAAAGTTCTTCGCCTCCATTCCTTTCCTGGGAGGTAGATATTTTCACACCACTGCCAACCCACCTCCTTTGTCCACTGGTCAACTGTTACTTTATTGTTTACCAAAACCTGCAGTTTTCAGAAAACATCTCCAAAGATGCTTCAAGAAAAACACACTTCTTCTCTCCCATTTTGGCTGAACTTGTTAGTAAGTGGAAAGATAGGAAGACCAGATAATTGTCCTGTAGCTAAACCAAGCTAGTATCATTTTAAGTTAACCAGAAGATGAAGTTAGATCTCGTCATCATTTATCATGCAATTTGCATTACATGGGTGTTCAACTATTTTCTTCTAATGATGTCTTGGAGGTTTATTAACAAATTCTGTGTTTCTAGAAAACTTTTCAGATTTTTCAGATTTTCCAAATATCTTAGCAAAACTAGCAAAAGTTTCTCCAACTTTACATTGCAAAAAGTTCATCAATATCAAAATTACAAATCATGGTTCTTCCTTACTATTAGAAAATAAAAATCTATTCAAGTATTCAAGGACCTTACTAACACCTTTAGATTCTAGGTTGAACAGTTCCTTGACATGGTTTTAGAGCATGTTTGACCAAGTGGTCTAGTGTTCAATCCTTATCGCTCCCTTTATAATTAATTAAATTTTAGCACAAGATATGAGTGTGCCTATGCTTGTTCATGCTTGAAGCCCAATTGGCCTTCGCATGAGGGGGCATGTTAGAAAATGGAAACCTATTTAGAGACCTCACCTAACAGCTTAAGCTTTTAGGTTGAATGGTTCCTTGACACTTACCACAAAATCATTTAGAATATATAAAATATATATATTTTTTTAACTTTGAATTTTATTAAACATTAAGAAAAAATTGACATAAATTATTCTTGGATCAATGTGTTTAATAGATAATTAATAGATCCATATTATAGTACTTTTCTAAAGTGAGAATCATTTATAACATGCAAAAATTATTTTTATAATTTTCATACTTTCCAATTTTTTTTTTGGAGAAAATCCATAGATCTAATAAGTTTGGATAACTGGTGTAATTGGATATATGCTGGTGGTTCAAACTGTCTGGACAACCTATAAAAACTATTAAAAAGTTTGGATGAATATTGAATAGTAATTCATTCATCAAAGGTAATTCTATACCAAACTGGTCCAGGAGGAAGAAGATATGTTTTTCCCTGCACATTTAATCTGGTGCAAACACAGCCCATCAAAGGTGTCTTTTTTCTTCTGGACTGCCTATTTAAATTAGATTCCCACAAGAGACAACTTGGTTAATAGGGGTGTGGTGATTGACTCTAAAAGGTGTGTCTTGTGCAACAATGATGAGGAGTCTGTTGATAACCTGTTTCTTCACTGTGGCTTCACCCACAAAATTTGGGTGAGGATTCTCAGAATTTTTGCAATCAGAAGTTGCTGGCCAAAGTCTTTGGCGACTTTTGTCAACAGCTGGAATTTACAAGGCCTAAGCAAGAAAGGGAAATGGTTATTGCATCTGATTCCAGGTGCAGTGTTATGGGTGATCTGGCAAGAAAGAAATTCAAGGATATTTCAAATTAAAAGCTGTCAAGAAGACGAAATGTGGCAGAAGATCGTGGGGAAGCTCTGTTCTTGGTCATCGACTAACTTTAAAGTTGACATTTCTTTTTGTAGCTCTCTGTTTAATTTTGAAAGTCTGTTTGTATCCCCAATGGTTTTGTGGTTTGAATCTATTCTTGTATCTCATTTGTACAGCCTCTGGTTGTACTTTTCTTTTTGAATGAATTGATACTATACTTCTTATAAAAAAAAAAGTAATTCATTCATCTATGCTGGTGATCAGATACTTTTAGCGGAAGTCATGACTGCCGCCATAAGTCCTCAATGGCACAAAGTCATTCCACCTATTCCGTGTTCCCATGTCTTAGATAAATATATGATATAGGTCCTGAACGGCACGGAATCATTCCACCCTTGCCATGTGTGCATGCCTTAAATACTACAGCTGATGGTTTAGCTAAATTGGGCACCTTTAGGGAAATTCTGTACAGTGAAAGAAATCTGTCTCTGTAATTTCTTTTTGCTGGTTTTGCTGTACAGCTGTAGTATGTACATCTCCTCATGTACCTTTCTTTTTATTAATACAATCAGTTAACTCTTATTTCAATATATATCTATATATATAATACGCCCTATATCAGGCATATTGTGTCAATATTTTGAACCTCAGATTGTTTTGCAAAAGATAAGAAATGTTTATAGAGGAAGCACTAGGAATATTTTGAACAATATGCTTCTTTCTTGATCAGATCAATTTTACCATCTTTATTTCCTTCTAAATACAATAATTTGGGAGATCCAACTTGTTTCTTTATTATACAAAAAAAGAAAAAAACTTGTTTCTTTCTTCTTTCCTTTTATTATCTTTCTTGTCTTCCTACTTACTATTTATTTGATTGGGTGGATTTGATCTATTATACATTGCTAATCATGTCTTACTACCATGATCAGATTTATATTCTATCTTCACATGGTGCACCATTTATGGTCTTCAATGAAACTTTTGTCTATTCTTGCTTGTTGCTTCCATTAGGAACTCGGTTGGAAACAATGATGGAATGTTCCCTTCTCCACTGAAACATTTTAGCATGCTGCATGCATGATATGGAAAGCATTGGATGTCCCTTTCTCATTCTAATCCATCTTTGTTTCCTTGTCAAGAATTTATTGACTGACTTAAAGACGTTTGGAAGTAACATAATATTCTCAAATGGGCTATTGGATCCTTGGAGTGGTGGCGGGTGAGCTTTCTTCCAGATGTAATGCCTTGATAAAATGTTCTCACAGATTCTTCATCTAACAATTGATAGCTGTTGATATTATCTGTTACAGCGTTCTTCAGAATGTGTCTGAAACTATCACTGCTCTTGTTACAAAAGAAGGTAATGTTCCACAAGAATTTTGCTTTCATCCCTTTGCTTCTTCTTGTAGATCTTTGGGTTTTCATCCCAGATCCCACTAGCTGTATTGTTGGATGCAAATAATTGGCTCAACAGTTGCTAAATCATCTTTTATTCACATCTCTAACATCCTTTCTAAATGATATCTTTTATAAAGAAAAGTGATGACACAACAAACCATTAATTTGCATCAGCTTCAGATCCTCCAATCCATGCTTAAACCAGCTGAATGTATTGGTGTTTTCAAATTTCAATATATTACCCTATACACAATTTCCTTATCTGTTATCTTACTTGTATGTGGTTTGTGAGTTTATCATAGCCATTTGTATGGAATGAGTAATGAATGAAGCCAATTTACCTAGGGTCCATTTGGTTCATGGACAGGATTGGAATCGGAATCGATATCCTTAGGAATCGGAATCAAAATCACCTATTCCTGACGCCTATTTGGTTCATTTGGAGTTGGAATCTGAATCAATTGAAAAATTTCAATTTTGTATTAGTCTATTTATTATTTTATTATTACTTTATTAATACTTTATGAATATATGAATATTTTATTACTATTTTATTATTTTCTTATTAGTTTATTAATATTATATTATTTTGTTTTATTATTTTAAAATTAATTTATTATTATTTAATAATTAATATGTTAGTATTTTATTATTACTTAATTATTTTATATTAATATTTTATTTGTACTTAATTAAAACTTTAGTAATATTTGTATTATATTTATTAATAATTTTATATTTTATTATTTAATTATTAATTTTTTATTATTATTTCATGATTTTTTTGTTAATATTGTATTATTATTACTTTAATTATATTGTATTAATATTTTATTTATACTTTATTATTATTATCTGTGTTTTTTATTATTAATTTATTAATATTTTATTATAATATTATTATTTTATTATTATTTTACTAATATTTTATTAATATTCAGGTTTGGGGGATTTTTGTCCCGAGTTCTTTACTTATGACAAAATGTGGAATGGGAATCCCATTCACTAGGGGGAAGCCTAGAAGGCTAGAATGGCCATTCCAACAAAATAAATGGTTGGAAATGAAATAGGCCATTCTGATTCTGATTCTAGGCACCTATTCTAGGGGTGATCATGGGCTGGGTAGGAATGGTCTTTCACACTTATAAAAGGGGCATAGTATAGTTCAGGCCTGGGCCCAACACAACCCATACTAGGCTTATAGGCCTAGAATATTAAACATTATAATGTTTTATTTTATATTAAATTAATAATTAGTTTACCATAAATCAGTCACTAAAGAGGAATATAATGGAATGCATAAACTAGCAAAGATGAGAGAAAGGAAAGGCAGAAATTTAAACCATGTTAGATGCATTAAAGATGAAGATCAAAGAGTCTTGGTAAAAAATAAGGAAATCAAACAAATATGGAAAAACTATTTTGAAAAATTATTAAATGTACAACTGGGAGAGGGTGTTAATGGAAGAGAAGCTAGCAATACTAACAGTGTTAAAAATAATACATACCTTTGTAGAGTTAGACCTACTGAAGTAAAAAAAAAAGGTACTAAGTAAGATGAAGGGAAAGGTGTTAGGACCTGATGAGATTCCAATAGAAGTGTGGAAAGGTATGGGAGAGGTATGTGCTTTATGGCTAACTAAGCTATTTAATAAGATAGTAAAAGAAAAGAGGATGCTTGATGATTGGAGAAATAGTAGTATAGTGCCTATATTTAAGAACAAAGGTGATAAACAAAGTTGTATTAACTATTGAGGGATTAAACTCATGAGCTACACTTTAAAACTTTGGGAGAGACTAATTGAACAAAGATTACGACTTGAAAGAAGTGTATCAGAGAACCAATTTATGTCAGGGGGATCAACCACGAAAGCTATATTTCTTTTGAGACGATTGATAGAAAAGTTTAGAGAGAAAGAGAAAGATCTTCATATGGTGTTCATTGATCTAGAAAGGGCTTATGATAGAATTCCTAGAGAGATAATATGGTGGGTATTGGAAAATAAAAGGGGTTCAAAATAGGTATATAGACCGAATTAAGGATATGTACAAGGGGGCAACAACCAATGTTAGAACACCAGTGGTAGAGATTTCAGATTTTACAGTTACAATGGAACTTCACCAAGGTTTAGCACTTAGCCTTTATCTATTTGCATTGATCATAGATGAATTGACTAAACATATTCAGGAAGAAGTTCCATGGTCCATGTTGCTTGCAAATGACATTGTTTTAATTGGTGAAACTAATGAAGGATTAGATGAAAAATTAAGCTTATGGACAAATGCCCTAGAAACAAGAGGTTTTAAAATAAGTTGGACTAAAACAGAGTATATGACATGTAATTCTTTTTGAAACAGGTAAAGTATGTCATGTAATTCTTTTTGAAACAGGAAAGTATATGCCACGTAAATTTAGTAGTAATAGGAGTGTAAATTAGGATACACTCAGGATTGGAGACCAAGAGATAATTCAATGTGACCATTTTTAGTACCTTGGTTCAATAATTCATAACAAGGGAGAGATTGAGGAAGATGTTACCCAAAGAATTAGAGCAGGTTGGGAAAAATGGAGGGAGTGTATTTGGACTTTTGTTTTGATAGGAGAATACCACTTTCATTAAAAGGAAAATTCTATAAAACAGTTGTAAGGCCAGCTGTGTTCTATGAAGCAAGTGTTGGGCAGTCAAGAAGCAACATGTTCAGAAAATGAGTGGTAGAAATGAGAATGCTAAGATGGTTTGGTCATCCCTAGAAACGATAGGATTAGGAATGAAGTCATCCCTAGAAACTTAGGGGTAGCTCCAATAAGCGATAAAATGAGAGAGAGTAGACTAAGATGGTTTGGTCATGTGCATAGAAGATTACCAACAGCTCCAGTTAAAAGAAGTGATTTGTTACAAGTGGAAGGGGCTAGAAGAGCTAGGGGTAGACCAAAATGGACATGGGTAGAAGTAGTAAGAAATGATTTAAGCACTAATAGTTTAACAGTGGATATGGCTTTAAATAGAATAGATTGGTGAAATAGAATTCGTGTAGCCAAACCCCCGTATAGTTGGGATAAGGCATGGATGATGATGATGATGATGATGATGATATTATTTATATTAAAACTTAAAATACTATAACTTAAAATATTATATATAAAATATATTTATATATTTTAGGCCAAGTCCGGCTTGAAATGGTAACCCCTATGTTGTTCCATCCAAGCAGATTTTTTTTGTTTGTTCAGGGAATGGTTAAACGAAATTATCCAATATTATGGTTATTTTGGAGAAGTAATTTGTTGTATCTTTTTTATTTATTATATTTTGATATGTAATATTCATTTTGTTTTATATTCATCCTATTATTACCCTTACCTACCGTTCTTCTATTTCCTTGGGGGGAAGGGGGGTTGAGATGGCTAAGTGGGTAGCAGTTGGTTTTTAGAACGCTGAAGACCTGTTTTGTTCTTGCCTGCAACTTGGGTTGAGCCAATCCAAACAAATTATTTATTTATTTATTTATCAATAAAGAATGAATTCATTAAGATCAGATAAGAGTTACAGGAAATGGGTAGCCTTGGGTACCCCATTAGAAATTAAATCAAATTACAACTTTGATTTTTCAGCCTTACAACTGAGCCCAGAAACAAAATTCCCTATTAGCCCCTTGTTTAGCTAACTGGTCTGCAAATCTATTTGCTGCTCTTGGAGTCCATTGAAATGACAGCTGCATGTGCTTGGATATGCTTTTAACCTTCTTGATTTCGTTTCTGAATAACCAGGTTTTTTTTTTTTTTCATTTTGCTTCAGCCAGCCTATAACCACCTTAGAATCACCTTCTACAACTAGCTTCCTCACCCCCATCTCCATTGCTTTTTGTATCCCATAGGCCACTGCCTTTAGTTCAGCTGTAGTAGAACCTCCCACTCCAATAGGGCTCGTGTACATCCCCACTACAATCCCCTTGTCATTCCTTAACACACTCCAATTCCAGACCTTCCTGGGTTACCAAAACTACTTCCATCAAAATTTAATTTGAGAAAGCCTGAATTGGGGGGTCCCAATCCCTCAGAACCTGTTCTCCAATTCCTAATTATGTCATCCCCACTGAAATCTGAGAACAGTCCCAGAGATTTTACCCGCGAGGTCACCATTATCATAATCCTATCTACCAGCACCCAAAGCACTGCTGCCCTTGTGCATCTCCACAATGCTCTCCCTCTTTTTTTTGGCCAGCTGAAGGTAGAGGAGTCAAATAGCCTATCCAAACTCATTGGGGGATTCCAACTGCAACCAAAAAGATTGACTAACCAAATCCAAACGCTGTTAGCAACAGGACAGGAGATGAGAATATGAAAAGCAGTCTCACCACTCGATTCCACAAACAACACCAATTAGGTGAAAGACACCAGCCATGTCTCTTCCTCTGCATCAGATCACAGGTGCTGATTGCACCATGGTAGACCTCCCAAGAGAAAGCACCCACTTTAAGGGAATAGGGTGACACCAAACTTCTTTCACTGGAAAGGGTACCCTAGGTACATTCAGAGCAGACAAGGATTTGAAGAAGGAAACACAACTGAAGACTCCAGATGGATGAAGGGTCCAAAGCCTAGTGTCTTGCTTATAAGTGTCTAGAAACACCTCATCAAGTAGCTGGAGAGAAGACAATGAAGCCAATTCAGAGTCCCTCATATTTCTGCAAAGGCCCAAATTCCAAGCAATACCAGACAGAGAGGGGGAAGGGGCTAAAAATTCAGCAACCGGCTTGCCTTTGAGGGAGGAAAGGGCAAAAATCATGGGGAACATTGTTCTTAAGGAGGACTCACCCACCCGCACATCTTCCCAAAAATTGATTTTGTTACCTGAATTGAGGTCAAACCTTACATGATTGAGCACCAAAGGTAGAAGCTTGTGAATCACTTTCCAAGGTGAGGCACTGGATACCCTGCTAAATACTCCAGCATCCCAACTGTTCTCTGAGAGCCCGTGTATGCTGATCACAACTTTGTGCCAAAGCCTGTCTGTCTCACACGGGAATCTCCAAAGCCATTTGCCTAGTAGAGCCTCATTCCTTTCCTTCAATCTTCCTAATCCCAGACCTCCAAGCTCCTTGCTTTTAGTCACTACTTTCCACCTCACTAAATGATCTTTTTTCTTCTCCCCTGGTTCCCACAAGAAATCCCTCATTATTTTCTCTAATTTCTTTCCAACAGCTTGCGGAATACAAAACACTGAGAGATAAACCCAATTTGAGTTTTAGGTTGAGTTGACTTGCTCCTTATGACCTTGGTTAGGGTTGGGCATGGACCTGAAAACCCCAACTGGACTTCAGCTTTTAGTCATAAATAAAATAAAAACTGGATTTCATTTTTGTTTGGGCTTTATTTGGTTCCTTGAGAAATCTCATGCAACCTGACTTGTGACATCACTTGCCCTCTCCAACCTTTTCAGGTTTTATTAGTTTCAATTGAAGTCCTATTTTCTGTTATTGCTTGAACTTGTCACATTGCATATCAAGCAATACCCTATCTAACCTATCCATACTATCTCAAGCCTGGTCACCTAACCCAACCAATCAACTCAGCTGGGCTCCATCCACACTGTACTTGGGCCAGAAGTACCTTGGGTTGGCCTACATCGAACCTGACCTGCCCAGGCCTGGCATGAAACAACCCCTCCCTAGAATAACATAATAATAACAATAAAAAATAAAGATCTTTACTGACTGGCTAGTCGCCACCTTTTAAAAGCCTTGCCTTTCTTACTCATGTTTCGAAATCTTTCAGATATGTATGAACCAAGATATTTCATCCTTTTTCATCTTTTAATAATTTCAGGGCTAAACATAAACTGAAATTTCAGAGATGTGAAAAATTGTCCATTCCAGTTCAAAATGTCAAGTCAACAGAAACTTATGATATTTTAGGAAAATTAAAGACATTGCCTTGTTATTTTTTTTTTCTCTGATTTATCAAATCATTTAACTGATGTGTGTCTAAGATGTAGCTTAGCCACAAACTTGCTAAAGAAATCCAGAATTCTAAGACAGTTAAGAATGTACGCTTATAATTTCTGGATTGTTGCGGCCCATCATAGCAAAGTCTACTGAATGAATTGATTACCAGCAGTATATCTCAGTAAATATCTTCCATATTGTTGAGTTGGTCTGAGTTGTTTTTTATTTACTTAGGAAGTTGTTGGGCTTTAGGCCCATTAGTTTTTTTTTTTTTTTTTTTTTTTTTTTTTTTTTTTTTTTTTTTAAGTTGTGACTGTTCAGCTATATTAGTAGCCACCCTACTAAGGGCATCCTTGTAATATCTCATTCTTTAAGTTAAGTATAAATATAATGAGAGGTAGGCGGCTAGGGTTAATTTAGAATTCTGGTTGACTTCCTACCCTTTTCTTCTTCTCCTTTCTTCTCTACTGCTGAAATCTTCATCTTCCCCCTCTTTCCTTTCACAAGAAACTCGACTAAATCTGCAATTAGTTATTTCTACTCTTATAGTATCTCCATTGTTGGAGGTAGTTTATGAAGATACAAAAGAAAACTCATTGCATGCTCTTTTGTTTTGACAAAAACATGGCTCTTGATAGAGCACCATGGCAGGACAGGTATCATGTAGCCAACCAGAGCGGCTGCCCCTTCTCTCTCTTCTCCCGTTCCACAGAAAAGGAATCTTTTGTGGGAACAAAGTCTAGGACACCAGAAATGTGTTGTTGGTTCCAAAAAGTGTTTTGTTTGATCCTGTTGCAAATTTTAGTTATTGTCTTTACATTTTTTGAGAAGCATGGAGGGCCACGGAGTTGAAAATAAGCCCGGGAGTGAAATGGGACCAGTGGAAGGAGGTGTTGGAGACCCTTTCGGGGCTGGGACCATTACTACAATTAGGTTGGATGGTGCAAATTACTTAGAATGGTCACAATCTGCAAAGATGGCCATTGGTGCTTGTGGGAAATTAGGGTATATCACTGGTGAAGAGGTGAAAACCGAAACTAGCAACTCCCGGTGGGTACAGGAGAATTATATGGTGATGACTTGGTTGTGTAATTCCATGTTGCCCCATATAAGTAAAATTTTTTTATGGGCAAATACAGCTAAGGAAATATGGGATGGGGTTGCAGAAACCTATTCACAGAGGGAGAATGTTGCTAGGGCTTATCAGTTGAGAAATCAGATTATTTCTACAAGGCAGGGAGATATATCTGTTGCAGCCTATTTTTCCGCCCTTAAAACCCTATGGCAGGAGATTGACTATTTAGAGACATTTGCTTGGGAAACCACTAAGGATGCAACTACCTATCAAAAACATCTAGAGAAGTATAGGGTGTTTGAATTTCTTGCTGGCCTTAATCCTGAGTATGATATTGCACAACATCACCTTCTTTCCAGGGACAATGTTACTCTATCCCAAGCATATGCCTTTGTGTCAGGGGAGGAGTGCAGGAGAGATGTGATGATGAAAAACCTTATTCCTGATCAGTCTGCCATGGTAAGTGTTGTGAAACCTAAACAAAGTGGAGATCGGGTGGCAGTGAAATCAAGAAGGAAGATAAAAGAGATTTGATTTGTGACTACTGTAAGAAGCCTAAACATACAAGAGATACTTGCTGGAAGCTTCACCCACATCTTGTGCTGATGCTCTGGAGTCTGTTGCACACATGGCAGTTACTGGTGACATTCCGGCCCCTCCTACTACAGCTGCTCTGGAGTCTGTTGCAGCTGCTGCAGTAAGGGCCGAACTTGAGAGGTATGGGCTACTTTTGAACCAGCGGGATACAACCAGTTCCAGTTCAGCCGCAAGCGGACAAGGTACAAGTGGCAAGAATCTTGTCAACTGCCTCCCAATGCTGGACTCGTGGAGCATGCATGTATTGACTTACTACACTTACTGCATAGGAAATGTTTGGTCTTGTCATACACAAGTATAGCAGCCGACCCATAAGGCTCTGATATCTCTCAATATCCTTTACTGGTTCACCTTCTGATGCATTGATTTTATGGTTCTAATCAATAGGGTGCTGATTGCCTTTGTTCCAAGCTTCCTTGTCTCTTGAAGGAGATCCAAGACATACTTCCTTTGCTCACACAGGTAGTTCACACGTCACTGCAAATTATGTTTCTACTTCAAGTAAGGAGGGACCTCCTTGGATTATAGATTCTGGAGCCTCAGAACCCATGACCCAGTGCTCTATTATTTTTTCAACTTACCAGCTTTGTTCTGGCAGAGATAGGGTCTTCACAGCTAATGGATCCCATGTTCCTATTGCTGGGAAGGGATCTGTCAAGATTAGTGATTCTATTTCTCTACCCTCTGTTCTTCATGTTCCCAGATTGAGCACTAATTTGTTATCTGTTAGTAATTTGACTAAGAACCTGAACTACTCAGTAATTTTTTCTCATGGTCATTGTATTTTGCAGGATCTGGATTCAAAGAGGATGATTGGGAGTGGTCGTGAAGTGAATGGAATCTACCTCCTAGATGTACTTCCTCCTCATCAGAGTCATCATGTCAGCAGGGATAGTGAGTCAGGGTCTGTGGGTCAAATTATGCTTTGGCATGATCGTTTGGGCCATTTACCTTTTTCTTCTTTGAGTTTTTTGTTTCCAAAACTTTTTGAGTCTATTAATTTGTCAAGTCTGGAGTGTGAAGGTTGTCAACTTGGAAAGCATTGTAGACATTCATTTAAACTTAGTGATAAAAGATGTTCTTCTTTTGATATTATTCATTCGGATGTGTGGAGCCCTTACCATGTTCCTTCTATGGGAGGCTATCGCTATTTTCTCTTATTTGTGGATGATTTCTCATGATACTCTTGGATTTACCTGATGAGATCCCGCGATGAAGTACCATCCTTGGTGAGGCAATTTCATTAGATGGTACTAACACAGTTTGGAACAAGAATAAATGTGTTCAGATCCGACAATGCCAGGGAATATTTTGAAAGACACCATGCCTCATATCTGTTAGAATATGGTGTTGTCCATTAGAGCAGTTGTCCCTACAGTCCACAACAGAATGGTGTTGTAGAAAGGAAGAGCAGACACATTGTTGAGATTGCAAGGAGCATGATGATCACATCTACAGTTCCAGTTCGGTTTTGGGGTGATGCAGTTCTCACAACAGTATATCTGATTAACAGGGTGCCCTCTCGTATACTTGGATTCAACACTCCATTCAGTCTCCTCTTTCCTCAGGGGGAGTTGTTTCATATTCCTCTTAGGGTGTTTGGGTGTGTCTACTTTGCACATATCCTTGGTCCTCACCGCTCGAAGCTTGATCCCAAGGCAAAGAAGTGTGTCTTCCTTGGATATGTAGAGAATCAGAAAGGGTATTGCTGCTATGATCCAGTCTCTGGGAGCCAGTATTGTTATAATTCAGGTCTGCCTTAGAGTTCGGCCTGACTGAGTTCAGTTATGTAGAAGAAGAAAAGGTGATAAAGAAAGAGAGAGAGAGAGAGAAAGAGAGAAGAGAGAATTCTGGTTCGAACTGAAAGAGTCAACTTGACTTCTCCCAGTCGGTCAGTAAGTATTTATATTATTATTATTAAAACATGACTGAAAAGACCTATGTGCCCTTACTTAAGTTAAGAGCACATGTTCCAACACAACATTATAGATCAACAACATCAATCAAGGTATAAAGACAGAAATACCCCTACGCTAACACTCCCCCTCAAGCTGGTGAGTATATATCATATACTCCCAGCTTGTTACATATGTAGTCCACTCTTCCCCGACTCAAGCCTTTTGTAAATAAGTCAGCCCACTGAATTCCTGTATTAATATGTGTAGTGTCTAGCTCTCCATTCAGCACCTTCTCCTTCACAAAGCGACAGTCAACCTCAATGTGCTTGGTTCTTTCATGAAACACTAGATTAGAGGAGATATGAACTGCAGCCTGATTATCACAATAGAGCTTCATTGGAGTGTTAATGTTGTACCCTACTTCCTGTAGAAGGTTCCTTAGCCACACTAATTCACAAGCGGTGTGCGCCATAGCCCTATATTCTGCTTCTGCACTGCTTCTTGCCACAACCGTCTGCTTCTTACTTTTCCATGTCACTAGGTTACCTCCTAGAAACGTGCAATAGCCTGTAGTAGACCGCCTATCAGACATAGAACCGGCCCAATCAGCATTAGAATACCCTTCTATTTCAAGTTTTCCCCCACTCTTGTATATCAGATCGCGACCCGGAGCCCCTTTTAGATACTTCACAATTCTCAGAACCGCATTCCAATGAGGAATTAGAGGTTTTTGCATGAACTGGCTTACCGCACTAACTGCAAATGAGATGTCTGGTCTGGTTAGGTAGTTTAGTTTGCCCACAAGTTGTCGGTATCTGCTAGGGTCTTCAAACACTTCACCCATATCACTGCTTAGCTTGGTATTTGTGTCCATGGGTGTTTCAGCTGGTTTGGCACCCAACAAGCCTGTTTCTTCCAGCAAATCAAGCACATACTTCCTCTGGCACAGGTTAATCCCATACTTGGATCTTGCTACCTCTATCCCCAAGAAGTATTTCAGTTTACCTAGATCCTTTGTCTGAAAGTGATCCTGCAGATAAGTGTTCAGCCTGTCAATACCAATGTTATCATTCCCAGTAATAACAATATCATCTACATACACCATTAACAGTATTTTTCCTCCCGGAGAGTCATGACTAAATACAAAATGGTCAACTTTGCACTGTTTCATACCAAACTTCTTTACCACCTCACTGAACCTACCAAACCATGCTCGAGGAGACTGTTTAAGCCCATATATAGCCTTCCTTAGTCTGCACACCTTACCATCCTCCCCCTGAGCAACAAACCCTGGAGGTTGCTCCATGTAGACCTCCTCGAGTAAGTCACCATGCAAAAAGGCATTCTTGATATCAAGCTGATATAGTGGCCACTCATACATGGCTGCAAGAGAGATCACAACACGAACTGACCCTATCTTAGCAACCGGTGATAAGGTCTCTATGCAGTCAATGCCATAGGTTTGGGAGTACCCTTTTGCAACTAAACGCGCTTTCAGGCGTTCAACACTACCATCAGGCAAATACTTAACCGTATAAACCCATTTACAACCAACAACTTGCTTCCCAGGAGCAAGTGAGCTCCCAAGTATGATTATGATGAAGGGCTAAGAGTTCTTCTTCCATGGCACGACACCACCCTAGAGAGGCAAGGGTTTCTTGGACATCTTTAGGAACAATAACTGATGATAACAAGGTAACAAACTGGCGATGGGAAGCGGAAAGGTGAATAAGAGAAACATAATTAGAAATGGGATGAAGGGTGCAAGTACGTTTACCTTTCCGCAAAGCAATGGGTAGATCAATCTTAGATGCTAAGTGCGGGTCCGGTGCCGGATCCGTCGACGGAGATGTAGCCGGAGGAGTAGTAGCTGGTGCATGTGGGCGATGTGTATACACATGACGGATAGGTGGGCGTTCAACAGGTGGTGGCACCGGAGGCAAGGATTTGATCACAACTGGAACAAAGGGAGGAGGATCGACAACAGGAAGTGGAAGAGGAGGAGGTGATGAGGAGGAAGAAGCATCACCATACCCCAAAAAGAACGGAGTAGACTCAAAGAAACTGACATCAACACACACAAAGGACCGTCGAGAACCAGGATGGTAACACCTATACCCTTTCTGGGTCCGAGAATAGCCAAGGAAGATGCACTTGAGAGAACGGGCATCAAACTTGTCGTTCCCGGGACCCAGATTATGGACAAAACAGACACACCCAAAATCTCTCGGCGTAAGAGGGAACGGAGACAAAGTGGGAAACAAGACCTGAAACGGAGAATGACCATCAAGGATGAATGTGGGCATCCGATTAATCAGAAAACAAGAGGTAAGCATTGCATCACTCCAAAAAGGTTTGGGAACATGCATGTGATGCATTAGGGATCTTGCTGTTTCAAGGAGAGGGCGATTCTTTCTCTCAGCCACCCCGTTTTGTTGTGGGGTGTAGGTACACGAGGTCTGATGTATAATGCCGTGTTGGTCCAGGTATTCCTGAAATGATGAGGATAAATATTCGCGGCCATTATCAGAACGAAAGACTTTGATGTGGGTACCAAATTGGTTACGAATCTCAACATAAAATTTTTGAAAAATGGCAAACCATTCACTTCTTTCTTTCATTAAATAGAGCCACGTCATCCTTGAAAAATCATCCACAAAAATGACAAAATATTTGTATCCATTATATGACCACTTTATAAGGACCCCAAACATCTGAATGAACTAAAGAAAAAGGACTCGACACACGGTTATCAACCCTAGAACTAAAGGGAACACGATGGTGTTTCCCAAACTGACACGACTCACAATCCAAAACAGAAAGCTGACTCAAGGACGGAACCAAGGACTTCAAGACTTTTAGCGACGGATGACCAAATCGGCAATGCCACTGGAGAGGAGAAAGAGATGACTAGAGAGCTGTTGAAGTTCTACCACCACCACCGTCAAGATAATACAGTCCACCTGCTTCATGCCCTCCACCAATCTTCATCCCCGTCTTGAGATCCTGAAAGACACACATAGAAGGATAAAAGGTAATGGAGCAGTTAAGTGATTTGGTCAGCTTACTAACAGACATAAGGTTAAAAGGCAATTTAGGAACATACAGAACTGATGAGAGGGATACGGGATCTAGGTCAACATTACCAACACCACAAATTGAGGATGTGGAACCATTAGCAAGGGTGACAGATTGTGATGTTGAGCAATGAGATAAGGAGGAAAACACACCTGGAGTTCCAGTCATGTGATCGGAGGCTCCAGAGTCAATGATCCAGGGATTGGGTGTAGATGCCAGATAAGCCATACCTGAGTGAGCAAAAGTCGCCGTGTTCTACTGTGATTGGATAAACCTCTCATATTTATCACGGGGAACACTCACCATCTCCTTCATGGGACCATCTGTGGATGTAGGAGGCAATTGGTCAAATGAATGATTCTCCTGTCTAAAGTTGGAACTTGAGTCACCGGTCACGGCATGATTGGCCCAGGTTGAGGGAGGACCATGTAGATCATAACAATAGTTGATGGTATGTCCATCCATACCACAATGAGTGCACTTCCTCGGGCCTGAGCTACGTCCTCTACCACGGGCTCCCCCTGAATCTCTGCTTCCAGTACGACCACCACCACGATTATGAGTAGACCCACCATTGCCACTTCGGCCATATGTAGAACCACTACCACCACCACGGCCAGACTGAGCTCCCTGAGCTCCACCTCTACCACCACGGCCTCTCGATGCAGCAAAGGCAGATCCATCTGAGATATTAGAGTTTTCAGTAGATCCGATAGAAATCCTCCGAAGTCAAGCAAATACCTCTTCTAGGGACGGAAGAGCTGATCCCCCTAATATCTGAGCCCGTACTGGTTCATATTCAGACTTTAGTCCCACAAAAAATCTAGTCACATCAAGCTGCTCTCTCTGTTGTTGCTGAATCTTGACATCAGAAGTGAGAGGATGATAGACAATACTCCTCAAGACTCTGATTGCCCTGTTGCAGATTAAAGTACTCTTGATAAAGCTGATAAACTCTGGTTGTATTATCCTGCCCCGATTACAATTTCTTCGCATGGTCCCACACATCTTTGGCAGTATCAAGGAGCATGAAGTTCACACTAATCCTGGGTTCCATACTGTTCCACAACCATGTGATGATCTGAGCATCCTTTTGCTCCCAGTCTTCATACTCGTGAGAGTCAGAGGAGGGTTTCTCCTCTCTGATGTGTTTTACCTTCTTCTTTGCCTTCAGAAAGACTTCAACGGATTTAGTCCAAGGCACATAATTCTCTCCATTTAACTTAATGGAGGTCATCTGAACATTCAGGTAGTCTGTAGGCACCATCACACTAGGTTTATAATCATTATTGTCTCCCATTATGTTATCACCAATTCTGTACACTTGCTGAATTCTATTATCACTGAGATCTACACACTACACACCACTAGGTCACACCTATCACACTGATTACAGCACTAATTGTTGCTGGAATGTGTGCTCTTTACACCACAAACCCTAAATCACACCTGTCACACTGATTTCAGCACTTGTTGTTGCTGAAAAGTGTGCTCACACCACAAACCCTACCCCTACAACTACCTGAAATCTCACCACTATATGATCATATCTCTTCCTTCAAAATGCACAAAGAAACCAGCATAAACCCTAGCATATGGTCTGAAACACACCTCCTATTTAATCCATAACAGATATCATGCACTGAAATCTCTTACCTTATCGCTGACTGAGTTCTGAAACACACCTCCTACGCTAACAGGTATGTTACCATGGATGTCACTTTTTTTGAATCCACGTACTTCTTCTCAAAGAATCTTTCTCAGGGGGAGTGTTTTGGGGAAGTGAGTCAGCAGTCTATTCCTCTCCCAGTTCCAGTCCATGTGTCTACTCCTGTGCTTGACCACCACCCTGTGTCACCTACCTTGCCACCTCCTTTGCGTTATGCTTCTCAGCATTACTTACGACAGAGACTTCACAAGGAAGTTGATCCCACTACAGCAGAACTCACATCACTTCCTGTCGATTCCTTAGAGACTCTAGATTCGGATGACATGGATTCAGGTATTCCTCTTGGTCCCGCTACTGTTTCAGTTCCCATTGATCCTACTAACACTGTTACAGATAACCTTGATCTCCCTATTGCTCTCAGAAAAGGGAAGAAAAAGTGTATTGCTCATTGTATTTCACAGTACTTATCCTACAGTGGACTTTCTCCTTCCTACCGTGCTTTTCTTTCCTCTCTTGATTCAGTGTCTATACCCAAGGGTGTTAGTGAGGCTCTCTCCAAACCTGAGTGGAAGACAACTATGTAGGAAGAGATGACAACTTTGATTAAGAATCAGACATGAGACATTGTGGATCTACCAGAAGGCAAGGAGACAGCTGGATGCAGATGGGTTTACATAGTAAAATATAAGGCAGATGGAAGTATAGAAAGGTACAAGGCAAGGCTTGTTGCAAAAGGGTACATACAGACTTATGGCATTGATTACTTAGAGACCTTTGCACCAGTTGCAAAGATGACCTCTGTTCGGATACTTCTTTCTCTTGTTGCCTCATACTCTTGGCCCTTGTTTCAACTTGATGTGAATAATGCTTTCCTAAATGGGGATCTGCAAGAAGAAGTGTATATGGATCTTCCTGCTAGTTTTTACAATGATACTGAAAAGGGAAAGGTATGCAGGCTTAAGAAGTCACTTTATGGCTTGAAACTATCTCCTAGAGCATGGTTTGACAGATTCAGAAAGGCCTTGATTGCTTTTGGCTACATTCAGACTCAATCCGATCACACCTTGTTTGTGAAGCGAAGGGGATCTTTGGTGTCAGTCCTAATTGTCACCGGGAATGATCTGAGTGAGATTGATGGTCTGAAAAGGAACCTACATAAAGAATTTGAAATTTAGGATCTTGGAGAACTGGGATACTTCTTAGGCATTGAAGTTGCAAGATCAAAACATGGAATTTTTATCTCTCAAAGGAAGTATGTCTTGAATCTCCTTCAAGAGACAGGGAAGCTTAAAACAAAGGCAATCAACAACCCTATTGATCAGAACCATAAAATCAATGCATTAGAAGGTGAACTAGTAAAGGATATTGGGAGATATCAGAGACTTGTGGGTCGGCTGCTATACTTGTGTATGACAAGACCAGACATTTCCTATGCAGCAAGTGTAGTAAGTCAATACATGCATGCTCCACGAGTCCAGCATTGGGAGGCAGTTGACAGGATTCTTGCTTATCTGAAGGGACACCCGGGTAGAGGCATATTGTTTACTGATCATGGACAGTTGAAACTAGAGGCCTATACAGATGCAGATTGGGCAGGATGCCTTGATGACAGGAGATCAACTTCAGGAGTGTGCACCCTTGTTGGGGGTAACCTTGTCTCATGGAAGAGTAAGAAACAAACAGTGGTAGCAAGATCAAGTGCTAAAGCCGAATACAGGGCCATGGCACATGGAGTTTCAAAATTTCTCTGGATCCGTTCCCTGTTAGAAGAAATTGGCGTACATGCAAAAGAACCTATGATGCTATACTGTGATAACCAGGCAGCAATTAACATTGCCCATAACCCAGTCCAGCATGACCGAACTAAGCACATTGAAGTGGATAGACATTTTATCAAAGAAAGGGTAACTTCTGGAGAAGTTTGTCTTCCATACATTGCTTTTGATCTGCAGCTTGCTGATGTTCTCACAAAAGGTGTTGCAAAGAACAAGCTGGAGCATGATCTACGCAAGTTGGGAATGTGTGACATTTACTCCCAACTTGAGGGGGAGTGTTGAGTTGGTCTGAGTTGTTTTTTATTTAGTTAGAAAGTTGTTGGGCTTTAGGCCCATTAGTTTATGTTTTTTTTTTTTTTAAGTTGTGACTGTTCAGCTATATTAGTAGCCGCCCTACTAAGGGCATCCTTGTAATATCTCATTCTTTAAGTTAAGTATAAATATAATGAGAGGTAGGCGGCTAGGGTTAATTTAGAATCCTGGTTGACTTCCTACTCTTTTCTTCTTCTCCTTTCTTCTCTACTGATGAAATCTTCATCTTCCCCCTCTTTCCTTTCACAAGAAACTCGACTAAATCTGCAATTAGTTATTTCTACTCTTATAGTATCTCCATTGTTGGAGGTAGTTTATCAAGATACAAAAGAAAACTCATTGCATGCTCTTTTGTTTTGACAAAAACATGGCTCTTGATAGAGCACCATGGCAGGACAGGTATCATGTAGCCAACCAGCCCGACCTCAAATAGCTGGAATTAAGGCTGAATTGAGTTGAATATGCTCTTTTCTGCATCATGTTGATTATTCAATTTCAATCAGCATACAGGAGGTAATTGAGAACAGAGTATAGAATACTCTGGGTAAGGGATTTTCACCAATGCCCAGATTAGAGCTAATAGCAGCATGAAGTGGCATAATATTTTCAAGTTAGTTTAGATCTAGTGCAGCCACACTTTGTTATCTGTGATTCTATGATGTATGGCTTGACCCCAGTAGAGGTTGCACGGTCCGAACTCTGCTTGGCAGCTAAATTGTCACTGTTGATAACCTTTTTTGAGATAAGACTTGTTTAAGTTGTTTACCATCAAATTGATGGTTTGGAGTTTTGACCAATAAATCTTATTGAAATACCAGCTGTGCAGCCTTTGTTGTGTGGAATACCTGTTCATAATTTTTCCCTCCTCACCTGTCGTCCAGTAGAATTGTAGTACATGTATCAGCATGCTTTCTAAGTGGTGTATATTTCAAGGTCTTCATAATTGTACCTCTAGCTAAGTGCTTTGTTTTTGTTGTTTTATTATTTTTGGGGCAGTGGGGAATGTGAAGTAGGCACGTTTATCTCAGTGCTTCCGGTATGTTTTTCATGTTATTCATGGCCTTCTCTGCCACATGAAGGGTAAAAGTTGTTAATGTACCATTATTTTTTTTCCTTAATCCTGCATTATCTTTTATGAAATAGCTGAAATTCAGTGGCATCTACTATGTATAACGTGGTGCTTCTCATTAGGAAGGAAATAAAGGGTAACTAGACAGCCCATGACTCTATAAAATACTGAAACTCTAGCTTGAGTAGCTTCTAATTTATTGCTTCCAGATACTGGTCTAATTTCCTTTTAATGCATCCAATTGACAAATTGTTCTTTAATTAAATGAACTTTTCCTTTGTTTATCAGGTGCACATCACATAGATTTGCGTCCTTCAATTGATGAGGATCCAGATTGGCTGGTTGAGCAGAGGGCATCAGAAGTCAAGTTGATTACAGGGTGGATAAATAAGTATTATCAAGAGAGGTCTGTATTATTCAGCAGCATATAGAGGCAAATAGCCCTGGATCCACATATAGGTACCCAGTCTGCATTTTCTTCTCTCCCTTCATCAGATGGAGGTATTGTTCCTTGGATGAGCTTTGGGAATTCTTACTGACTTGGCAAAATGACATTATTCCTTCAGAAAAGCTTTGACTGAAGGTCGAGTAGAAATTGTTATAGGGAGGATGCTCAATTGCACATGGCCTATGCGTACCATCAGTATAATCAGTCTTCAGTTTCTCATTAGCACCAAAGTGATCAATGTGTTCTCTCACCCACCAAATTTAAACCCAATAGATTTTGACAGCCTGTGCTCTCCATTGGTTTCCCCACGTGACGTTAGTCCATACAGTCATGCCTCCAGCACTGTTAGGAAAGCCCTGCATACAGTACAGGTTAGGTTCAGCCAGAAACCTTACCAACCAACCCGTTGGCACCTTGCATGATGGCTATACTTTTAAGAGAGATTGATGATAAACATATTTAGTCCATGTATGAGATTGCTTATTTGACAAGTGTTTATCCTAATAAGCGTTCATGAGTGTTTGGTGAAAAAGCACTTATTTCAAATAGGGGTGGTATAGGTATTTTCAAAATGATGTAACGGACCAAGATGGGTTAAAAAGCAAATAAGCACTTACTGAATAAGTGCTTAAAATAATATCAAATTTTGGGTTTCATGAATAAGTGCTTATTTTTAAGTATGAGTACTTATTCAGACTTATTTCCCATACACAAATAAGTGTTTATTTGAATAAGCACTCCCAAACTTAGCTTTATTTGTTGAACTAACAGATTTGAACATGATAATCTGACAAAGGGTTAATTAGTTATTTAGTTATATAAACACTAAGGTTTGAAGAACTAAATATATATGCCCCCTGTAGTTTTAAAAATTACAAATGGACTATCTATTAAAGAAAACATTTAGTCCCGTTTCATATGCCCACTAAATTTTTCATAATCTCAATTTTATCCGTGTCATCATCTTTCTTCATCTCTTTTTGATTTTTTTCCCATGCCATTTCCTTCTCTGCAGGTTCCCTCCTCTCTCTCTCTCTCTCTCTCTCTCCTTTCTTCCTCTTTAGTTCCCTGCGAATTTTTACAAGGGGCAAACAGGGGCAAACGATTCAATTGATTTTAGGGGAAAGGCTCAACATCAGTCTTCAAAGAAAAACGTGGTTCATTAGCCCTTTTCATTTTAGTTTCAGAGGACATCCATTATTGATTTTAAAACACCACCATTGTCATTTAGTGGTGTTCGTAGTAGCAGAGAGGGAAGGGAAGAAAAAACGGAGAAAGAAAGGCATATTTTAAAAATTTAAGGACACTTTGATCCTTTTAAGTTTTATCTTAAACTTTTGAAAGATCAACTAGGTATATATCAATAATTTTTGGAACTACATTATATATAAATGATTGCCTCCAGGTATATTTAAGTAATTATCCCTATCACAAATTACAAGAATATCATGAGAAGAAAAGTACATGCAACGACCAACTTATCCCAACCTGCTTAATTGGGACATACAATTGCAGCTCCAGACCCTATTATTCAGTTTGGACAGTCCTAAAAGTATGGGTTTCTTTTTTTCTTATTTATTTATTGAATAAATTTCGATTTTGATTTGACCCTCTCAACCTCTCTGGTGTCTTCATGAAGAAGATTGGAAAGCGCCAACGTCTACATTGGTTTGTCATTATATATTGAAGGGCAAAGAATGTTGGTGTTTGGTGTAGACAAAACTATATATGTGTACAAGAGACAAAGCAGATGGAGTAATAAAGCAAGTTGCAGTGATGCAATCGTCGTCGACCCTACTGTTAATCAAAGCATTGTTGTTTGTGGTTGGCTTAGCTCAAGTCCATGTGTCCCTAGGCCAAACTTCTCCCGTAGATTTCCTGAAACTCCAGAATACTGCCCGTGCAAAAGTCGGGGTCGACCCCCTGAGATGGGATCCCAAGTTAGAAGAATACGCTCAGAATTACGCGATGCAGGTATCAAGAAACTGTAAAGTGGTTTATTCTGATGGACCCTATGGGGAGAACATCTACTGTGCTAAAGGTCTTGCCAACGTAAATGCTGCAACTGCCGTGAAAGCTTGGGAAGACGAGAAAAAATACTACGATTATGACAGCAATTCTTGCATTGGTGGACACGAATGCAGGCATTTCGTCCAGCTTGTGTTTTGATACCGAGCGCGTAGGTTGTGCTCGATCAACGTGCCCAGACGAAAGTGTTTTTATAATCTGTAACTACGAACCTCCGTTCAATGATCTTACGAACCCTTACTAGGCTTCGCCAGGCCCAGGGTTGGATTTGAATCGACCCTTTAATTAACTGAATTGGGTTCTGTGGGAGTGTGGGTTCTGAATTCAACCATTTCCTGATAACACCCAGCATTCATCAATTCATGACATGGGTACGTATATCGTCAAATCACAATCTTTTAATATATTTTATTCTCTTTCTGTGAGTGATTCTTTCTCATGGCGGTTAATTTGCTTGTTTTCTTTTATGTTACACTGAGAAAAACCCCTTGCAGTATATAATAACGTTAAAGTATATAATGAGCATGGATCGATCCATCTTCATATATAATTGATGAATGACAACATTAATTAATATTAATCTTTGTTGTTTCATTTCATATATTATTTAGGATACGAGATCCATTAATTGTTTATTAATTTAATACTTAACCCTGATACAGTGATACGTACAAGTAGTGAGTGAAAATTTCCTAAATCAAATCAGTTAATCACTGCAACTAGTATGGACGTTCGCCTATATAGTTGCCAGGAGGATCATAATTGCAGATTATGAAGATGCCTCCATTGTTGCAGTGAACTTTAGCACACCCAAGACGAACAGAATTGCGCCAAACCACCTGAGTGTAGTGCCCGCACTCTCCCCCAATGCAGGAGTTGGAGGCGTAGTCGTAGTATTGTTTCTCTGAGGCCCACATCTTCACAGCATCTACGCCAGGAAAGGGATCACCACCTCCGGCTATGTTCTCACCATAGGGTCCATCTGAATGCTCAAGCTTGCAGTCTCCGATTCTCTGGCTAGCATAGTTATGAGCGTAAGCAGCTACTTTGCTGTCCCATGTCAAAGGGCCAACCCCCACTTCAGAACGAACTATGTTGTGGGCATGGAGGTAGTCCTCTGGGGAGTCTTGGGCATGACATAACACATGGAACAGGGTTAAGACCAGCAGAAACAAATGAGCAAATTCAAGCTTGTACACTACTCCCACCATCCTCTCGATCTCTCCTTTCCTTCCTCACACGCCCACAGTACTATTTTTGAGTGTAGAAGCAGTAGTGTCTTGTCTTGTTGAAGAAATGGGAGGTATGGGTTTGGGTATTTATAGCCAAGAACTAGCTGCAGGAAGAGTCACATATGGATAATCAACCTTTTCAAAAAAGGTGATTCAATATTAAGTATTAAAGGCCTCTCTCTTTTCTCTCTGAAAAGTCGCCAAAACATCCATCCGCTTTCATTCATGGAAGGAGGAAGAGTGTTCCGATCCCTTAGTTTGGAAGTTATCATCAACGTCCTTTTATCTTCTTAACGGGAGAAGAAATGTGGAGCTGGGCTGTGATGAATGATGTCATGGAGAAAGTAGCTATGGAAACTAATTAATTAAAGATAAAGTTGTTAGTTAATGTATAATGTATAAATCTACATTTGTACGTAGTGGGGTTGTTTAGATTTTATATTATCCAGCTGCTGGAGATCTATCCTCCAAGTGTCAAATTTATTTGAACATGAACGAAGCTTCATGCGGCACGACTGGACATGGAATTTTCAACTTTGGGCTACACCAAAAATGAAAAATCAAAGGCGTAAATCATGTTTCCTTTCTTTTTAGTTTTTATCACTTGACAATTGTGCTGTGGCTCCCGTACTGAAACCATATCCCATTATCCCCGATTTATGGTGGAACTTCTAGATAGATGTCCAAATGACAATAGATTATGGAGATGCCTGAGCCTGACCTCTGCGCGCACGCAACGCAACACAGATTGAAGGTTGGTTTGTTACGTGAAACGGATTTTCTTTGACTGTGAAATCACGTAGGAGAAACAAAAAGAGAGCAGAAGCAACAAAACCATTAAATATTAAAATAAAAGCAAAATACCGCCCGTGAAGAGACTGCCGAGTGGGCTATTTCTGCTGCAAACATTAATTTTATTACATAAATTAAGAAGATAAACAGACCGAGGTTAGGGATATGGTAATGGGCATGTTCGGGGAGTTTTGCCTCTCTAAACCTCCCAAGTCCCAATTAGTATCTGCCCCAAAATTTTTAACGGGTTGGATTTTGAGAATCTAAATCCTTTTTGTATATGAAAATGTAAAATTCTCTTTGATTCCTCTTCTTGCATTTAAGTATAGGGCAAGTTGGGTTTAGAATTCACATCTATTTTTTAATCATTTTTTGTTAAATATAATTAATAAATAAGTAAAAATAACATACAATTAACAAAATTTTCAACTATTTGATTAAGATATGTAAAAAACACAAACTATTAATTATTCTTTACATAAAATTCAAAATATTATTAAATTTATCATCTAATACATAAAGTTCATATGCTTTCCAACAATATATGAGATGTAGGTCAGGGAGGGTTGGGTTAATCTTATAGTTGTAGAATCCCAAAACCCATTCTTACTCTAAAATCCATCATTCAAGCAAAAAAAAAAACTGTCCTATGAATAAATAGGCACGTACCTTATAAATAGGGTAGAAATTGTCATCCCTAACTGAGATAATTGTGTGGAATTTATAGTTTTAATATTAATGGATGTCAATAGATCCAGTTTGGCATGGGTTAGGCACAACCCGACCTGACCCCAACATTAAAATAAAAGTAAAACTAGTGATGGTGATACTATCACACATACCTTGTAATAATTAGTGGATGGATTGCATCTAGCGGAGCTTATCACTATCAGTGTGTTTTGGGCTTGTTTGGGCCCTACTGGGCTTGGCATGGTTCTTAGCGTTTTCTGTTTTTTACCCAATACTAAACATTGGTTATGACCCTAAACACAATAATTAGATGTATTACGTTCAATTGCTCAAAAACTAAAGCTCTCTACTATACACACATAATGATAAAGCAATCTTTTCATGAATTTAGAATGGTGCCCCCTGTACACTTAACACTTGTATTAAGATCAAGGCTATATCCATGAGATAATCTTGAGTTTGGGTGATTTGAATCAAGGCAAGGCCCGTGATCTGGCATACGGAATTCCATCCTCACTTAACATATCAACTTTGGAGTTCGAAAGCTTTGTTGGGCCTGGTTGACTGTCTTACGTGGATAAAAGACTTAAACCTCTCCTTTGAGGTTTGTTATAAAATACAGAAACCTTCTCGTTTTTTTTTTTTTTTTTTCCAAAATGGATTAACACCTTCCCCGTAAAATAGATTAGCCGTTATATCTAACAGGGTTAAAATGTCTAATACCTTTACAAATTAAATCTTGGAGAACTGTAATGGTGAGAAATAGGTCAGAGAATTGAGGAAGCTATCTATCTGGTGAAGACAATTTGATCGAATTCACATCTGCACCGCATAAAATGTGCCCGGCAGAGTGGGAATGCACATCTTAGTGTGCATTGGAAACATCTCATTGGGAGATATTCCTAATATATGCTGTGGGGCACCCGTGTGACACGTTCTGTGAGGCACAGATTCGAATTCAATTTCATCCATGGCCATGGGTTCCACCCCTGCTGCATGGAGCTTGAGAAGCCATTGAAAAATATAGACTAGCGGAGCCAACGATAGATCATGCAAAAAAACTGATCAGGGAGTCCAGAAAGACCATGGGACCCACTGCTTCCAGTGCTGTCGTAGGACCCATGTTTTGCCACCGCAGACAAGGAGTCACTTTGCACAGTAACCCCCATACACCCACCTACGTGTTTCTGGTGTTGAGCTGTTTGTGATTGGCAGGGCCCTCCTTCCTTAGACTCTCATTATTCTTGAAAATTTTCATCATTTGGTTTTATTTGAAATTTTGGAAAATAATAAAGGGCAAATTTGATATTTTGCTTTTTCCATCAATATTTAATAAACAATGTCTATCATCAAAAAACTTATTTGGTAAGTTTGTGTCAATTTGTTAAACCATAAGAGTGTCTTTTTCTTCAAAATTTGACATAATCTCGGACAAAATTTTGGTCATTTCAACTTCATGCACATGACATGGTAACGGGTGAGGGATAAAATAATAATTGTGTTCAATGAAAATTATTGTAGCTTTAGCTATAGTGATAACATATAGATTAGGGGACTCTAGATCTCCTGTCCACGAGAACCCTGCCCACACCTACCCACAATATATTATCCTCCGTGAATTGGGAACATCTCCCCCTGTATAATACTATGCAGAGGATGAGATGTTCTCCATGTGTGGCTGTGATAAACATGGGCAGGGTTCTCGTGGGTAGGAGATCTGGACTCAGATTAGGGATATATGCTCCCAATAATTTATCAACTGTATGTATATTGGGAATATCTCCCTTATCATTTATTCAGAATTGGGATCTTCTGCCAACAAAACATGTTCCAATCCGGCATCAACATCATCTCACATGGCACATCTTAACTTGAGACTGGAATCCACCATAAAAAGGGACCCGTCATGTATGAGATGATGTTGGTAGAGGGTTGGAATGTGTTTTATTGTTGGGTGATCTGGCCTCCATTATTCATGGGGAGATGTTCCCAATATACAACTGTAATGGATGGTTGGACTTGGAAATAATATTTGGAGTTATTGTTAACTCTAACGTATGATGCTCATAGACAAGTTTTTACTTGCTCACTATCCTTTAATAATAATAATAATAATAAAAATAAAATCTTTAGTCGTTCATCAGGACAAATGGAGAGTATTAAAACTTCAAATAAAATTTCCCAAAAAATAAAAATAAAAATTCAAATTACATGTCCACCCCCCTTAGGTAGTCCAAACTCGGAAGTTGTTTTATTTCGCTTTTTAATGAAAAGTTTTTATTACAAGGAACTTAAAAAGGTTAAACATATTTAACACATCTAACAATTTTTAAGCCCACAACTCTTAGGCTCAGTTTGGAAGGAGAATAAATACAAATATGCAATCTTATATTTTGAATATATTTGTACTGTACATATTTATATTTTTACTCTTTTTAAATTGAGCCTCAATTATTGATCATTGTAATTTTCCAAACAATTGATCAATGAACTTTCTAGAAATCATTTTACCTCTCAAACGATCACAATAAATTTTGCACCATTATCTCAAATCATGCCGGCTCATTTAAATGATCATGTGATGACCTAAGTGATGGTGATACTCATGGTTTTTGAACCATCATTGGCTCGGATAGTCAAACCATTCAGCCCAAAAATTGTTCAAGCAATCAGTTCCATTTTACACTAGACCTGGTCCCTGGCAAAAAATCATTGAATCAATCAACAATCCATTGACCCGAACAGCTGAACCGGTAAACTGTTCGACCCATTCAATTGTTTTTGGATGTTTTTAATTTTAATATTTTTTTTAAATTTTAAATTTTTTTTATCAGATCATCAGTTTGGATCAAATAGTCGAATCATCGACTAAAAACCGATGGCCAGAACAATTCCAGTTCTGAGCCATTTTTTAAAACATTGAGTAAATTGCAGTCTTACAGAGAGAGATAGATCAACCATGCCACATGCGGCATTTTCCTTTCTGCCTTATCTCGACTGAGGGCCTCTTACTTACCTTTTCAAGTTCTCTCAATTCCCACCTCAACAGGCCCCACTCCCTTTCCTCTCACCCTTTTCCGCTCACTAATTTAGGATTTTTCACTAATAAATTAGGGTACAACTTCCATTCTTGCGATTTTTCACCCACTATCAATATGCTTGTGTATTTATGCCTGTTAGGTCTCTCTCTCTTTTACCATTATTGAAAATAAAATAGGAAACCGATATTGTTTTGGGGGAAGATACTATTTATAAGTTGGAAAATGAAATAGGAAACTGATATTGTTTCGGGGGAAGATACTATTAATAAGTTGTTAGAAAACGTGTAGAATATACCTTTCACCAATATTGAAAAAAAAAAAAGAAATGTAACAGACATTAGTAAGTTGTTAGAGAACGTGTAGAAAATATTTTTCAAATTGAGAACGTGTAGTAAGATGTTAAAATTATCTATTTTAACAATAATTATTGTTAAAATTAATTATAATAATATTACAATTAATTTATAATAACAAAGTCTAACATTATTAAAAGTTTTAAACATTAATAAATTCAGCATAATACCATAACTTGAAATTGACTACACATCAATAATAATCTACTAAAAATTAAAATCAATAAAAATAAAAATTACAATTTAAGATCGATTTAAATTCAATGTAACATAATGAAATATAAATACAATGGTCCAGGTTTAGTATGGATTTTCCTTCACCCTAACCCAACCCTCCAATGCTTCTACATGAACCTGACTTAATAACATAGTTTATGAAACCAATCCAACCCTAAACTTGATACCAATCAGACTTGCATCTTTTCAATTGTATTTTTTTTTTTTTTACAATGCATTTGAAAACCTAAGAATAGGTGGCAATTTAACCATCCCCATCCTAATTGGGGTGAGCTTTTTGACCATTGATTGGGTTCGAGGCGGGTTTAGGGAAACTTAAAACATTTGTGACTAGGAAAAGGGCTAGGGATGACAGATTTTCCCATTTCCCCCCATGGGGATTTGTCCTAAATGGGGTGGGGAAATTTTCATCCCCATTGGTGGGGATGAGGAGAGCACTCTCCACCTTGCGAGGATCTCCATTTATGTATGTATATATATTAATATTTTAAAAAATATGGATGATATGTTTGAACATATTGAATTGTTTAATGGGATTTTTGTCTATTTTATTTTTAATTTTTAAATAAAATAAAAACAAAATGATTAATATCATAACCGAGGAGTGGAGGTCCCCATGAGGACAAGGATTTTCACATGGATGTTGCCCCACCCCATTGACATTCCTATGAAAGGTGAGGGTGATATTTTTCCACTCCAATAGTTAAATAAATATAGATATTATAATATGTTATATTTGGAATCTTAGATTATATTATAAATATTATAATATAAAATAGTATATTATATATAAATATATAATATGTTATTTTATATTATATAATGTATAAATATTATAATATGTTTTTCTCAAAAATAGGTTTGCAAGGAGGAATGGCGGGGACGGGGTGGGACCGTAGGGAAATTTTGGGGATCCCCCTTCCTCGAAGGAATTGCGGATGGGGAGTGATTTCCAACCTTGTCAAGGTACTGGGTGGGGATAGGGCGGCGTATGCATGTTTGGGGTCAAGGACGGGGTGTATAAAAGCTAGCCTTGCCCAAACCCATTGATAATGACATAAGAAAAAAAAACATGAAAAATAATTATGACCCTCCACGTAGAGGTATTATGACCTGGTAGAGTCAATGAAACCCAAATTCAATTTGTGTATTAAAGCATCAATACAATAACCCAACCTTATACCATGACCCTAACAGTTATAACAAGTTTATTCATGGTTTTCGAGCTATTGTTGGCCTGAACAGTCAGATCGTTCGGCCTGGGATTCATTCAGACAACTGGTTCTGTTTTATCCCAAACTTGGTCTTTGGCCAAAAACCGTTGAATCAGTTAATGATTCATTGACTCAGGCAGTCAAACCGTCAACCCATTTGACGGTCTTGACCGTTTTTATTTTTATTTTTTAATTTTTGTTTTCAGAATGGGCCATTCATTCAAACCGTCGACTCGAAAACTGGTGGCTAGAACGGTTTCATTTTCAGATCGTTTTTTAAAACCATGAATTTACCATGATCCATTGACATCCCTTGATGGACATAATTCACTTAACTTAATCTATTTAATTGACTTAATTATTAATACAAATTAACTTAATTCACCTAATAAGTAAATTAACTTAAATGGCTTAATTAAACTAATGATTCAACTTTAACATAATTAACTAATTTGACTTAATTAACCTAATTAATTTAGCTTGGACAATTGACTTAATTAACTTAACTTATTTAATGGATTGAATTTATTTAATTTTAATAACTTAACTTAATTGACTCATTCTACCTACATTTCACTTAAAATAATATAAAATATTAAAAATTGAAAAGTTATTATTTTAATTTTATTTTTTTTAAATACAGTTTAGGTTCCATTTAAAAACGATAAAAATAATAATTTCAATACTACTTTTAAATTTAAAATCTATCTAAAATAATATAAATTTATGTAACAATACATAACCCAAAAATAATATTTGTATTGGACCTAGACCAACTCTCCCCAAGTCCAATTGTCCAAATGTCTTAAGGCTTTACTTTAATTTCACTTAACAAAGCTCATGCATTACAAACAATAACTAAAACGTTAATATTCATTTAAGTTTAATTTAAAAATAACAAAAATAATGCAAATTTATCTAAAAATAATGAAACTTAATAAATATTATTAAAAAATTCAATGGAAATTAATACAACCTTATCAAACAATACATAACACAAGAAGAATGCTTGAAATGGATTGAATCTGACTTAACCCAATTACGAATGGCGTAAGACTCCCAGCTCAATTTCTCACAACATATATTGGAGAAGCATCGCATGGGTGTGGGTCTTGACTAGGGGGTTATGATAGTCCCCACATTAACTTTGTTTTGCGACAAAGATCCCCTTTCACTTCTGGCCGGATTTCAGCACTTTGCCCTTCCCCAATTGTCCATCTGAGGCTAATAGAGAGTTGGATCTCCTTGACATGTCAAGCATATGATGATTTTGATGCCATCATGGTTATTGGCAAGCTGAAAGTTTCAATAGGTTTTGGCTTCAAAAGCTTTGTAATATTTCAATTATGAATCACCATTTGAAGGATGGTTACCATTTTACCGATGCAAATGTAGGGGCTGTTTTCAATTGCTGTTTACAGTAAAATGTTTTATATAAATTTTCTTCTGAAAATTGGGACAAAATATTTATTTTTATACCATTAAACACTACATAAACCAAACAGTAAAAAAATCTTACACAACTCAAGAAAAACATTTTTTTTTTTAAGTCAAACCCCATTAATTAAAAAAATGCTTATTTGACACTGAACTGATGCCAATTTTCTAATAAACGACAATTAATAAAACCAAAGGGATATACACTAATAGTAATGACGAGGTGGTAATGGTCCAATGTCGCTATTTAAAGCAAAGCCAATGCCGCTATAGGTAACCTCTCTTAATAGTCAATACATATGCAACGCCAACGCCAAAGAGGTTTAACCGTTTGAGTCAGATCACAGAGTAGGTTCAAATGAGTGCGTTACGAGTGCCCACTCGAATGAGAGGCGAACACGTCATCTCATTCATCTTGATCACGATGGCGTGGGCAGGAGATCCGGAGTCTTTCTCGTTACCAGTCGTTCGGCTGATTGAACCGATCACAAAACACGATTTAACTTTCCCTTTCATCGGCTGACGCTGGAGACAACCAACTGGGGATTCAGCCGGGTACGACGATGATGTGATGGGAGACATGGTTATAAACTTCATAATGGCGGGAAGGGACACAACATCAGCGGCAATGACGTGGCTCTTCTCGTCGCTTTCCCGACACCCCAATACTGAGAAAGATGTTGTCAAGGAAGTAGTCACGGCACTTGGCAACGACGAGCGGAAATTGTTGGATTACGAAGCTCTGAAAAACTTGTCATTGTTGAAAGCTTGCCTCTACGAGTCCATGAGGCTTTATCCTCCGATGGCCTGGGACTCGAAGCACTCCCCCACCTACCAAAAAAAAAGCAAAATTGCAGAAAAAGGCGAAAAGCAGGGAGCGAGTGAAAACGAAGGTCATCATCAACATAAGCAGATCCCGCCGTTCACCTCACTAAGCCGATCAGAGAGAGAGAGAGCGACGGTGGCCTCCGTCTCGGTTTTGGCCATCGTCACATCCCTCCATCTCGTCGCCTTCGTCCTCGCTGTAGGCGCCGGACGTTGTCGGAGCACAGTTACAACCTACTCTTCTTCACAGGGGCTTCGAACGTCCCTCCATCTCTTCTTCACGTGTCGGACCACAATAAGAAGGATCAAAACGATGAACAGGAAGCCAAAAACATAGTAAACATGTCCCACCCAAATGCTAGACATTATAAGGAAGAATTCAATGAAGAGGGTAACGAATGGGAGGGTTCCAGCTCCTAGGACTAATAGCCAAGAGAGTTCAAATCTGCGCCCCACCCAGTCTTTTCCCACAAACGCCCCACACGCTCACCATCCGCCACCTATCCTTTGACACGAGAGACGCTAAACAGCGCGTGCAGGGCCCCGTTAGCCCCTTCCGTTATCCCCAACCAACCCATTGGTTTTTCCCACTTCTCAAAACCCTCTTCTCCCTTTCCTCCCTCTCGAGTGCCTGATCCTGACTGCTTCTCCCTCGCTAGAGCATTTTCTCCTTCTCCGGCACCGGCACCTACAACGGCAACCGGCGGTACTCTCCAACCCATCTTTTCACCTCATTTTTTATTTTTATTTTTTTTTTTGATATTTTCGTTTTCCAGATATTAGAGAAACCGGCGGCAGAGTCATCTTCTCCTTTTCCAGCACCGGCACCTGCGCGAACTGCGCGCGACCTGGCCGGATCAGCCTGCCACATGCGCCGATCTGGCAATCTGGCCCGGATGCAGGCGCCGACCTGACAACATGACCCGGACACAAGCGCCGACCTGATGACCTGACCCGGACACAGGCGTCGACCTGGCAACCTGGCCGGACACCGACCCGTCGACTGACACAGGCGCCGACTTGGCAACCTGGCCCGGACACCGAACCGCCGACTGACACAGGCGCCGACCTGGCAACCTGGCCCGGACACCGACCCGCCGACAGACACAGGCGCCGGCCTGGCAACCTGGCCCGGACACCGACCCGTCGACTGACAACCTCGAGGAGTTCATCACCATACCCCGGTTCTGACGGGATATGACGTCTTACCATTTGAAGGCTTTTTACCCACCTAACCTGCGAGGGCACCACTATATAAGGACTCCGACCCCCAAAGCCAAAGGAGGAGAAAAAAGAGTATGGTAACCCCCGCTCTCTAGCTCTCTCATTTCTCTCCAAGCCCTCTGTAATCAGAATGCTAACTTAGGCATCGGAGAGTCCCCGCCAGGAAAATACCCCCGGGTCCTCTGATTCAGTTCCCGTAGGTCCCTCAGTTCCCGCCGTCTACAAAGGAGAGAAAATCACCTCACGCAGGGGGTAGTCGGGTAGCGCTGCACCAGGGAGCTCCACCATCCTCTGAGTTGCAGACCGCCTAGGAGCAAGTCAAGTGACGAGTTCGCCATCAGGGAGCACTACCAAGTAGTTCGCCACCAGGCAATTCGCCATCAGACAGTTCGCCACCAGGTAGCACTGCCGGGCAGTTCGCCACCAGGTAGCACTGCCGGGCAGTTCGCCATCAGGCAGTTCGCCATCAGGGAGCACTGCCGGGCAGTTCGCCACCAGGCAGTTCGCCATCAGGCAGTTCGTCACCAGGCAGTTCGCCATCAGGCAGTTCGCCATCAGGCAGTTCGCCACCAGGCAGTTCTCCACCGGGTAGTTCGCCACCGGGCAGTTCGCCACCAGGCAGTTCGCCATCAGGCAATTCGCCACCAGGCAATTCGTCATCAAGCAGTTCGCCACCGGGCAGTTCGCCATCGGGCAGTTCGCCACCAGGCAGTTCGCCACCGGGCAGTTCGCCACCAGGCAATTCGCCACTAGGCAGTTCGCCACCAGGGAGCATCACCAGGCAGTTCGCCACCAAGCAGTTCTCCCCCGGGAAGTTCTCCCCCGGGAAATTCGCCACCAAGTAGCTCATCACCAAGGCACGTCAACACCAGGTCAAACACGAGGTACTTAGCCAAAAAATTTTACACATCCCAAAAAATGGTACGTGACCAAAAACGGTTACATCAGGTACTGGTTGGCGGAGAGCCTTCTGTACTTCCATCCCTCGAGACACAGAAAAAACAGTTGCAGACAAGCAGCAACAAGCCCGCACTACCAGCCCCAACCCTAGTCCCAGAAGCTGTACAAAGCTAGCCCTTTTTCTGTCCGGCGGTAGCAATCCCTCAACGCCGCGCTTGAAGTCCAATCCCTCCACCCCGCGCTTGCAATCAGAACCAATTTCAAGCCCCAGCTTGCGGTGCCGAACGACCGCAGCATCTACTGTGCCACCACCATCTTCGCACGACAACAGTTCCAAGCTCCAATGCAAGACTACGGTGACAACAAAAAGCCGCCGACTATTTCAGGTCTCCAACCCATCGTCTCCCAGACCGCCTTCGACATTTTCCCTCGTTAAAGGGGTTGGTTTCGTACTGGGAATCTTGGTGCCGGTGCCGGTGCCGGAGCCGGAGCCGGAGAAGGAGACCAGTTTCTCTGATATCTGAAAAACGAAAACATCAGAAAAAAAAGAAGAAAAATAAACAATGAGGTGAAAGGTGGGATGGAGAGTACCGCCGGTTTCCGTTGTAGGTGCCGGTGCCAGAGAAGGAGAAGATGACTCTGCCGCCAGTTTCTCTGGTATCTGGAAAACGAAAATATCGGAAAAAAGAAAAAATAAAATATGAGGTGAAAAAATGGGCCAGAGAGTACCGCCGTTTGCCGTTGTCGGTGCCGGTGCCGGAGAAGGAGAAGATGCTATGGTGAGGGAGAAGCATTCGGGGTCAGGCGGAGCTAATGAAGGGTTTGAACAAGTAAATGGGACTTTTGAGGGGTAACGGACGTTCCGTTAGCCTCGCATGCGCTGTTTAGAGTCTCTCGTGTGAAGGGACAGGTGGCGGATGGTGAGCGTGTGGGGCGTTTGTGGGGAAAAACTGGGTGGGGCGCAGATTTGAGCTCTAGCCAAGATGGGTATTTCTGAGATGGAATTTCCCAAGGGATTTGAGGATCTGATTGGTTCGAACTGGGTACTCAATGTGAGGTGCCTTGGCCCCAAGATACCCACCCAGTCACCCACAAGAGTAAGGCATACTGAGATGCAGAACCAGAGTAGAATGAGAATAATGAACAAACAAATCGGAATGGCCCCTGTGCTGTGGCTACCCCACAAAAGGAAATTGAGAGTGGTTAGTATCAGGAAAGCAATACTAGGGATGAAGCAGGAAACACGCCATGAAACAGAAACCCATCCTATGTAATCACCACACCCATTTGTCCTCCAAAGTCGAACAGCAACATAACCAGCAGCAATTCAAGCACCATGTAGAAGAACAGAGTTTGAACTATAAAATAATTGAAAATAACAACAAAGAAGAATATAAGAATGATCGACTTCAGTGTCTTGGATCACTGAAGTTCTATGTATTTATAGAACTTCTTTAGAGTTTGGCTTTACAGGTCTTATATAGATAAGATAAAACAGTGAGAGTCCTAGATAGAGTACAGTTAGAAAGCTCATGTTGATCCTAGTTTACAATTGATAAGATAACTCCTATCCTTATCTATCCTAGAGTCAAGACTAGATCTGGATCGAATATGGTTATCTCCAATATTATATCCAATATGCCCCCTCAAGCTGAACGACAGGATGTGAAGCTTGGACTGTAGAAGACCAAAACGTGGTGTAACTAGAGGATTCGTGAAGATGTCGGCAACTTGATCTTCAAAACAAATGTACCGTATAGATAATTTGTTGGCCAAGCAGAGATCTCGGAGGAAGTGGAAGTCAACTTCAACATGCTTGGTGTGGGCATGGAACACTGGATGCGGAGCAAGATATGTAGCACCTAGGTTGTCACACCATATTGCTGGCTTCGAGATAGGGAAGCCTAAATTAGTCAAAAGAGACTGAATCCATAAAACTTCTGTTACAATGTTAGCAAGAGACCCGAATTCTGATTCTGTACTAGAGCGAACAGCAGTTTGTTGCTTTTTGGAGCTCCAACTGATGAGATGCCTGCCTAAGTAAATTGCAAAACCTCCCGTAGATCGACGGTTATCCGAACAACTGGCCCAATGGGCATTTGTGAAGGCATTCAGATGGAGAGAAGTAGATGAAGAAGGGAAATGTAGACTGTGATCAAGTGTGCCTTTCAGATAACGCAGGATGCGTTTGACAGCAGATCAGTGTTCATCGGTTGGTGACTGAAGGAATTGAAAAACCTTGTTAATTGAGAAGGAAATATCAGGTTTAGTGAGAGTGACATATTGTAGGGCACCAACAACACTGATATTCAGTTGGATCAATGAAAGGTGTACCAGATGCTTGACTTAATTGCGTTAATATTGCCATTGGAGAGCTACAAGGCTTGGCTCCTTCTAGTTTGGTTCAATGCAATAAATCGAGGATGCACCATTTCTGAGATAGATGAGGACCATCAGAATTAAATTGAGCTTCGATCCCAAGGAAATAGTGTAAAGGACCAAGATCTTTGACAAGAAAAACTGCATAGAGCCTCTGAAGCAGAGAGGTAATAGTAAAAGGAGAGTTCCCAATAATGTTGATGTCATCAACATACACCAATATGTACAAGAGAGTGGAATTACTCTTGTAAATAAGTAATGAGGGATCAACCACAGAGTTCCGAAAACCCAAATGAAGAAGAGATGAAGTCAGTTGAGGGAACCAAGCACGAGGGGCTTGTCGAAGTTCATATAGGGTTTTTTTGTAATTTGCAGACATAATCCGGGTAGTCAGGGTGTTTGAACCCCTTGGGTTGACAAACATAGATATCTTTGGTGATAAGACCATGGAGAAACGCATTATTAATATCCAGTTACTGAATAGGCCACTGGTGAGCTGTTGCAAGAGCTAACATGGTATGGACTATGACTAGCATTACCACCGGACTAAAAGTATCAGAGAAATCTACACCGGGAACTTGATGAAAACCTTGAGCGACAAGTTGGGCCTTGTATCGCTCCAGAGAACCATCTGATTTTATTTTAATCTTGTACACTCACTTAGTACCTATTACGTTCATGGATGAATGGTAGGGCACGAAGTCCCATGTGCCATTATTTAATAAAGCATCGAACTCTAACTGCATGGTCGATCTCCACTGAGGAGATTTTGTTGCTTCAGCATAAGATTTGGGCTCTGTTTCTGAAGAAAGAAAGCTGAGTAGCGCAGCTGGTATGGGATACCATGTGGTGAGATGAGAACGAACACGAAGAATGCCATCCATAGAACGTGTAGTCATGGAATGCTGCTGGGTGGGTGGAGGTACTGCTGGTGTGTTAGCTAACAGATCATCCATAGTATGAAAGCGAGGTTGTTTGCATACTGGAGCTAAAACCAGTGAAGTAGAAGACTATTAGGTTGAACTTAGAGATGTGGCCTATGGAGGTGGAACTATAGGAGGAGGATCATGAACATGTGGAGGAACATGCAAGTAGAACTTGAGATTATTTGAAGATGAGAGTAGTGGAGAAGTAGGAATGTCAGGAAACAAGTCCTCATAAAAAATCACATGTTGCACAATAAACTCTACGTCCTATTGATGTATGAAGGCATTTGTACCCTTTATGAGAGTGACTATAGCCAATAAAGATGCACTATAATGAACGGAACTGGAACTTATGTGCATTGTATGGTCGCAGCAAGGGGTAACAAGCACAATCAAAACACCTCCACACAGAATAATCTGGGCCCCTTTGAAATAGTTTTTGAAATAGCAAAGAACCTTGCAAGTAGGAGAGGAAAGTCAATTGATTAAGTATACGGTCGTCTCAGTTGCATCGGCCTAGAAGGAGAAGGGGAGCTTGGAGGTAGCCAGTAGAGTGAGGGTCGATTCAATAATGTGCTGGTGTTGTCGTTCAATTGTACCATTCTGCTCATGCGTGTGCAGGCATGACAAGCGATGAAAGATGCCTTGAGAGCCAAGATAGGAAGAGAGCTTGCGATACTCTCCTCCCCAATCAGATTGGAAATAACGAATTTTGGTATTGAAAAATAATTCAACATGCCTCTTAAATTTTAAAAAAATATATTAAAGACATCCGATTTTCATTCTAAGGGATATATCCAGGAAAATTTAGAATAATCATCAAGAAATAACACATAATAAGAATACCCTTTATTAGATTTAATTGGGGAAGGGCCCCACACATCATAAAAAATTAACTCCAACGAACATTGAGACTTATGCGAAGAAGACGGTAAAAACAACCTACAACTTTTACCCATTTGACAAGATTCATAGACTAAAGAACTAGAGTTTTGACCTGAATAAGGTAAACCATACTGAGAAATAACTTGCTGAACAATACGAAGTGCTACATGACCAAGACATTGATGCCAACCTTGAAGAGATGTCCATTCACCCACAAGAGCAGATGGTGCAGCTATCGAACTCTATGAAAGCGACTATTGATGGGAAGTAGTATAACCCTCCTCTACTGACTCCTCGAAGCAGGATGTTTCCCGTATAATCCTTCACAAAACAACAATCTCTGTGGTAGATCTTGTGCCACTCCACCTGGTCATATGAAACTGGCATGCATCCTGGCTCCTGGGACTCTTCCATGGAATTCAAACAATTTCTCTCGCTCCTCAAAAGCTCACAGGGATGGAATTGATGCTCCCACATCCATAGCATGAGTAGTTGAAGCAATTGAATGATTTGAAATTTGAGTTATTTCACGGAATGACACTCGTATATATTGAGCTCGTAATGGTACCTCGCAATTCAAAAGTTCTTGGGCCATCGTAGAAACATAGATAGGGTCGACGACGGAACGAACAACGAAACTTTACGATAACTTTTTCATACACGTTCACTTGCATCACATACACAAGTTCTTTGAACCGTGCAATAAGACCACCCATAACACGACTCTCCCACTTGAGTTACCTTAGCCCCAAGACTCAAAAAATATATCATTGTCTTTTGTAAACTTACTAATTGATAGCACATTTTTGCAGATTTCAGGAACATGGCATATATCATTTAGTGTAAAAGCATACTGATTAAAGAGTAGAGAAGAAAAACTAGTACGTTTTATTTGCAAACCTTGGCCATTACCCACTCTGACCTAATTCGAATCCATGTATTCTGACCGATTTTGAATGTTGTCAGCATCATATGTCATATGGTGGGTTGCTCCAGAATCTGGATACCACATAGGATCAAATAGCAGATTATTGTTGTTGAGAAAGGGAGTGGTAAGACTATTGTTGTAAGTCGCTGGTTCATAAGTTGGCTCATTGTTATTTGCAAAGACATATTTTGCTTTTTTGTAGGTTAGCGCACCATGTCCTGGTTTGTTGCAAATATGACAAATAATAGGTGCCTTACCTTGGCTACCATTGAAAAATTGAGGCTGATTGAAGTTTTGCTGAGGATTGAAATTTTGAAAATTTTGTTGTCCTCTTCTTCGGCCTCTACCACAGCCGGACATGTTCTGGGTTGATTTATTCGGTTAGTATGCTGGATTTTGAAACCCTGTGTTATTTTTCGGTTCACTCCATCTACATTAGCGGCCGGTGAGGTAGCTGAATCGGACTGAATACGCCCTTGCTCTTCGAGCCAGCTCTCATGGTTGAGAAGAGAACCAATTATATCATGAATGCCAAGACTATTTGCATCTGGTCTGTTATATAGAAGTAACTACAGATTCATATTCACTTCCTAAGCCAGCTAGAATATACAAAACCAAATCAGATTTAAGGACTGATTCAACAACAATAGATAGACTATCTACTATCAATTTTGCTTTTTGAACATAAGCAGTAATGGACAAAGATCCCTTTTCTAAACTATGTAACTGTCTTCTAAGTTGTAAGATACGAGATCTAGCATGTGTGGAATAAGATTTAGCAGAACACCATACCTCAGTTGAAGTAAAAAAGCCCATAATTTGGGCCATAACCCCCTCAGTAAGAGAAGAAATTAGCTAACTTAGTACTAATTGATCAATATCATACCATTTGATATATTCTGGATTTACTATACTGCCTTTGCCTGTTGGATCAAGTATAACTTCCGGTGGAACTTCCCTTTTGCCTTCAACAAAATCCATGAGGTGGTGATGCTGGAGTATTGGGAGAAATTGCGCACGCCATAGCAAATAGTTATCATTGCCGAGCTTGATGGGTAAATAGTGTGTCACGTTCTAAAGAGGGGGAATTGATCGAGGACATCGATCCTAGGTTGTTCGAACTAGAATCTACATTGGTTTGGCTACCATTTCTTCCTTGAGAACCTTCGTACTCCATCGGCTCTGATGCCAAGTTTGAACTATAAAATACTCGAAAATAACAACAAAAAGAATATAAGAATGATCGACTTCAGTGTCTTGGATCATTGAAGTTTTAAGTATTTATATAACTTCTTTAGAGTTTGGCTTTACATAGGTCTTATACAGATAAGATAAAATAGTGAGAGTCCTAGATAGAGTACAGTTAGAAGGATCATGTTGATCCTAGTTTACAATTGATAAGATAACTCTTATCTATCCTAGAGTCCAGACTAGATTTGGATCGAATATGGTTATCTCCAATATTTAGGGGTGTCCACGGTTCGGTCATGGGCATATTTTACAAACCGAACTGGTATCACCGATTTTTGCATTAGTTTGAACCAAAACCAAACCGAAGCAAGCGGTTAACCGATTAACTGCTCTTTGGTTTTTGATTTTTTCATTTTTATTAAAAAAAACCTGTGAGAGATATCACTAATATTCCTCTCAATGGGTTGCAAAGGGATTTCACGGGGACTATGGGGAGGCTGTTTACTGTTTAGTAGATCAGCCTTGGCCAGAACTACCAAAAGAATGATCCTTTTTAGTGGTATCATTTGACATTCAGAGTTTCAAACATGAGACATTCATATTTTAAACAAATTTTATATCAAATGTTTAACTATTTTAACTAAAAAAAATCATTTACCACTATTGAAGTAGAACCGGCAACGACGGAGGAGAAATAGAACTGGTGACAATGACTGGAGAGGAGAAATGCTTTGGTATTCTGATTTTGTCTGAGGAGAAGAAACCATAGTCCACAGGCAACAGCGATGGGGGAGAAATAGAAAGAAAACCGGTGTACCAGATGACGGCGACAGTGACGTCGGAGAAGAAAGAAGAGGTGACAGAAGAGGAGAAGAGGCCGACGTCTTAGTTGCTAGGGTTTATGGCGACTTGCGAGTGACTTCTCTCTTCAAAGTTCAAAGAAGAAGAAAGAAAGAGGGGTTTGTTGTCTTGGCCTTTTGGGGTTCGAATGAATGAAAGGAAATCATTTTTTTGGGCTTGGGCATGGGGGAGGGCTGCTGGGGCAGGGAAATATAAAAAGTATATATAATCTATAAAAACCGGTCAGTTCGATTTAAAAACCGAACCGATTGATTTGGTTAACTGGATTTTTCGGATCGATTTTTTTATTTCTTATGGACACCCTACCAATATTATCTCCAATAAACAACATACCTGTGATGAGTGTCCCACTAGAAGCTGGAGACATGAATCCCAGGGCAGCAAACAAGGTTGTTACAACTGCCGTTCCAAGAATCTGAACCCCATCCCTACCATTATACACAACAGTTACAACCTACCCTTCTTTATAGGGGCTTCTTCAGAGAGAGAGTAAAAAGAAGAGGGAGAGGAAGAAGAAGAAGACGTACGGACTAGAGGCCGGATGATTTATCCCTCGCCGCCGATGGCTTCATCGTTCACAGCGGTGCCGGTGAATTTCTCACTGTTATAGGTGTGGGAAATCGATCTCGTGTGAAGAGGAAATGAAAGATTTTGTATTTTGCGTCCGGTTGAACCGGACGGAATCGATTGACAATCAAACCCACGTAACCATTACACAGTCTACGCTCGTTCGACGTGGCCGAACGTGATTGGTGAGTGTACTCGTCCGATGCACCCACGGGTGCACGCGGACTCGGTTCAAATCATTTCGGAATCCAGAGGGGAGATTACATCTGAGCAGATGTACAGAAACCAGATGCACAACACCCATATCGTTATAGGCAGCGTCTCTGAATAGATGTCAGAAACAAATTTTTAAATCTAGAACAGGACCCAAATCACTTTAACATGTGTTTTCTCCACGGGATCTATTACAAATTAAGACTCACCAAAGTAGAAATTGTACATTTTTTTTAGCTCCAAACTTTACTCGACGATGAATACTTTAAAATTTTATTAGCCATTATCAAACCAAAAATAAATATTGATCAGGACAGGAGGATATAACCCACCTCGCCCACCAGTTTAATCCATCCCCAAATAGATTCTTTTTTGTCTCAAGTGGTCTATGATCTTTGATATAATTCTCGATATACAGGACTATTCGTAGGTAAATATGTTCGATAGGATATAATATTTATTTTATATAGACAATATGCACACACCATCGACACTTTCTTTTATTAATTAATTATTATAAATAAAATTTTGTTTTGATTTATCTCCTTTGGATATACCCACTGAGAGTAGTTATTGATTGAGAGAAAATCTCACCTACAGAGACATGTGTGAGGAAGCCCCCAATGTTTTAATGCTTTAAGAGGATGGATAAGGCTAGCTGTTCCCTATTATTCTAGCTGTCCTCCTCATCAAGATAAAAGTTGAGTGAAAATATAACTCCACTTCAGCTTATTGAAAATGTTTTGACCAATGCAATATATATTTTGTAAATAGAATGGCAAATGATCTGGCTCATAGTTTAGTTTATAAAGTGTGTAAGGAGAGAATATGTAGGCGGTTCCAATTCCCCCATAATGGTATTGATGGTGTGCAATTTGGTCGGTCCTATCTGTCAACAATCTTGCCTCGGGCTGGAGCACAAGGTGCCTGAAACGAGGGAGAAAGCGAGTAATCTCCGGGGAAGAACCCAATGAGAATGCTCCGAAGCTCAAGTTAGTATTTCCTCAAAGGCAAGATAAAACCAGATGGCGCAAAGTTCACATACCTTGTTCTTGGAGGGTAGAGAGCCTTTTATAACCACTTCGCGCACTCACTCCTAAGCTTCTGTCAGGTTGGGTATGATTGCCTCTGCGCTTCTGCCAGTTCGGGTGTCATCACCTCTGCTGGGGCAGAACCGCCACTGCTCTCTTTGTCGGAGCCGTCTCTGTAACTGGAGATGGCGGTGGCAGGTGGTCGTTGAAGTGCGGTTGTCAAGCGTCAGATCCCAAGTCAGTCAGGTGCGTCGCCCCTGGATACAGACTCCTTCAGTGTTAGGTACAGTGCGGTTGTTCAGTTCGGCGTCCAAGAGGCAAAGTGCTGGAGTGGTGTGCGAGGTGAAGTCTTGAGTTCGGATAGAGGTGTGGCCCGAACTGCCATGGGGCAGGCCAGTTCGTTATCGTAAGGATCGGGGTCTAAGGGAGAGCTCGGGCTCCTTACGGGGAGTTCGGGCTCCTTGTAGAGAGTTCGGACCGCTGGTTCCTCCTTTCGGAGCTCACGCCTTGGGCGTGCTGTTGTGCCGAGCTGTTGCCTTTGCCACGTGTTGAGTGGTTACGAGGTCGGGCCAAATCTTCCTTCATCAATTGCCCTCCACTCCTCGCGCAAAGGGACTTGCCCTGGCGCGGGGAGTTCCCGAGGTGGCGGGTGGATTTGTCCCGTACTTTGAACTGGTTTTGACTGATAGCGCGAAGTGCGCGTTCGTCAGGATTTTTCTGGGTTTCTCGAACGCCAAAAAGTCGGGAAACGCGCCAATCCGCCTATAAATGCTGACAGACGTGACAGCACACGCTTATTTCAAAATTCAAAAAGCGCGCCGCTGGGAGACGTGACAGCCGACGTCTTTTCAAATTTGAAAAAAAAACGCGCCGCTACCGCCTTTAATGCGAGGAGACGTGCGCTGGCGCTCTTTCAGTTTCAAAAGACGTGCAGTCAGTCACGTCTTGGTCTCAGGAGATGTGCGGCCAGTCACGTCTCGGTCTCAGGAGACGTGCGATCAGTGTGACTGCAGGCCGTTAGATTTGCTTTGATCAGAACCGTTGATTTTCGGTTACTGTGGGTATAAATAGTGAGGGACCCCAGTCGCTTTGTCATTCTCCTGTGTTTTGCTTCTTGAGCTCGCATCCAAGTTTCAGCTCGCGTTCAAGCTTTTAGCTCGCGTTCAAGTTCCCGTAGTCCGTTTGCTTTTTCCGGGTGAGTACTTTCCTGGAATCCTTCTTCTCCTCCCGATGTCTAGCTCGGATAGCTCAGACAGTTCTTCAAGGGGGTCAAATGCAGGTTCTACGAACCGAGTTGCATCCCTCGACAGTCCTAGTGAACCCAAGGTAGAGCACGAGGAAGAGTTCGAACCCATAGGCCAAGCGCCTCGAGTAGTTTGGCGTCCTCCTCTCATCGAGGTCGGATGTTAGACAAGTTTGGGCCCTCAACCATGACGCCTGAGGGGCTTCACTCCCTTATTACCCAGTTCAACTTGCCTAGGGAGTACACCTACTTCATACCCTCGGGCAGTTTCCCTTGGGAACACGGTTCTGATGAGATCATGATATTCCAAGAGCAGCTTGTTGCTGGGTTGCGCCTGCCTTTCCACCCCCTCATTGTCGAGGTTATGAACCACTTCGGCGTTACTGTCGGCCAGCTTCACCCGAATTCTATTCGTAACTTGGTGGGGACAATCTCCCTATTTTGCGAACAGATCTTGCCTTTAGACCTGGAGATCTTTTCTTCCATTCTAATTCTTAAGAAGCAGGCGGGTCCCCTTCCCGGGCATAGGCGGGCGTATTACCTGTCTCCTCGCCCGGGTTTTAAACTTTTACACGATCTTCCCAACAAGGTCCCGGCGTGGAAACGAGACTACTTCGGGGTGCGAAGTGCATTGGGATGGCCGTTCTAAACCGGGTGGGGGATGGCTGCCCCTGATGCCGGTGTTACGCTTGATAGGGAGATGGCGAAGGGCCTCAGGGAATGGGCACGACTTGGGCTAAAATGCCACCATTATCTGACGGAGGCCAAGCTCATTGAGGCCGGTCTGAGTTCGGGTAGGTTCCTTACTCAGAGGCTTGTCTTTTGTTCTGCTCTGTTCTTTTGTTTTCCTGATGCCAAGCTCTTTTTACAGGTGTGATGGACTCAGAGAAGACTCGTGGTGGGAACCGGTTTCACGCCATGAAGAGGAGGAAGCGAGTCGCCAAGCGAACTCGTGCCGAGCTGCCCCGAGATGCGGAGCCCGAGGTACAAGGCTACCCATCAGTGGATCCGCTCAGGGAGCCTGAGATGGCCCCTCCAGTACATGAAGCGGCAGGGGCCCCTTATGCCGAGGCTACTTACACGTGGGCTCCCGCTTACTCTGAGTCTGCTTATACGCGAGCTGGGCCTTCAGGCTCGGGAGCCCAAGGCGAGTTCAGGAGCGTGTTGTCGCCGAACCACGCTCTTCAGAAGAGTAGGGAGGCCATTTATCCTGAGGACGTCGCGACATGGACCGAGCTTCCTTTGAACCAGGTAGCTTGTCGTGCTGCCACTCATGCCATGGTGGTAAGTCAGCGATTTCTTGTTGGGCTCTTTGCTTTTATCTTTCTTGCTATCGTTCTTTTGATCATTTGTTTTTTCCTTTTGGTAGGTGAATTCTTCTATCCACGCCTTGGCGGCCCAAGTGGAAAGGAGCTCGAGGTAGGCGCGAGCTGCTGAAGAGGCTTCCTGTGTTGTCGAGGCGGCTTCTCGCGCTGCACAGGCCAGGTTGGCGAGGTCTCAGAGAGATACCGAGGCCATGGGAGTTGTGGTGAAGCATATGGCGGGCCTGAGGATGGATTTGCAACATCAGGTTGAATACCTTCAAGAGGATATTAGGGAGAGGACACAGATCTTTTCTCAAGGCATCAAGGATGCCAAGAAGAAGACCATCGATGAATATATCGCCTCGTCGCGCTTTGATGACCTGATGGTGGGCTCGTACAGAAGGGGCTTTAAACTAAGCTGGTGGATGATCCAGAATACGTACCCCGAGCTTGATATTAGTGCTATAACCACTTTGCGCATTACTCAGGAGATGGCCAACGCTGCAGACGGTGAACCAGACTCTGAGGATGAGGTAGGACCTTCGGGTATCGTTGAAGTGCCTTCTGATGGTGAAGAAGTACCTCCGGGCATGTGAGCTCGATATTATATCTTTTTTCTTTTTTTTTGGAAATGTACACTCCCTTATTTTGCAATGGAATGACTTTATTTTGGTTAAGTGTTGTTCTTTCTCTCTCCCGAACTGACCGTATTTGCCAAACTGACCATATGCCCGATCTGTTTTGCACGGGTTACTGCACTCGTGGGGCCTGTTTTGCCTTCGCTTGCCTATGCCGAGGTCCTTGTTAACTCGGCATTCTAGCCTTAAGGCTCTGGTTGCGACTTAGTCCACTTCGCTTAGTGATCTATAGATAGTATCGTCTCAAGTTAACGACGTTCCACGCTCAGGGTACTTGTTTGCCCTCTAAAGTTTCGAGCTCGTATGCCCCCCCGAGTTCTCTCTTTACTCGGTAGGGCCCTTCCCAATTCGGTCCAAGTTTGTCCACACTGGGCTTGGGTGCCATGATCTTACGGAGAACTAGGTCGCCGATGCGGAAGTTCCGCTTCTTTACTCTGGCATTGTAGTATCGAGCTACTCTTTGCTGGTAGGCTGCGGTCCGGATGTGCGCGAGGTCTCTTACCTCGTCCAGTAGGTTGAGGTTGGTACGTAGCTCATCTCCGTTTGTCTGATTGTCATATGCTTCAATTCGTAGTGTAGGTATTTCGATCTCCGCCGGGATTACTGCTTCAGTGCCGTAGGTGAGGTTAAAGGGGGTTTCTCCTGTGGTGGTTTTTTCCGTGGTTCGGTGAGCCCATAGAACACTTGGTAGCTCATCCGCCCACAACCCTTTAGCTCGGTCTAGTCGCGCTTTCAGTCCACGGAGGATAGCTCTATTCATTACTTATGTCTGACCGTTTGCCTGCGGGTGTGCGACCGATGTGAAGTTCTGTCGAATTCCCATATCTTGGCACCATTCCTGAAACTTGATATCCTCGAACTGTTTGCCATTGTCGGAGATCAGTAACCGAGGTAACTCGAAGCAACATACTATGTTCTTCCAAAAGAAGTTCTGTACGTTTCGGGCTGTAACTGTTGCCAGAGGTTCAGCTTCTATCCACTTTGTGAACTAATCTACTGCCACCACTAGGAACTTCCTCCCACCTGTTGCTGGCGGGAATGGCCCCAGGAGGTCGATGCCCCATTGCGCAAAGGGCCATGGACTGGTGAGGTACTTGAGGTCGGCGGCAGGCTGATGGTGGATATTGGCATGCTTCTGACACTTGTCGCATTTTCTGATGAGCTTGACGGCCTCTGCCTTCATCGTTGGCCAGTAGTACCCTTTGTCGAAGTGCCTTTTGGGCGAGGGCCCTGCCTCCCAAGTGTTCGCCGCACAGACTTTCATGAGTGTCGTGGAGTACGAGCTCAGCTTCGGCAGGTCGCAAGCAACGCAGGTAGGGGAGCGTGTAGGACCGTCAGTACAGTCTTTCGTCTATTATGACGTATTTGGCTGCTTGGCGCTGCACCCTCCTGGCTGCATTGCGGTTCGCAGGGAGGGTTCCATCTAGCAAGAAGCTCGCGAGTGGGTCGATCCAGTTCGGCTCTGCTACAAGGACGGGAGCGACCTCCTCTGCCCCACTGAGAATGCTAGGCCGAGGTAAGTCCTCAATGTACACGGTTCTCATGGTGTTGTGACTCGTGCTGGCTAACCGGGACAGGGCGTCGGCCTCAGTGTTCTCTGACCTCGGGATTTGCCTAATGAAGTGTGACTGGAAGTTGAGCAGAGCCTCCTTTACTTTTGCCAAGTAGGCGATCATAGTGAGCTCGCGTGCTTCGTATACGCCCGTAACCTGGTTGACCACAAGCTGGGAATCGCTGCAGATAACTATGTGTTTTGCTCTTACCTTTTGCGCTAGGTTCAGCCCGGCTATCAATACCTCGTACTCCGCCTTGTTGTTGGATGCCGCAAACTCAAAGCGTAGTGCGTATTCCAATTTCGTGCCACCCGGGCCGAATAGCACTATTTCAGCCCCGCTGCCCTGCTGGTTCGAGGAGTCATCTACGTGAAGGATCCATGGCTCCTCATCCCAGTTCGCGTTTGGCCTAACCAGGAGAGATGCCACACTGGCTGCTACTTCACGGGGTTTAGACTCTATTGGCTTGGGAGCTTCGGTCTCACCCGAACTAGGGATCTCGAGCTCAACCGGGCTAGGGACTTCGAGGCTGAACGTGCACTTGGCGATAAAATCTGCTAAGGCTTGGGCCTTAATAGCAGTTCGTGGCTTATACTGGAGGTCGTACTCGCTGAGCTCGATGGCCCACTTCGTCAGTCGACCGAAAACCTCGGGCTTGAGTAAGACTTGCCTCAGAGGTTTGTCAGTCAAGACGATGACAGTGTGAGCTTGGAAATATGGGCGGAGTTTCCGAGCTGCAATTACCAGTGCGTATGCTAGCTTTTCTATCTGCGGGTATCTCGTCTCTACTCCCTGCAGAATTTTACTAACATAATAGATGGGTCGTTGGACCCGATCTACTTCTTTTATTAGTACCGAACTGACCACCTCGTCGCTTGCCGAGAAGTACAGTTCTAAGACCTCGCCCTCCTCGGGCCTGGTTAAGATTGGCACACTAGCGAGGTAGTTTTTTAGCTCGTCGAACACGAGCTGGTAGTCTCGGGTCCATTTGAACCCTTTGCCTTTGATTGCTTTAAAGAAAGGCAGGCAGCGGTCTGCTGATTTGGACATGAAGCGGCTCAGAGCGGCTATGCGGTCGTTTAGCCTCTGAACCTCTTTTACTTTTCGGGGTGATCTCATATCTAGGATGGCCTTTATCTTGTCCGGGTTGGCCTCAATACCGCGCCGGTTGACAATGTACCCTAGGAACTTACCCGAGGTGATACCGAAGACACACTTGTTTGGGTTCAGTTTCATGATAAATTGACGCAGAATTTGGAAGACAGAATCTAAGTCTTGTATTAATTCCTGTCAAAACTGTGTCTTGACGACCATGTCGTCTACATAACATTCTATTTTCGTGCCAATTAAGGCCGAAACAGCTTATTCACAAGTCTTTGGAAGGTCGCCCCAGCATTCTTAAGTCTGAAGGGCATGACCTTGTAGCAGTACAGGCCGAACTCGATTATGAAGCTGGTTTTTTCCTCATCGGACTGGTCCATCCTGATTTGGTTGTAGCCCGAGTAGGCGTCCAAGAAGCTTAGCAACTCATGTCCTGAGGTCGCGTCCACTAGGCGGTCAATTCTGGGGAGGGGGAAGCAATCTTTCGGGCAAGCTCGGTTCAGGTCGGTGTAGTCGACGCACATGCGCCACTTGCCGTTTGCCTTTTTCACCAGCACTGGGTTGGCTACCCAGCTCGGGTAATGGACTTCCCTTATGAAGTCTGCTGCGATGAGCTTTTCGACCTCCTCGTCAACCGCCCTTCAGCGCTCCGGGGCTAAGTTGCGTTTCTTCTGTCTAATGGGTCTGACTACAGGGTCAGTATTAAGTTTGTGAGTTATAAGTCTAGGGTCAATACCGGGCATATCGGCCGCGGACCATGCAAAAATATCTAAATTTTGAAGTAAGAAACTCACTAGTTCTGTTTGTAGAGGTTCCTTGACGGAAGCACCGACCTGTACTATTCGAGCCCTGCTCCGTAGGCCGCTCCAGTTCGAGGTCGTCGGCCGCCTTGGTTTTTCCCTTCAGGGCGGCAACATAACACTTGCGAGACTCAAGCTGGTCCCCTCGCACTACCCCCACACCAAAGTCTGTAGGGAACTTCATTGCCAAATAGTAGGTGGAGACCACTGCCTGTAGGACATGCGTAATTGGCCGCCCTATTATGGCATTGTATGGGGAGGGGGTCGCGACCACCAAGAAATCGTGGTTGAGTCTCACCGCACAAGGCCATGTGCCGACTTGCACAGGTACTGTTATTTTCCCGAGGGGCCTGACTTCCTCTCCGCTGAAGCCCACTAGAGGAGTGTTCACAGGCTTCAACTCGCTTCTCTGCAACTGAAGCTGGTCAAACGCCGACTTGAAGAGAATGTCTGCCGAGCTACCTAAATCCACAAGTACGCATCTGACTTCGAAGTTGCTGATCCTTAGTTTTATGACAAGCACGTCATCGTGGGGGTAGTGGACCCCTCGCGCATCGTCTTTCGTGAAGAAGATCGGTTCTTCCGTCTTCGGCCTCTTTGGAGGGTTCTGTTCTTCTCGGGCCGCTGCTGAAGTACAACCTGCTACCACCGAACCTCCCACTATCACGTGGATGGTTCCCCGAACTGGCCTTTCTTCCGTAGGCTGTCTTTGCGACGGTTCGGCTAGCTTGCTACTGGATTCGGGGGCATCCCTTCCGTGCTCCCCTTCCCGACCTGTCTTATTATTATTATTATTATTATTATTATTGTTATTATTATTATTATTATGCTGTACAAAATTTCTCAAGTACCCGCGACGGATGAGTCCCTCTATCTTGTCCCGGAGATTATTATACTGTTCGGTACTATGACCGTGATCTCTATGGAAATTGCAGTACAAGTTTTTATTTCTCTCGTTTGGGTTCCCTTTTAGGCGAGGTGGCCATTTTATGTATGGGGCATCTTTGATCATCATCAAGATCTCGGTCCGCCTCGTGTTTAAGGGTGTGTGGTTCTGAGCTCGGCTTCGTCTCCTGGGCCGGGTTTTTTCTTCTGTCAACTGGGTTGGAGGGCTCGCCTTCCCTCTTCCTTTTCTCGATCCCGCTTTCGGTCTTTTGGTTGATCTCTTCCTCTGTTCTCATGGACTTATCTGCGAGCTTGAGGAATTCGGCTACGGTCGCGGGCTGGTTAGCTACCATGTGCCATTTGAACTCCTTGTGTGTTACTCCTCTCTTGGCCGCCGCGAGCTGCACTGCGGGGTCCAGTCGCGGTATCTGCAAGCACGCGTAATTGAACCGCTTGATGTAGGCCCGGATGGACTCTCCTTCCCTCTGGACTATTCCGAAGATGCTTTCCTCAGTTCTGGGGCACTACTTGCTGGTAACAAAGTGTGCGGTGAAAACCTGCATGAACTGGGTCCAACTTCTTATTGACCCGGGGGCCAGGTTCCTGTACCAAGTGCGGGCCACCCCCCTGAAGGTGGTGGTGAAGGCCACGCACATGTGCGATTCTCTGGCCCTGGCTAGGTGCATTTGGGACTGGAAGGCATCAACGTGGTCGTTGGGGTCGAAGGACCCATCATACTTGTCTAAAGGGGGGAGCTTGAAGTCTTTGGGCATGGAGACTGCAAGGAGTTCTGATGAGAGGGGGGAAGGAACTGAGAGAATAGGGGCAGTTTTTACCTCGTCCGAGCTTGTCTCTTCTTTACCTCTGAGCTCGGGCAGGACACCGGTGGCAGTTCGACGACTTAGCCGACGTCTTCGTTGCTGAGTGGGCCTGGTACTGGCGCTGCTAGCCTCTGTGTTGTCGAGCTCGATGGGCCCGGACTTGGTAGTCTGCCGCTAGGACGTTGAATTGATTCTCTGTCAGCGGGAGCTCAGACTTGGAGTGTCGAGATACTGGCTTGACGGGCGAGGTTCCCGACCCGCCGCGCGAGCTGCGAGGCGGGGGTTATTTTTCTTTCCCCTCGGCCCGGGGATGAGGCCTGGCTCTTGTGGAGGTTCTGAAGTTGGGAGGCTTCTCCTCGGTGATGGCGTCCACCTTGAGGGGAGGGCTTAACCGGCTTTGGAGCAGGGTGCCGAGGTGGAATCGGTGGTTGGTTCAGAGGCAGTTGGGGGAACTGCTACTGATAGTGATACTGAGAAATGTGGTGCAGTACTTGGTGCTGCTGGAGCTGATGCTGCTGGAATTGTTGCATTTGGGCTTGCATTGCCCGCATGCATTGCATCAGGTCGTCAAACTGGTTCTGGCTGGTCGCTAGGGGGATAGCAGTTGGTTCAGTAAGGTTGTTTCGACAGGGAGAGGAAAGGGGACGTTCATGGCGGGAAGGTTTACGGGCGCCACTGTTCGTGGCGCATTCAGGCTGGGGATCCCATCCACCGGAAGGGGGATGGTGAACTGTCCATTGCACACCATGGGGACTTGAAGTTGTTCCCGGTGGTGTTCATCTCCGTGCCACATCTGGCATTGCTGGAAGAAGCCATGAGTGTTGGGGTTTTTTGGAAAAAAGAGGTTATGAGAGTTTTAGAGGGAGGCTTTTAGAAGCGTTCCCACAAACGGCGCCAATTGATGGTGCGCAATCCAGCCGGTCCTAACTGTCAACGATCTTGCCTCGGGCTGGAGCACAAGGTGCCTGAAACGGGGGAGAAAGCGAGTAATCTCCGGGGAAGAACCCAGTGAGAATGCTCCGAAGCTCAAGTTAGTATTTCCTCAAAGGCAAGATAAAACCAGATGGCGCACTCACTCCTAAGCTTCTGTCAGGTCGGGTATGATTGCCTCTGCGCTTCTGCCAGTTCGGGTGTCATCACCTCTGTTGGGGCAGAACCGCCACTGCTCTCTTTGTCGGAGCCATCTCTGTAACTGGAGATGGCGGTGGCAGGTGGCCGTTGAAGTGCGGTTGTCAAGCGTCAGATCCCAAGTCAGTCAGGTGCGCCGCCCCTGGATACGGACTCCTTTGTTGTCAGGTACGGTGTGGTTGTTCAGTTCGGCGTCTTGGAGGCGAAGTGCTGGAGTGGTGTGCGAGGTGAAGTGTTGAGTTCGGATAGAGGTGTGGCCCGAACTACCATGGGGCAGGCCAGTTCGTCATCGTAAGGCTCGGGGTCTAAGGGAGAGTTCGGGCTCCTTACGGGGAGTTCGGGCTCCTTGTAGAGAGTTCGGACCGCTGGTTCCTCTTGTCGGAGCTCGCGCCTTAGGCGTGCTGTTGTGCCGAGCTGTTACCTTTACCACGTGTTAAATGGTTACGAGGTCGGGCCAAATCTTCCTTCATTAGGTATAAATGTAACCATGTTTAAAAGTTTAATATAAGTTTTCTTCTAAAAAAACTTCACCCTCCCAAATCATTAAATAATATATCAAAACCAATCAATGTGCAAACAAGGATATTAACATAATTCTCATGGATTTTTTTAAGGTCCGTTTGTATAAATTAATGATACTATCTTGTAAATTTCATGACTCTATGATCTTTTAAGGTCCATGGGTAGGAAGTTGCGTAGCCGTGGTATATTCAATCCCATGGCCGACGGGGACAAAGTTGGATATATATATATATATATATATATATATATATATATATATATATTTACTTAAAAAGATTTTTAATGGTATGATTTTCATTCTTTTAAATGAAATACTTTATTAATTACAAATTTAATTTAATTTTTAGTAAGTAACTTAATTTAATTTTTAAAAATAAATAATTCAAAATAAATTTATAAGATAAATAATAAATACCAAATATAAATATGTTATTATTTACGAATAAAATCTCATTTAATATCTTAAATCAAATTAAAAACAATAAATTAAAGTGGATTTCAAATAAAATAGGTGAGAATAAATTGTCAATTACAAAGATACAAGGCCAAATACGGGGGTCATTCTGTAGGAGGAACACGGTTGTTAGTCAAATCCTGCGATCATGGATTGATCTACACCACGGGCTAAAATCTCCTCAATAGATTTCACGCAACTCTCATTCATTGATCCTGTGTTTCACCTATAAATTTTATCTTATGTAACCTTTTTTTTACCGTTGTAGTATACCGCTCGCGGCTGCTTGCTTCTCGGCTTGCCGCTGCAACTCCGACCATCAGTGCTCACTTGCTTCTGCAACTTCAACCTTGCTGCATCAAACTGCCAGCGGTAAGTGCTCCTTCTCCAGCTACCCTTGGCTTCTTTTCTTTTTCTTTCTTTTGTATTCTTTTTCTACAAACATACGTTGGTGTTCGTATTCTACTTTTTTGTTTTTCTTAACTTTTCCCGCCCCTCTGGACCAAAGATTGAGCCTCATGGAATAGTTATTACAATGAAAAAAATCAGCATGATCTTGAATGAATATCTGTTTTCTAATATTTATTATAAAAGAAAATTGGGTTGCTGACTTGGTAAAAAATTTGGGAATGAAAAACAATGTAAAAAATCAGCATGATCTTGATCGTTGTGTAATGAAATTTGTTGTTTGGATATATAATTAAAACATGTTTTATGATTCAACAGGATCCCAAGTTTTATGCAGTTGTTTTTCTTCAAACAAATAGTTTTTAATCTTCACAAAAGCATTAAGCAGAAATAGTAACTCTAAGAGTCAGGGGTCAATAGGGAATTCTTAGTTTGGGGATACAGGGGTTTTCATTGTAATATTATAGGATAAGATGTGACTGTATGTCATCCAAATTATACTCCATGCCTTTTCCTACTGTTCAGTTTTGTGAAAAGTTGGGTTTGTTGAAATTATTTTCTATCAAATATCATTAGAAAAGACAAAAAAAAAAAAAAACTCTTAAGACTGGGTTTATATAAACGGAAAAGTACAGATACACACGTTGCAGAATTCTGAATTCCAGCCCCCCTTACAACTAACCATCTCCCCCTATAAATCACATCCTGCCCGTGAATTTGACATCAATTCACGGTCAGGATGCATTCCCCTGTACTTTGGGCTTAGAAAATTCTGATCTGGGCTGATTGGTACTTCTCCCTTATATAAATGGCCAATAGCTAGAGGGGAAAAAACATTACAGAATATACATAAACAAACAAAACAAAAATCATTTTAGAAAGCAGATAAATCCCATAGAAAAAAAACCAATTAACCATATATACAAAGGCTTAAAAGTCTCATACTGAAAGCTGGAAAGCCACCTAGAGAGAGAGACCAGATGGAAAAATGATAAGAAACAGAAAGAAAAATGTGGGTCTCTTGGCATAAACCAACAAGATAATTTGGTGAAGACAAGCAGTTTATGCACATACTTCAACCTTCAAAGCATGGTGGACATCAATTTTACAAACTTCATAGATCCACTTACATCTTGGATTATGCTGAATACATCCTTGGTGGCCAATGGTATAATACCTGGAGAATTTTGATCTCCCTGACAAATAAATAGGTAAAAGAGTAAAAAATAAGATATAAGAGCTCTGACTTCTTTCTTTACCGGCAACAATTACAAATCTGAGCCATTGACCCATACTCACAGGGATAAGGGAAAAGGAGTTTTTATCTATAACTTTTACCCATCTATCCGGATAATAACCAGTAACCAGCCTTTTCTCCTTGTATTCTGCCCAACCAAGGAGAAAAAGCCTTATTTCTGGGAGAGTCAAATGCAACCTTAGAAACATTATTTTTGTTTTTCTAATTATAAACATTATTATTCTAGTCAAAGTTCATAAAGAATGTTGCAAAAACACTTGATCTGAGACAATGAAATATGGAAACTGATTTTCTAGTCAAGATGTTTAGGCTATGTCTGGTGTGATAGAAAATAAGAGAGAGATAAAGAAGTTAAGAACTTTGAGTGCATATCAATACAGAGTGGAGTGCAAGGGTGGATTAAACATGTGGCAACTTTAGAGGGTGCGGAGTTTGAATGACCAACTGCACCATCCACCCACATTGCAGAAATAGAGTTGGTCGTGTAGGGAAGGTACTAGGAAACCTTTTCACAGGAGTCATCACTATTTGGATAATCTAATTCATAAAGGTGATACAGGGGCCCACTTAATGGACGGTTGGAAACAATAAAAGGACACCTGAACACCAGCATGAAGTGAAATCATTTGATACTGGCACTCTAGCATTCAAATTTACAGATTCATCATATAAAATTATCATGGGTAGAAAAGAAAAAAAAAACTTAAATTTAGATCATTTCCTAAAGCCTTGAAGGTAGCTATTTGGATAAGCTTTTGCTATCATTTGATACTGGCACTCTAGCATTCAAATTTACAGATTCATCATATAAAATTATCATGGGTAGAAAAGAAAAAAAAAACTTAAATTTAGATCATTTCCTAAAGCCTTGAAGGTAGCCTATTTGGATAAGCTTTTGCCTTTATGTTGAGTATTTGGTAAAAATTACTTTAGAAAGCATTATAATCTGAAGTCAAAACACAAGCCCCAAGCCACAAAGCCTAAAATTGGGATTCTCATCCAAGCACAGCCTAATCTGCATACAGGCCAATACTCAACAGGGATGTGCAACTTCTGCGGGCTTGGATTGAAGATTTGATATATGGGCTCAGCTCAAAGGCCAAAACATGATTTTGTGATGGCAAAAAAGAAGAATTTTTGGGTACTTAGGTTTTGGGTTTATGGACACAGAACCTTTTGTTCCTTACTCAGATTTTCTTGTATTTTCATGCATTTTTCTGCAACCTTCTGCAAATTCCATGCATTTTTCTGCAAATTTCATGCATTTTCATGCATTTTCTGCATTTTTTCTGATTTTCTTGTAATTTCTGCAATTTTCTGCAAATTTCAAATATTTTTTGCAAAAATATTATTTATTATTAAATAATATTAATATTATTATATAATTATTAAATTTTGAATATTACTTTTATTAATATTAATTGTTATTGATATTATTACTTATTATTAAATGTTATTAATATTATTATTAATATTATAAAATATCATTAATTTTACTTCTCATTTATTATTAATATTAATGTTATTATGTGTTATTTAATATTATTAATTATTAAAATTCGTAGTCATTTACTATTATTATTATATTATATATATTATAAAAAAATAAAATATTATTTTTTAATGATTAATGATATGAATTATTTTAAATGTTGTATGAAAAAAGTGTGAACTGAAATGCACCACACCTTATAGAATGCCCGTAGAGATGTGGTGTGGATGAAAATACACACCCTTTGTTGTTGGATTGCGATTTGCGAAGGTAACGTTTTCTCCCGGATCCAACGTGGTGGTTGACGCGAACGTGTTAGCATCCATCTCCTCCACCGCTTAGCTCCCACCCAATAGCCAAGTGGTGACTGGTGGATGAGGCCTGAAAGAGATTCCAACTCCATTGGTATTTAGTTACTAAGAACTAGGAAGAAAATGGCCTAATCTCTTTTTATTATCAGAGAAGAAAGCGAGAAGTCAGGGAAGGACGAGGAGAGATACCCTGATAGCCCACGACTCCGACTCACTTGCTCAGCCGTTTATCTGAATCTGACTCTGACGTGGAAAGTCGGGCGGGAGAGCCGTAAGACTTTGATGAGTTGTGTCGTGGATGTGCTGGAATTCCGATTCAGTCCTCACAAACGGTGCTTACTTAACCAACTCTTCCATACATCGTCAAAATGTTAGCCGCCACCGGCATCATCTTCTATTATTTATCAATGCCTTGTAGCTTTCCTCCTCTTATTTTCTTGTTCTTCCTGCACCAAAGTTTGGTTTTCTTCTCTTCACGTGCTGGTTTCTTTACATCCTCTGGAGCGACATACCCCCACGGGCTCTCTCTCTCTCTCTCTGCCTATCTTGAAATTTTGAATTTTGGTGGGAACTGCAACAGCAGTAAAACGGAGAATTCATGGTTCCAAGTAGTATGGCCCTCCGCAGTTTGATAAACTTCTCCAGATTTGCTTCGACTTATTCGAAGGTGGGTTAATTTTGGATTGGAAACTTCTATATTATCTTGGAATGCCCTGAAGACTTCTCTGTTTCAAACATTAGTTTTATTCATTTGTCTTCTTCTTTCTGGGTTTTGTTGAATTTAATATCTTCAATCGTCCGAGTTTGATATGGAATCTGATCCCAGAAAAGGTACACTTTCTCTTATTTGGCGTTTTGATCCTGTTTTGCGTGCTACAGCTTCAGTGCTTCACGAGTCTTTTCTTTCATTTCTTTAACTTGTGCAGTGATCCCACGCGCGCTAAATCTAATAGAGCTTCAATGCCTTTACACTTTCTACTTTCTACTCCCACTCCCCACCCACCGGGTAAAACTGGTCACTAGAAGTTGCTCCATTGAAAAAAAAAAAAGACAGAGTGGAATATTCCCAATAGAGGAGGGAAAAGGATTTATAAAATGCTCCCAGTGAAAAGTCACGCTGGTTCAGTCGTTTATTTCAAATTCATGAAAAACAATATGTTAGATAGATAAATAGATAATTGGTGTTCTTCTCAAAAATCTATGCTAGAAATTTTACGCTGTTGTGATTCAACAGTCCATACTTGATCCATTCCATGATGTTGGTCTTTTTGGCAGCATTCCTGTCATCTTTTCGATTATAAATCAGGACCAGATGAAGGATGAGGTCTTAGTGAACAACATAACCCAATTGATCTCTTTTGTGTATCTTTGCAGCTTGGAGCTTATTCATCTTTCACATCTCAGGCTTCACCAGTAAGTGAACCCGCTACTTTCAGGTAAGTGTACTGTTATGAAATGCCATGCTAAACAATAAGTTATCAATGCTGTAATCACTTGTAGCTAGAAACCTTCGTCTTGGTTTTACATATGGAAAGGGAAGCTCAAAAATAAAAATAATTTTTGGTTTGTTTTGTTTGTTTACTTCGTATTATGTTGAATGCATGTTACGATGTTTCTGCTGTCAAATTTTTATTGTTAATCCTAAATATTTACAGAAAGACATTGTAATTTGTGATTTCATTATTACCTTGTTTTCTTGGAACTTGTTAAACTAGATTACTCACTCTGTACTTTTAAAAGATTTCCTGAATTACTCATAATGATACTTGAATTAGATGGGGTTTCTTGAGGCCCTGTTTCTTTGTTCATCCAATTTTACATTCTTGTATTGCCTAATTGTCATCCTGATTAGAACTAGCAGAATTAAGTTTCAATCAATCATGCCAATGATTCAGATAGTCTGTTTGAGTCCATTGCCTATGAATTGGCCTGGAGTGCAGTTTCTACCAGAGACTCATGTCCAAGTTGTTTGTCTTCTATTCTTTTCCATTCAGCACTTGGTTTTTTAAAACTTTTCTAGTGGAACTAATCTTTCTTCTTGAAAAAATAACAGTGATAGGGGAGAAGACAAGTATGCAAATGTGAATTGGGATGAACTTGGCTTTGGCCTTGTGCCAACTGACTACATGTACATCATGAAATGTTCTCTTAATGAGAATTTCTCACGTGGTGAACTCAATCGCTATGGAAACATTGAATTGAGCCCATCATCTGGAGTTTTAAATTATGGACAGGTCAGTAAATTCTGGCTTCCCTTTTGAAATTCAAATAGGCATGGATTTAGTTCTTCTCCATGCATGAGTTACGAACAAAATGTTGCTCCATGGAAATCCTTCCCTGCTCAGTAATCAGGCCACCCATAAATGTGGGGAATTTCTTGTTTAAAAATGACATATAGACTTGATACAAAATATGTTTTGCATAAACTTTAACATAGAGCCTAAGCGATACTACAAACTTGTTGCCGATTCTAAAATGTAAACTCCAAAATAGGGACTGTTTGAAGGTCTAAAAGCATACAGGAGAGAAGATGGCCGACTCTTCCTCTTCCGCCCTGAACAAAATGCTTTGCGCATGAAGATGGGTGCTGAAAGAATGTGCATGCCATCCCCCTCAGTTGATCAGTTTGTTGATGCTGTAAAGCAAACTGTTATTGCAAACAAACGCTGGGTAACTCCTCTCCATTTTACATGTTGTTTTCTTTAAGCAGAAACCTCTTGGGTTTTCAGTATTTGTTTCCAAAAGAATTTTTTATTGTGCATATCTGCAGTTGAAATTCCTTCATTTTTCTATTTGTAATTTTAGTTTTTGATTGAAATCAGGTGCCTCCTCCAGGGAAAGGGTCTTTGTATATTCGGCCTTTGCTCATAGGAAGTGGACCTGTTCTGGGTTTGGCCCCAGCACCTGATTATGCGTTTCTAATATATGCTTCACCAGTTGGCAACTATTTCAAAGTGGGGTTCAGTTTTTCGTTTAGTTAAGCTTTGACTAAGAAACATACAAGTGTCAGTAACTTCATTGTTCTATGTATAGGAGGGTTTGTCACCTTTGAATTTGGTGGTTGATGATGAGTTCCATCGTGCTACGCCTGGTGGAACTGGAGGGGTGAAAACGATCACTAACTATGGACCTGTAAGTAAGATCCAGTAACCGACTTACCAGTAAGGCATGAGAAATGACAGTATAGTGGACAGTTGGCTGCTAATCATATCTTTAACTTTGATTTTTTTGCTTTCATTAAACAGTGAAGATTCTTAGCATCTCTTACACTTTACCAAGGGAATTTTACATGTGGGGGAAAAAAGAACATGTATTTTCCTGGTTATGGAGAATGAATATTTTAAGGCCCTTTTTCTCATGTCTAGGTTCTAAAGGCACAAACTCGAGCAAAGGCAAAAGGGTTCTCTGATGTCCTTTTCATTGATGCAGTGAAGAAGAAAAATCTTGAGGAGGTCTCTTCTTGTAACATTTTCATTGTGAAGGTATTGATAATTGAATAGCCAGTGGTTTTATTTCATGTTACTTTTTTCATCTTTTCTCATGTCATATTAAAGTTGTTCCTTAAACATCATAATTCATGCATAATGTGATTACCATAAGTTATGCTTTGCATCTCATTTCTCTACAACTGAGAACATTTTGTATGCAAACTTCTCATTATCAAAACCAGACTGGGTTACTTGTCATCAAATTGGTTGTACCCAATATGATTCCCATTATATAATTATATGTTCTCAATGTGACAACACTCAAAAAGTTCCCTAGTTAGATTTCAGTGACTTGGACTTTGATCAAGTTCCAAACCTTTTGTGTAATCTCTGTTTAACTTCTACATTTTTATATGTGGGATATGCAAGTTTCCATGGATTTAGGGCAATCCATATATGCATTTTTACTTGGTCCTTTTATTTCCTCTAATGTAGATTTTGGGAGTTGAGGGAGACAAATTATTGGAGAAAATTTCTATGACATGGTAGTGTAGGGAATCTTGATTAGAAGGTTGTGGAAAGGGTAAAAACAAGTAGCCTTGGAGAGAGAAATGATTTCTGTACTATCTGCAGGTCACCAATGATCTACTTGGCATTTATTTGTTTCTTTTCCAATAACTATTTTTCACTAAACCTCTTACTGGTGGATCATGTTTACACAAACTAGTTCTTAGGTCTTTATTTTCTATCTTTACAGGGTAGTGTTATTTCAACTCCAGCTACACATGGAACTGTTCTGTCTGGTATCACTCGGAAAAGCATCATTGAAATTGCTCGTGATTATGGATACCAGGTAACCCATCCTGTTATCACAGAATGCTTATCTTTTTATTATTCTGACTGCTTAAATTTATCAATACAATTTCTTTTACTGGAGCCTTGGTGTTTCAGTTTTCTTTATCATGGTGCTGATCCCTTGCATGGCATATTTACAAACTGCATATGCCTGTGAGTTGCACAAGGGGGAGGGGTGGTATGAGAACAAGTATGAATGCCAGAACATTTTTGTATAGTCTATGGGTGCCAGAGAATTGAATTGCAATTCTTGAAATGATTAGGAAGGATAAACCTTAGAAGCATATTAGGGTGGTTTACTCCTAACTGTAAGAGGTATTTCTAGAAGATGAAATTGAGCTTCAGTGCTGAAGCAATCAGTGTCAATTTCTCAAAATATTACAAAGCAAGGAGTTTCACAACATGTGGTCTTGTTTTTCTGATAAAGAATTTGCTGGCAGTTCAAATCATTTATCCTAGAAGAACCTTAATATATTTTTTTCCTTGTTCCTTGAAAGAGGTCTAGCTCGATTTTATGTGGCTATTCAATAGAACTTTATACGATCTTTATGAACTTGATCAGGTTGAAGAACGTTCTGTTCCAGTTGATGAGTTGATTGATGCTGATGAAGTTTTCTGCACAGGAACTGCAGTTGTTGTTGCTCAAGTAGGGAGCATTACATATCAGGGAAAAAGGTAAACAATCATATTGATTGTGGTTCTTAGGAGAGGATCATCCATTGAATTGATTCATGCAATGGTAAAGTCTCAAGATGACAATTGTGAGAACTTGGGTTTGAGTCTAAGAGCAGCCACTTTGTGCGAACATTGCCAAGGATTGGGTTCATATCCAGCCACCATTTCCAAGGGCCTGGATAGCTAGTACCAACACTGGGTAGTGGCCCTTTTATATTATGGTTTTTAGGACAAATAATTTTCAAAAGGAAACAGAATTTGTAGCTTCAAGTTATAGAAATAACTGCTCCATTGGAGCTATGACATGAATTTTCTAAATTGGTTGCTGATCAACAATGAATTTCCCAAAAAATGTCTCCATGCGCCTATCAAATAAATAAAAGTTAAAAGACTGATACTTGAATAGATTGAGTAGTCTGTTTGATGCTTCATATCTTAATAATCTATAACTAACTTTTTTGAGCATTCGTTCAATTTTTGTGCAGATTTGTGTACAAAACTGGAGCTGGGACAGTGTCACAGAGACTGTACTTAAACCTTACAGGCATTCAAATGGGTCTTGTTGAGGACAAGAAAGGTTGGATTGTTGAGGTTGATGGAGCCTTCTCTTGAGTTGATAATAAAAATGAAAAATGTGGTTCACATTATACAGAATGTAAAGGTTAACATGACTGTCTTTTACTTTTAGGGTAAATCTTTTACACTACCCCTACTGTTCAGCATAATGACATGTGGTATCCTTACTGTTTAGCTATTGTTTTGCGGTATCCTTAAGTTTTTTAACAATTGTTATCGTCGTTAAGTGTTAATGGAAGGAAATGAAATGTCAAATTTGCCTTTTATTATTTATCAAAATTTCAAAATAATACCCATCTGATAAAAAAAAACCCCTGATTTTCAGGTTTTTTCACCGGGGCTATTCAACGAGGCCCCGGTTTTCTGTTGAAAGTTGCAGCGGTCCCGGATTCTTTGGCTAGTTGGACACCTTTTAAGCAAGCCAAAGCTTCTGTCTGAATAGGAGAGGTGCAATTACACAATCCAAAGTAAACAGCCCTGACCCAACCAAAATGATTCCTTACAACCACTCCAAAAGCAGCTAGTCCCTCTTTAACGGAACTTCCATCTACATTAACTTTCAAAATATTTTCCTGAGAATGCTTCCAAATAGACTCCGAGCTATTATCTACAAGCACTTGTGAAGAATTTTGCCATTTGTTCAGCAAAATAATCCTCCTCTCCTTCCAGTAACTGTTACAAAGAATAAAGAAAGTTCTTGGATCAGGCAAGATATTTTCAAAAACAAGTCTGTTTCTACCTTTCTAGACAATCCATAAAATAATAGCTGTTTGGGCTAATACAAAGCAAAAGAAGCAACCTGGTCTGTTCTGTAATTGAAATTCGAACCAAACCAGACAAGTTTAGTATGGTTACACAGAAACAAAGCATGGAGGACTGATTCAATTAAAATTTTGCAAACATGAAGGAAATTCAGTCATGAGCCAGCCCCTTCTTCTATCCAGTCATGCGTTCAAGTACTGTTCAACTTAAGAAGAAATGGACAAAATTAAAGATGATAAATGGTCCTTGATATCTTTGACATGTATTTGGGATGACTTCAGCCAGGTAAAACATTTCTAAGAATTAGGCATACCAAGAAACATTCCGGCTGCCAAGAGTCTATGAGTTCCATAGATAAAATAATCATATTAAGAAGCTGAAGCTTTGTAATTTAGTGGCAGGTTCCTGGCTAATTACTGCAGTCGGGCGGGCACACAGACAGAATAGTCCCAGTCAATGTGGAAAAATTTCCAAAGTGATAGATACATATTGTTGCACAATTATCAATGTATGCAAGAAGAATGTGGATGATCTCAAATAGCCTTATCTAAGGCGAACGCCCATCTTGCTTACTTATCTCAACAACGTTTCTCCGGTTATGTTTTTGTCCTCATCTCGTCTGGATCCAACAAAATAAAATAAAATAAAATAGATAAGCAACCAAAAACAAGGAACAGAGATGGGAAGCTCCACCTTAATTTTTTTAGAGAGAGAGGAAGCCCCCGGCCACGTGTATGTTGACAAATGGACTCACTGTCAACCGGCTGGCATGGCAGTCATCCACTCTACTTTTGTCATGTGCAATAAAGGTTCTGATTAGGACGACACGGCATGGATCAGGGATGATGACTAGGTTCCAAGTCCGCTACCAACTACCTGTCTGTCTTAGTCATTGATCATTTGGTTGGCTCAGCGGTCAATGTGACCCTCCCGCTCCAGCACCTGCTCCGGCAGTTTAATTATTGGTTTACGTCAAGATACCCACCAACTGATGACGACGACGGCGAGCATCGTTGACGCCAACAGGATGAATCTTGACCGTGAATTGATACCGAATTCACAAGTAGGATGCGATTTATAGGGGCTACTAATAGACCATGGGGCTGTAATTTCAGAATTTTGTAGTGGACTGCAATGTATTTCTCCGGGATTAAAATTTCAAGTTTCCTACGGCACTACAGAACGGAATGTATCTCAACAACACGTGTCGTCTGATGGGTGGAAATACCCGTGTCGTCAACCTCATAAAGGGTTGTGACCAGTGAGGTGAGGTTGATGCTTCGATAATTACACTTAAAATTGTCTGGCTGGCCGTGAATGAGACAGACCTATTGTTTCAGCTGCCACATGTACCGCGCCAGTCTTTCCCCTCCTAGTTTGTTTGGCGGGACTATCCGTATTGAAAACAAACTCCAGGTTACACGGAAATCCTCCACCTGGATAGTTGGGAGACTTTGTGGCCCAGAGAGCCTTGTAGCGGTTGCCCAACCCCCCAACGCAGATTTTGTCTTTTGGGCATGACCTTAAAAAGCCCAGTTTTTGGGCCCAATCAAACCCTAAAGCCTAAAAGCAGGGTAGGCAGTAGGCTGCGTGTTCGAGGCTTGACTGCTGCTACTTTCTCCAAACTTTAACCTTTGATAAAAGTGGATTGGTGTGATCATGAGTCATGCTCATGGATGCCTCACTGTGAATATCCCAATGCCAATGTTCATATTATCATATATCCGTGGGTTAAGTTTAATATCACAGTGAAAATTTTAATTAGCTAGGACTAGGAGTGATATTTGATTAGAAAAGATGTTTAAAGAGTGATGGATCGGATCCCATTCCCACTTGCTGCTTGAAGAAAATTCAAAACTCATCATTCAGGACATTAACAAGAAGATCAAGAAGACTCCAGGAGTTATCATCGAAGGCATCGTTGTAGACATTTGGAGACTAGTGGAGAATAGCGGGGAGATGGACGAGTGCAGTCATAACATGCTAGGGAGGCAAACCAGCTAGTTGACCTTCTCGTTAATTTCGGTCATAAGGGTATATAAGATTTGAAGAAGATTGCTTGAATAAGATTGAAAGACTTGACTTGAAACTTGGAAGAGAGAGAGAGAGAGAGTACAAACTAATCAAGACAAGGAGGGTGACCTAAAGTAGTAAATACAGTTGAGATTCAGGAATGAGGAGCTTCCTTCAAAGCTCCAACTCAAGGAGAGTGACCTAAAATAAAATGATAACCAGGGGTCTAATTTCAGGCAGGGTTCATCTGTTGCACAGGTTTGAAGGGGCCGACCCAAGGCCGGTCTATGTACACCCCCTACTAGCTGTGGCAGTTATAAACAGTTTGTTGGGTTGGGCCGGGCTTAGCATAGGGGGTCGTATAAGGGACATCTGGCCCAAGATGGATTTGGGCCGGTATGGGCCACCTATTGCCGGACATAAATGTATGATTAGGAACATTCAAACAATGCCAATTATACATATTCATTTGGTTGTATAACATCCACCGATCCACGCATAATCTTCCAGGTGTGTTTGAACACACTGGAATATCTGTGCAATTCCACCCATACCAGTTCTTTTTGGTATGATCGTTTTCTATTAACTTCTTATTGATTAATTTTTTTTAGTAATGCGTATTGATTAAATTTGAGAATTTAATAATGCCAATGGGATTGGATTTAGATGCAGTTGCATCCATAAGGTTGTGCTTGGTTGCAATGCAAATAAATTTGCACTGATGCAAAATTATGGCAGTGCAAATAATTCAAGTGTAAATTCTGATCTATTTTTGTTTCAAATTTTAGTTTATTTTGTTTGATTTCAGTGCAAATGAAATTAATTAAGACATAAAGCAAAATAAAATAAAATTAAATGAGAATTTGCATTTTTTTTCATTTACACTTTTTATATTTGTATTAATACAAATAAAATTGCACTCGAACCAAACACAGCCTAAGTTGGATTACCCACAAAGAGTCAAAAGACGATACGTACACGGTACCCAGTAGGCCAGTACCCACAATACACTATCCGCACCGCACATCAGGAATTAGTTACGACTTACGAGGGTTTGTTCCCGCGCGCGCTCCAAGTTCCAACTACATGTTCATCGGCTTCTAGCCTTCGAGATAAGATCGGCGCCCCACAGGACCTCTCACCCGTGAATTGAGAACATCTGGGAGATGTCTCAGTCTCAATTCACGGTGAGATGTGTACGTGAGGCGCCAATGTGATCTCCTAGCCTTCTACACGTTATATTGCAGTGATGCATAACTTTTACAGTTGTCAGTTTCACTTCAGCTGTTCTTCGAGCACCGCTACCGGAAATCGGAACTACGGAGCCCGCGTTCTGTGCACCCGTTAACGGGACTGGTAGATTCAAACGTGTGAACCTGTCAATTAGATAAAGACACGTCCATGGGGCTCGGAGATTCAAACGTTAATGGGACTTTGGTCATTATCTATCTGGACGTGTCCGGTCAAACTGGATGCAAAAATTCATCCCGTTTCAAGTTCGTTCCTCTCTGGAATTCATTTGGCCTTCTATGGTGTCCTCCATTCCTCTCCGACTCCACCCTCTTCAGTCAATATTATTTCATGGGCTTTGAAACACTCCAAACCTTAAATTCACCCCGTTTCAAGTTCGCAAGTTCTTCTCACTCAATCTCAAAAGGTTTCCATCTTTCGCTTCTTCGTCGTCTTTAAATCCGTTGGATTGGGACAGAGAAGAAATAAGATGGCTCAGAGAAGAGTAACGATGGTTCCACGAAGAGCAACGATGGATTCGTAAAGAATCGTGCTGGAATTCAGAACAAGAAGCGCTCTTCCGAGAAATCTCTGAGTTGAAACTGCGAATTCAAGCCCTAGAATGCTAGAATTCTCTGCAAGGAACTTCAATGTGGAAGACAGTTGCCAACATCGCATCACTCCTACAGGCATTGATGGATGCCGAGCTGAATTTGCCGAAGCAAAATCGAATTGCCGAGAGTGGTTCAGGGCCGACGCCAATGCTATTGGGACTAGTAGCGAGAAGGTGAAGGAGACGATTGTTGAGGAAGTTAGGATGTTCGAGAGCAACAAAGAGAACAAAAAGGAGGAAGAGCAGGAAAAGAAGGAGGTTCGATCATTGAGAATGGGATCAGAAGGTGAAGACGTTCAAGCAATGCAGGTCTACGTGCGAAATGCATTTCTTTTGTGAAATTTAAGAAAGAAAAGGCGAGTTTTAGTTTATTTAATTTTCATTTGAAAAGTTGCTTAAAAGTTTTAGTTTGTTCATCTACGAGCTGCACAACTTTTTTTTTAGTGTTCAACACCCCAGAACATTGAATATAGTCGTTGCTTCATGCAGAAGAACAAGAATGTTCATGAATGAAGACAATATGGTGAGGGTGGTAGAAGGATTGGGGTACCATGTGATTAGAGCTTCGCCTAATCAGATGGTGAATTTACGAGAGATTTCTAATGTGTTGAACAGATGCAATGTTCTAGTGGGGGATCACCGGGTAGGACTGACGAACATGGTGTTCTTGCTGGGAGGAGCTGTGGTGGTAATAGGTGGTGGGATGGGGTCTGGAATGGGCTTCTAAAGATGGCCGGTGGGATGCTTGGGTTAGGGCTCGAAGGAGATGAAGAGATGAAGACAAGAGATGGGGAGAGGAGAGTTCGAATGATCTTAAACTTTCAAAAAAATCATACTTTTTGAGTTTTGTGTTTTTGCGGGTGGTTGAACCAGGTTTATTGAGCTAAAAGTTAGTATTTTTCAAAATGTCAACGTGGTCGCCTGTGATTGGCGGGTCCACGCGTCCAGTGCACCCATGGGTGGACATAGGGAATCACTATTGAAATGGGAGAGAGCAGTTTAAATCATGTGGACTTGGTGGTGGAGAAACCAATTGCCGAGGTGCCAGTGGAGCTGCTCGTCTGCAACTGGGAGTTCATGTGTTGCATGATAAGTCACTCTTCTTCACTGAGTTTGTAGGGAAGGAGGAAGAGCAACATCTTACCGTTGATCACCGGTTGATCCTTTGTTGTTGGTGTCGGATGGTATTGGTTGCTGATGATCTGGTAACTAGGCTAGGTTTGGAAGACAGAGGGGTTTGAGTTGAGTTCTAACATGAGAGGGAAGGCTAAATCGTGTTTTGTAGCCGGTTCAACCAGCCGAACCACTGATAACGGAGAAAGTCTCCATTAATTCGCGGTTAAGATTGATGAGATGAGGTATTCGCCTCTTATTGGTGGGTGCACTCGTCCAATGCACCCATGGGTGCACAAAACGAGCATGGTGGAAGACGAACTCTGCCGGCCATCGACAACCCGTGCTAAGTGGAAGTATGGCAGGAACAACAGGGAGAACAAAGGGTTTTTTAGCCAGAAGGAATGGAAAGGGCATCTCAAGTCCGGGCATGCAGAGCATATGAAAAGGAGGGAGAGGAAGAAGAAGAGGAAGACGTACAGATGCTTGTTCGGACGATTTGTCCCTCATTGCCGGTGGCTTCGTCGGTTACCGTGGCGCCGGTTGGAGTTGAAGGTGCCGGTGAGCATGGAGGTGCTAGCGGTTATCGTGAAAACAGATGAATGAGTTTTGTCTTTTTGCGTCAAGTTGAACCGGATGGAATTGATTGACGGACCTCCAAACTTCACCATTACACATTCAGCGCCGAGTTTGACGTGGCCGAAGGTAATTGGCAGATGCACTCAACCAGTGCACAGAATAATATTGTAGATGCCAATGGGCTTATGGACCTACAAAGCGTGATTAATGCCATATTCGGGGACAGCCCAAGCCCTATGCATTTGATGGATTCACCCAAGAAGTAAATCCAAAGAGTCTAGCTCGTGCAAAACGGTCCCTCACATTCACTCGAGACGAAGCTAGAGAAAAGCTCTCAGAACCGAAGCGGGTCAAAACTTAGTGAAGTAGAAAACCTCACATAGAGCTCGACAGGATTGGGGAAAATTGATAATCAGAACCATGATCATGATGTCCAGGTACCTCCTTTATCTTCTAAACCTGCTAACTCTGCTTACTTTCTGGAAAACTTTGCTCCATTGATTGCTGATGAAGGAAGATTTGGCCCGACCTCGTAATCACTTAACACGTGGCAAAGGCAACAACTCGGCACGACAATATGCCCAAGGTGCGAGCTCTGAAAGGAGGAACCAGCGGTCCGAACTCCCCACAAGGAGCCTGAACTCTCCCTTTGACCTCGGGCCTTACGAGCACAAAGGGCAACAACCCGAACTGGCCCACCCCAGGGCAGTTCGGGCCACACCCTATCCGAACTCAAGACTTCACCTCGCATACCACTCCAGTACTTCGTCTCCAGGCCGCCGAACTGAACAACCGTACTTGACACTAAAGGAGTCCGTACCCTGAGGCGGCGCACCTGACTGACTTAGGATCTGACGCTTGACAGTCGCACTTCAACGGCCACCTGCCACCGCCACCTCCAGTCACAGAGACGGCTCCGACAAAGAGAGCAGTGGCGGTTGCCTGCCCTAGCAGAGGTGATGACACCCGAACTGGCAGAAGTGCAGAGGTAATGATACTCGACTTGACAGGAGCTTGGGAGTGAGTGCGTGAAGTGGTTATAAAAGGCTCTCTTCCCCCCAAGAAGGAGGTATGTGATAACTTTGCACTATTAGGTTTTGATCTTGCCTTTGAGAGAATACTAACTTGAGCTTCGGAGCAATCTCACCGAGTTCCTCCCCGGAGATTCCTCACCTTCTTCTCCATTTCAGGCACCTGTTGCTCCATTCAGGGTGAGGTCGTTGATAGCTAGGACCGGCCGGATTGTTCACCATCAATTGGCGCCGTCTGTGGGAAACGCTTCTAAAAGCCTCCCTCTAAAACTCTTATGACCCCTTTTTTTCCAAGAAACCCCAACACTCATGGCTTCTTCCAGCATTGTCGGACGTAGCACGGAGATGAACGCCCCCGGGGAACAACTTTAAATCCCCGTGGTGTGCATCGAACATTTCACCATTCCCCTTTTTGTGGATGGGATCCCCAGCCTGAATGCGCCACGAACAGTGGCGCTAGTGAACCTTCCCGTCGTGAATGTCCCCCTTCCTCTACCTGTCGAGACAACCTTTACCGAACCAACTACTGTTCCCCTGGCGACTAGCCAGAGCCAGTTTGACGACGTGATGCAGTGCATGCAGGTAATAAAAGCACAAATGCAGCAGTTCCAGCAACACCAAGTACTGCACCACCTCTCTTAGTATCACTATCAGCAGCAGTTCCCCCAACTGCCTCCTCTGAACCAACCATAGCTTCCACCTCGGCACCCTGCTCCAAAGCCGGACGCCATCACCGAGGAGAAGCCTCCCAACTTCAGACCCCCCCCCCCCCCAAGAGCCAGGCCTCATCCCCGGGCCGAGGGGAAAGAAAAACCACCCCCGCCAAGTTAGTACCTCGGCACTCCAAGTCTGAGCTCCCGCCCACAGAGAACCGATTCAGCGTCCTAGCGGCAGACTACCAACATTCCGGACCCATCAAGCTCGGCAACACAGAGGCCAGCAGCGTCAGTACCAGGCCCACTCAGCAACGAAGACGCCAGCGAAGTCGCCGAACTGCCACCCGTATCCTGCCCGAGCTCAGAGGTAAAGAAGAGACAAGCTCGGACGAGGTAAAAGCTGCCCCTATTCTCTCAGTTCCTTCCCCCCTCTCATCAGAACTCCTTGCAGTCCCCATGCCCAGAGACTTCAAACTCCCCCCTTTAGACAAGTATGATGGATCCGTCGACCCCAACGACCACGTCGATGCCTTCCAGTTCCAAATGCACCTAGCAAGGGCCAGTGAATCGTGCATGTGCGTGGCCTTCACCACCACATTCAGGGGGGTGGCCCGCACCTGGTACAGGAACCTGGCCCCCAGATCAATAAGAAGCTAGACCTAGTTCATGCAGGTCTTCACCGCACACTTCGTTACCAGCAAGTGGTGCCCTAGAACCGAGGAAAGCATCTTCGGAGTAGTCCAGAGGGAAGGAGAGTCCATCCAGGGCTACATCAAGCGGTTCAATGACGCGTGCTTGCAGATACCGCGACTAGACCCTGCGGTGTAGCTCGCGGCGGCCAAGAGAGGAGTAACACACAAGGAGTTCAAATGGCACATGGTATCTAGCCAGTCCGCGACCGTAGCCGAATTCCTCAAGCTCGCGGATAAGTTCATGAGAACAGAGGAAGTGATCAACCAAAGGACCGAAAGCGGGATCGAGAAAAGGAAGAGGGAAGGCGGGCCCTCCAACCCAGACGACAGAAGAAAAAACCCAGCCCGGGAGACGAAGTCGAGCTCGCCATTTTGAGCTAGCCAGCCCGCGACCGTAGCCGAATTCCTCAAGCTCGCGGATAAGTTCATGAGAACAGAGGAAGTGATCAACCAAAGGACCGAAAGTGGGATTGAGAAAAGGAAGAGGGAAGGCGGGCCCTCCAACCCAGACGACAGAAGAAAAAACCTGGCCCGGGAGACGAAGCCAAGCCCGCCATTTTGAGCTCCCTTAGCAGCTCGGACGGACTACACACCCTTAAACACAAGGCGGGCTGAGATCTTGATGACGATCAAAGAACCCCCATACGTAAAATGGCCACATCGCCTAAAAGGGAACCCAAACGAGAGAAACAAAAAGTTGTATTACAGTTTCCATAGAGATCACGGTCATAGTACCGAATAGTGTAATAATCTCCGGGACCAAATAGAGGGACTCATCCGTTGCGGGTACTTGAGAAATTTTGTACAGCATAATAATAATAATAATAATAATAATAATAATAATAATAATAATAATAATAATAATAATAATAATAATAATAATAATAATAATAATAATAATAATAATAATAATAATAATAATAATAATAATAATAATAATAATAATAATAATAATAATAATAATAGACAGGTCGGCAAGGGGAGCACGGTAGGGACGCCCCCGAATCCAATAGCAGGTCGGTCGAACCGTCGCAAAGACAGCCTCCGGAAGAGAGGCCAGTTCGGGGAACCATCCACGTGATAGTGGGAGGTTCGGTGGTAGCAGGTTGTACTTCGGCGGCGGCCCGGGCGTTAGTTTGCGAAGCTGCCCGAGAAGAACAGAACCCTCCGAAGAGGTCGAAGATAGAGGAGCCAATTTTCTTCACGGAAGATGATGCGCGAGGGGTCTACTACCCTCACGATGATCGCATGTCATAAAACTAAGGATCAACGATTTCGAAGTCAGGCACGTACTTGTCGATTCGGGCAGCTCGACGGACATTCTCTTCAAATCGGCGTTTGACCAGCTTTAGTTGCAGAGAAGCGAGTTGAAGCCCGCAAACACTCCTCTGGTGGGCTTCAGCAGAGAAGAAGTCAGGCCCCTCGGGAAAATAACAGTACCTGTAGAAGTTGGCACATGGCCTTGTGCGGTCAGACTCAACCACGATTTCCTGGTGGTCGCGACTCCCTCCCCATACAATGCCATAATAGGGCGGCCAATCACGCATGTCCTACGGGCAGTGGTCTCCACCTACTACTTGGCAATGAAGTTCCCTACAGAATTCGGTGTGGGGGTAGCGCGGGGCGACCAGCTTGAGTCCCGCAAGTGTTATGTTGCCGCCCTGAAGGGAAAAACCAAGGTGGTCGACGACCTCGAATTGGAGCGGCCTATGAAGCAAGGCAAAGAACGAGCTACGTCCACAGAAGAAACGATCGCGATCCCAACTTCAACTGCGGACCCAGCACGGACGCTACAGATCGGTGCTTCTATCCAGGAACCTCTACGATCAGAACTGGTAAGTTTCTTACTTCGAAATTTAGATATTTTTGCATGGTCCGCGGCCGATATGTCCGGCATTGACCCTAGCCTTATAACTCACAAACTTAATACTGACCATGTAGTTAGACCCATTAGACAGAAGAAACGCAACTTAGCCCCAGAGCGTTGGAGGGCGTTCGACGAGGAGGTCAAAAAGCTCCTCGCAGCAGACTTCATAAGGGAAGTTCATTACCCGAGCTGGGTAGCAAACCCAGTACTGGTAAAAAAGGCAAACGGCAAGTGGCGCATGTGTGTCGACTACACCGACCTGAACCGAGCTTGCCCGAAAGATTGCTTCCCCCTCCCTAGAATTGACCGCCTAGTGGACGTGACCTCGGGACATGAGTTGCTAAGTTTCTTGGACACCTACTCAGGTTACAACCAAATCAGGATGGACCAATCCGATTTGGAAAAAACCACCTTCATAACCGAGTTTGGCCTGTACTTCTACAAGGTCATGCCCTTCGGACTGAAGAATGCTGGGGTGACCTTCCAAAGACTTGTGAATAAGCTGTTTCAGCCCTTAATTGGCACGAAGATAGAATGTTATGTAGACGACATGGTCGTCAAGACGCAATTTTCGCATGAATTAATACAAGACTTACATTCTGTCTTCCAAATTCTGCGTCAATTTAGCATGAAACTGAACCCAAACAAGTGTGTCTTCGGTGTCACCTCACTGACAAACCTCTGAGACAAGTCTTACTCAAGCCCGAGGTTTCCGGTCGGCTGACGAAGTGGGCCATCGAGCTCAACGAGTACGACCTCCAGTATAAGCCATGAACTGCTATTAAGGCCCAAGCCTTGGCAAACTTCATCGCCAAGTGCACGTTCAGCCTCGAAGTCCCTAAGCCGGTTGAGCCCGAGATCCCCAGTTCGGGTGAGTCCGGAGCTCCCAAGCCAATAGAGTCCGAACCCCGTGAAGTAGCAGCTAGGATGGCATCTCTCCTAGTTAGGCCAAACGCGAATTGGGATGAGAAGCCTTGGATCCTTCACGTAGATGGCTCCTCGAACCAACAGAGCAGCGGGGCTGGAATAGTCCTGCGCGGCCCGGGTGACACGAAATTGGAATACGCACTACGCTTTGAGTTTGCGGCATCCAGCAACGAGGCGGAGTATGAGGCATTGATAGTCGGGCTGAACCTAGCGCAAAAGGTAAGAGCAAAACACATAGTTATCTGCAGCGATTCTCAGCTTGTGGTCAACCAGGTTACGGGCGAATACGAAGCATGTGAGCTAACTATGATTGCCTACTTGGCAAAAGTAAAGGAGGCTCTGCTCAACTTCCAGTCACACTTCATCAGGCAAATCCCGAGGTCAGAGAACACTAAGGCCGACGCCCTGTCCCGGTTAGCCAGCATCAGTCACAACGCCATGAGAACCGTTTACATAGAGGACTTACCTCGGCTTATCATTCTCAGTGGGGCAGAGGAGGTCGCTCCCGTCCTTGAAGCAGAGCCGAGCTGGATCGACCCACTCGCGAGCTTCTTGCTAGATGGAACCCTCCCTGCGGACTGCAATGCAGCCAGGAGGGTGTAGCGCCAGGCAACCAAATATGTCATAATAGACGAACGGCTGTACCGACAGTCCTACACGCTCCCCTACCTGCGTTGCTTGCGACCTGCCGAAGCCTAGCTCGTACTCTGTGACACTCATGAAGGGCTGTGCGCTGGACACTTGGGGGGTAGAGCCCTTTCCCAAAAGACATTTCGACAAGGGTACTACTGGCCAATGATGAAGGCAGAGGCCATTGAGCTCATCAGAAAATGGGACAAATGTCAGAAGCATGCCAATATCCACCATCAGCTTGCCACCGACCTCAAGTACCTCACCAGCCCATGGCCCTTTGCACAATGGGGCATCGACCTGCTGGGGCCATTCTCGCCAGCAACAGGTGGGAGGAAGTTCCTAGTGGTGGCGGTAGATTACTTCACAAAGTGGATAGAAGCTGAACCTCTTGCAACAGTTACAGCTCGAAACGTACAGAACTTCTTTTGGAAGAGCATAGTATGTCGCTTCGGGTTACCTCGGGTACTGATCTCCGACAATGGCAAGCAGTTCGAGGATATCAAGTTTCAGGAATGGTGCCAAGATATGGGGATTCGGTTGAACTTCACATCGGTCGCGCACCCGCAGGCAAACGGTCAAACAGAAATAATGAACAAAGCTATCCTTCGCGGACTGAAAGTGCGACTAGACCGAGCTAAAGGGTTGTGGGCGGACGCGCTACCAAGTGTTCTATGGGCTCACCGAACTACGGAAAAAACCACCACGGGAGAGACCCCCTTTAACCTCACCTACGACACTGAAGCGGTAATCCTGGCGGAGATTGAAATACCTACACTTCGACTAGAAGTATACGACGATCAGACAAATGGAGATGAGTTACGTACCAACCTCGACCTACTGAACGAGGTAAGAGACCTCGTGTACATCCGGACCGCAGCTTACAAGCAAAGAGTAGCTCGGTACTACAACGCCAAAGTAAAAAATCAGAACTTCCGCGTCGGCGACCTGGTCCTCCGTAAGATCATGGCACTCGAGCCCGGCGTGGGCAAACTTGGACCGAATTGGGAAGGGCCCTACCGAGTAAAGAGAGCGCTCGGGGGAGCATACGAGCTCGAAACTTTAGAGGGCAAACTTATACCCCGAGCTTGGAACGTCGTTAACTTGAGACGATACTATCTATAGATCACCAAGCGAAGTGGACTAAGTCGCTACCAGAGCCTTAGGGCTAGGATGCCGAGCTAACAAGGACCTCGGCATGGGCAAGCAAAGGCAAAAAATGCCAACCAAAAGCTTAGGCAAAGTGCTAACAACGAACTAATAGGGGCATCGGCATATGGTCAGTTCGGAAATACGGCCAGTTCGGAAGAAAGAGTGACCAACACTTAACCAAAAGAAAAGCATTCCATTGCAAAATACTTTGTGTACATTTCCAAAAAAAAAAAAAAAAAAACAGAAGCGAGCTCACAGGCCTGGAGTTACTTCTTCACCATCAAAAGGCACTTCAACGATACCCGAAGGTCCTGCCTCATCCTCAGAATCTGGCTCACCATCAGCAGCATTGGCCATCTCCTGAGTAATGTGCGAAGTGGTTATGGCGCTAATATCGAGCTCAGGGTACGTATTCCGGATCATCCACCAGCTTAGTTTAAAGCCCCTTCTATACGAGCCCACCATCAGGTCGTCAAAGCGTGACGTGGCGATATATTCATCGACAGCCTTCTTCTTGGCATCCTTGATGCCCTAAGAAAAGATCTTTGTCATCTCCCTAATATCCTCTTGAAGGTATTCAACCTGATGTTGCAAGTCCAGCCTCAGGTCTGCCATATGCTTCACCACCACTCCCATGGCCTCGGTATCTCTCTGAGACCTCGCCAGCCTGGCCTATGCAGCGCGAGAAGCCGCCTCAGCAGCTCGAGAAGCCGCCTCGGCAGCGCGGGAAGCCTCTTCGGCAGCTCCTGCCTGCCTCGAGCTCCTTTCCGCTAAGGCCGCCAAGGCATGGATAGAAGAATTCACCTACCAAAAGGAAAAATAACGAATGTTCAAAAGAGCAATAGCAAAAAAGATGATGACAAAGAGCCCGACAAGAAATCGCTGACTTACCACCATGGCATGAGTGGCAGCACGACAAGCTACCTGGTTTAAAGGAAGCTCAGTCCATGCCTCGACCTCCTCAGGGTAAACGACCTCCCTACTTTTTTGAAGAGCGTGGTTCGGAAACAACATGCTCCTGAACTCGCCTTGACCTCTCGAGCCTGAAGGCCCAGTTCGCATATAAGCAGACTTAGTGTAAGGAGCCCCCGTATAAGCAGCCTCGGCGTAAGGGGCCCCTGCCGCTTCTTGTACTGGAGGGGCCATCTCGGGCTCCCTGGGAGGATCCACTGGCGGGTAGCCCGGTACCTCGGGCTCTGCATCTCGGGGCAGCTCGTCACAAGTTCGTTTGGCGACTCGCTTCCTCCTCTTCATGACGTGAAACAGGTTCCTGCCACGAGTCTTCTCTGCATCCATTGCACCTGCAAATAGAGCTCGGCATCAGGAAAACGAAAGAACAGAGCAAAACAAAAGGCAAGCCTCTAAGGAACCTACCCGAACTCAGACCGGCCTCAATGAGCTTGGCCTCCGTTAGATAATGGTGGCATTTTAGCCCAAGCCGTGTCCATTCCCGGAGGCCCTTCGCCGTCTCCTTATCAAGCGTAACACCGGCATCAGAGGCAGCCATCCCCCACCCGGTTTGGAATGGCCACCCCAATGCACTTCGCACCCCGAAGTAGTCCCGTTTCCACGCCGGGACCTTGTTGGGAAGATCGTGTAAAAGCTTAAACCCCGGGCGAGGAGACAGGTAATACGCCCGCCTACACCCGGGAAGGGGACCCACTTGCTTCTTAAGCATTAGAATGGAAGAAAAGATCTCCAGGTCTAAAGGCAAGATCTGTTTGCAAAATAGGGAGATAGTCCCCACCAAGTTACGAATAGAATTCGGGTGAAGCTGGCCGACAGTAATGCCGAAGTGGTTCATAACCTCGACAATGAGGGGGTGGAAAGGCAGGCGCAACCCAGCGACGAGCTGCTCCCGGAATATCACGATCTCTTCGGGACCGTGTTCCCAAGGGAAATTGCCCGAGGGTATAAAGTAAGTGTACTCCCTAGGCAAGTTGAACTAGGTAATAAGGGAGTGAAGCCCTTCAGGCATCATGGTCGAGGGCCCAAACTTGTCTAACGTCCGACCTCGACGGGAGGAGGACACCAAACTACCAGAGGCGACTCAGCCTACGGGTTCAAGCTCCTCCTCGTGCTCTACCTCGGGTTCACTAAGGCTGTCGGGGGGATGCAGCTCAATTCGTAGAACCTGCATCTGAACCCCTCGAAGAGTCGTCTGAGTTGTCCGAGCTAGACATCAGGAGGAAAAGGATACCAAGAAGAAAGTAGACTCACCCGGAAAAGGCAAACGAACTACGGAAATTTGGACGCGAGCTAAAACTTGGACGCAAGCTCAAGAAGCAAAACGCGGGAGAATGGCAATGAAAAGCGATTGGGGTCCCCCACTATTTATACTTACAGTAACCGAAAATCAACGGCTCTAATCAAGGCAAATCCAACGGCCCGCAGTCGCGCTGACCGCACTTCTCTTGAGACCGAGACGTGACTGGCCGCACGTCTTTTGAAATTGAAAGAGCGGCGGCACACGTCTCCCCGCATTAAAGGCAGCAGCGACATGTTTTTTCTAATTTGAAATAACACCCGTTGTCACGTCTCCCAGCGGCGCATTTTTTAAGTTTTGAAATAAACGTGCGTTGTCACGTCTGTCAGCATTTATAGACGGATTGGCGCGTTTCCCGACTTTTTGGCGCTTGAGAAACCCGGAAAAATCCTGATGAACACGCACTTCGCGCTATCAGTCAAACCAGTCCGAAGTACGGGTCAAATCCACCCGCCACCTCGCGAACTCCCCATGCCAGGGCAAGCCCCTTTGCGCGAGGAGTGGGGGGCAATTGATGAAGGAAGATTTGGCCCGACCTCGTAACCACTCAACACGTGGCAAAGGCAACAGCTCGGCACGACAGTACGCCCAAGGCGCGAGCTCCGAAAGGAGGAACCAGCGGTCCGAACTCCCCACAAGGAGTCCGAACTCTCCCTTTGACCCCGGGCCTTACGAGCACAAAGGGCAACAACCCGAACTGGCCCGCCCCAGGGCAGTTCGGGCCACACCCCTATCCGAACTCAAGACTTCACCTCGCACACCACTCCAGCACTTCGTCTCCAGGCCGCCGAACTGGACAACAGTACCTGAGACTAAAGGAGTTCGTACCCTGAGGCGGCGCACCTGACTGACTTAGGATCTGACGCTTGACAGCCGCACTTCAACGGCCACCTGCCACTGCCACCGCCACCTCCAGTCACAGAGACGGCTCCGACAAAGAGAGCAGTGGCGGTTGCCTACCCCAGCAAAGGTGATGACACCCGAACTGGCAGAAGTGCAGAGGTAACGATACCCGACTTGATAGGAGCTTGGGAGGTAGTGCACGAAGTGGTTATAAAAGGCTCTCTTTCCCCCAAGAAGGAGGTTTGTGATAACTTTGCACTATCTGGTTTTGATTTTGCCTTTGAGAGAATACTAACTTGAGCTTCGGAGCAATCTCATTGGGTTCCTCCCTGGAGATTCCTCACCTTCTTCTCCGTTCCAGGCACCTGTTGCTTCAGTCAGAGGCAAGGTCGTTGACATCTAGGAACGGCCGGATTGTTCACCATCAATTGCAATCTACAATCGTCGAAAGAAAAGAAGAAAAGAAAAATTCCCTTGTTTCTACAAGTCTTGGGAAAATCAACAAAACTTGCTTCCTACAAACATAAAAATAAGTCTTTTAAATCCAAAGGGGGTATTCAATGCTCCAGATTTTCAAAATATAAGACCTTAAAGGCATGCCCTAAAGGTAATTTCTGCAATCACTATGCTGATGAATGTTGTATCAGATGTTTGTTCTCCAAAAATAGATTTGCTGTGAGTCACGGTATCAAGCGGGCTACTTTTAATCTAAGGGTTCAGGTGGTTGTCCCTCAACAGCCCCTCCTGAATCAATGAAGATATTGAGCTGGAACTGCAGAGGAATGAGGGATCCTCGTGCAGTTTGTGCAGTTCGTCTGATTAAAAATCTCTCAAATTCCCACAATCTAAATATCATTTTCCTCGCTGAAACCATGATGGAATTTTCAGCAGCTAGAAAAAAGCTTTCTTTTCTTAAGAATTGGGACTTCGATTGATCTGATTCTTTTAGGAGATCTGGGGGTCTGCTTTTGGCCTGGGACCCAAACATCATTTTAATTGTGCTTAGAGTTACAGTCTTTGCTATCCATGTAGTAATCAAGGATGGTGATGGCTTTGAATGGTTTTGTTCCTTTGTTTATGGCGGACCAGACCTTAGAAGAAGACAAATTTTCTTTGATCAAGTGAGGAGGTGGGCAGATACAATCCAAAGTCCTTGGTTGTGTATAGGTGACTGGAACTTCTTGGCCAGCAATGATGACAAAGAGGGAGGTAGAGTCCTCAGTGATAATATGATAATGGAAGCTAACTCTTTTCTGGATTACTGTTATCTCCAAGATTTAGGTTTTCAGGGTTTTCCCTATACTTGGAATGGCCTTAGGAATGGTGAGATGGTTAGAGGAAGGTTGGATAGGGCCTATGCTAACCCGAATTGGTCCCTAAAATTTGACAATACAACAGTGGTCTATCTTGTGAAATCAAAATCTGTTCACAACCCCATCCTTTTAGACACTAATGTTTGAAGACATTGGAGACCACGACCTTTCAGGTTTGAGGAAGCTTGGTGTTCGCATGCTGATAGCAAAACAATGATAGAGTCTACTTGGAACGACCCTCATGATGGCTCTAGAATGTTTAAATTGGCAAGGAAAATAAAAAATCCGGAACCAGTAATGAAAGCTTTGGAACAAAAACACTTTTGGAGACATTGGTAAAAATATTCACAAGGCTGAAGAGGCCCTAAGGAGAGACCAAAATGACCCTGTAAGAAGTCAAGATGAAAACTTGATCAAAAACCTTGAGAGGCGCCTTGGTGATGAACTGCAAAAGGAAGAAATTCTCTGGAAGCAAAAATCTAGAATTAATTGGTTGAACTGGGGAGATAAAAACACAAAATTTTTTTATGCTTCAACCATTCAAAGAAGGCGTAGGAATTTCATTCACGGTATAAGAAATGATTCTGGGAGATGGATTGCAAATTTTGATGAAATTGCACATCAATTCCATGTTTTCTTCAGTGGTTTATTCTCTAGTGTTGGGTTACATAATGTTGAGGAGGTTCTTAATAATATCACTTCTCACCTATCTGAGGAAGAGAGCAGATTACAAGACCAGCCAGTTTCAGATGAAGAAATCCTTGCTGCCCTAAAACAAATGTCTCCCTCTAAAGCTCTAGGGCCTGATGGATTACCGAATTTTTTCTTTCAAAAATATTGGACCATTGTAGGCTTGGATGTGCTTGCTGCAATCCATAAGTTTTTTTAACTCTGGCAGAATGCTAAGGGAGCTTAATAATAATACATTTATCACACTCATCCCAAAAATCAACAACCCAGAGCTAGCCCTCACAGTTCAGACCCATTAGTCTCTGCAAATACCCCTTACAAAATCATTGCCAAGGTTCTCTCCAATAGGCTATAGTTAGTAATTGATAAGCTCATCAGTCCAAACCAAAGCACTTTCATCTCCAATAGACAAATCTCAGATAATATTCTACTATGCCATGAGCTATTGCACTTCATGAAAAATTCCAAATCAAAGAAAATAACCATGGCAATGAAATTAGACATGATGAAAGCCTATGATAGAGTTGAGTGGAAATTCCTAGAATCAGTCATGTGCAAGATGAGATTTGGCAGTACTTGGAGGAGGTAGGTGATTCAGTGCATTAGTAGTCTCCTATAGAGTGTTGATCAATGGCTCCCCCGGAAAGGTTATCCACCCTACTAAAGGGTTGAGGCAGGGTGATCCGCTTTCACCTTATTTTTTCTAGTTTCGGAGGCTCTCTCAGCTACTCTTACTCGCAAGGTCAATGACAAAACACTATCTGGCATTAAAGTGAATAATCATGCTCCTACAGTACCCCACCTCCTATTTGCCGATAATAGTTTCCTTTTCTTCAATGCTGGCCTTGAAGAAGCAAATGAGATATTAAGTGCTCTTGATCTTTATGAAAAGGCATCTGGTCAAAAAATTAATATGCACAAATCTGAAGTTTATTTCAGCAAGAATACCCTGAAAGATTCTAGAGGATGATAACTAGAAGATTAAGCATGAAAAGAGTCAGCCATCCCAGCTTTTATCTTGGGCTTCCTTCTGAATTCTAAAGATCGAAACATAATTCTTTTGGCTTCATTATAGATAGGGTGGCTAAGAAGTTGCAAGGTTGGAAAAATCAAATTTTCTCCCCGGCTGACAAGGAAATTTTAATCAAGTCAGTATCTTCCAGCTCTTCCTGCCTACTCCATGTCTTGTTTTCTTTTCCCAAAGACAATCTGTCATAATGTGGCAAAACTGCTGAGAGATTTCTATTGGGGAGATTCTACTCATAGGAAAAAAAAATCCATTGGATTAACTGGAACACCCTTAGCAAAAATAAAAGTGATGGTGGGCTGGGATTTAGGGACCCTTGTGCTTTTAACAAAGCACTTCTGGCTAGACAGGCATGGAGGATCCTCAGAAATCCAAACTCTATGCTAAGCCAAGTGTTTAAAGCAAAATACTTCCAAAAAGAGACTTTTCTCTCTGCTCATCCCAAAAAATTCATCTTGGGGTTGGCGTAGCATCTGTGTTGGGAAGGAAATTCTTAAAAAAGGGTGTGTTTGGAGGATTGGAGATGGAAAGAGCATTGATGTGTGGTCTGACCCTTGGGTTCCCACTCTAAGTGACTTCAAAATCCCTATTGCAAAGCCTGAAGGCTGCCAAATTTCAAAAGTCAGTGACCTCATTGATCCCAATACAAAATCCTGGAAGATTTTGGTGCTGAGAAATATCTTTCCTACTCAAGTTTCTTGTGAAATTCTCAGGATTTATCTCCCCTCTCTCCACTGTCAAGACAGGATAAGTTGGTTGTTCTCAAAATCTGGTGAGTTCTCTGTTAAAAGCTCTTATTGGGTTGCAAAATCTCAGAATGACGTGACGACGTAGGTTCTGGAGCTGGGAGCCAAGCAAATCAAGCCTCTAAACTATGGAAGTTGGTTTGGAATGCTAAGCTGTACCCAAAAATCAAAGCCTTCATGTGGAAGGCTGCAAACAATGGCCTGCCTGTCAATAACCTAATTGCTAAGAGGGTACAGCTTGTTGATGACAGTTGTCCTCTGTGCCATTCAGGCCCAGAAACCATTTGCCATGCTCTATTATTCTGCCCAGATGTTAAACTCATTTGGTACGCTTCGTGCTTGGGGCTTCGAATGGATCAGGCTTCCGATCTATCTTTCAAAGATTGGCTGCTATCTTGGGCTCAGAATAGCTCTCTATCTAAGAATGATTTGAACTTCTTTTTCTGCTACCATTTGCTGGTGCATTTGGTTGAGAAGAAGCAAACTAGTTTTTGAAAATTGTTTGGAGAGTCCTGTACTGACTCTTTTGTATATTAATAAAATCATGCAGGATTCAATTCTCTTACAACAGCAAGTCCCAGCATTGGCCCCATTGAAGATCTCCAAAAATAGACCCAGCCCTGGCCCCCGAGCTCACCTTGCAAGTTTTGCCTACATTTGGACTGATGGCAGCTTCATCAATGGATCCTATGCAGGAGTTGGTATCGTGATTTTGAACTAAAATGGTGAATTTCTGGCTGCTGAAGCTGATAGTGTTTTGCCTTGCTCAGCTCTTTTCTCTGAAGCCGCAGCAATCTTGCATGCGATTTGTCTCACCAAGCAGTTGGTTTTCCAAAACTTAAAACTTTTTTGTGATTGTCAACAGCTGGTCAACTCTAAATCTTGGGCTGGACTATGCATCCAATGAATGCTATCCTCTGTTTCAAGAGATCAAAGATGAACTGAGAAGTTTTTAATCTCTTAGGTGGAAATTTGTTAGGCGCTCAAGCAACTCTATTGCTCATTTTCTAGTTAGCAGAAACTGTACTAGAGGGGAGTGGTTCTTCTCTCCTGTTTAACTACAGGGGTTGCTTTCTCAGTTTAATTTCCCCTGATGTATCCAGAACTCCTTTTCAGATTTAATGGATTAACTTCAGTTATTTACCAAAAAAAAAAGGGTTATAAGAGATTGATATTTTCGTTAGCAAACCAACCAACTTTTAGGTTGATAGTAATAGAAAAACATTCAAATTGTTGCTACATTTACCGCCCCAATCATATATATTTGTCCAAGACTCCAAGGCATAAATTCAAAGCCCAAGTGCAGACTGTGCAGTCCTGCATCATGAAAAGCCAGCACAACCAGACCAAAGATCTCGTATTGGGTCAGTATGGTTTGGGCTGGTCCTAGACACAAGGACCACAGAACTTGGCCTTCCCATAATTCTACTTTATTTATGGGTTTGACCATGATTACGGAAAACACTTAGCCAATCAGCTGCTGGTATCATAACCCATCAGAGCAGTCTGCGTTTAGACTGCTCTTAAATCCTAAGCTTAGTCTTTTTTAGGCTGCCCTGGTTCTCCGTTCTGGATGGTGGGTTGCGCGATGAACGGCGGTCTTAGTCTTCGTTTCCATTTGTTTTGCCTTGTTGATTAGGCACCTAAAAAAGACAAAGGAAATTAACTGTGGATAGCTGACGAACTCTGCGAACAGAATGAACCTTTTTAGGAAAAGAAATATGAAGGACTAAAAGCTTTTTCCCTTGCTTTTTTTTTTCTGGTGGATGGTGATTGTGTGAAGTGTGAACTGTGAAGGCCAGGCCTTTATACCTCTATAAACAACAATACCTACAACTTTCCAAGATTTGTATGATCCTTCCCCTTTTCTGACTCTCTTTCCCACCTATATCCTTTCAAACTTTATAGCCATGGCGCTTGTAAAGTATGTTAATAAAGCTTTTTATTATTAACTGAACTGCTCTGCCTCTGCCGGCCTCACTTTTTCATACTTTTTCTCAGTCTTTTGTGAAGTTCTAAAAACGAGGTTGTCTACAAATCTTCAGGGGGGAGGGGGAGAAAAAGAAGTAAAGAACCCCTTTTTTTTTTGTTTCTTGATGCACCTTTCTATTTGATATATATGTCATTTTGTTTCTGTATTTAGTTTGGATTAGTTTTTCATTTTTAGCTTACCCAATTATATATGTATCAAGTATTGGTAATATATAGATCTAACCAAAAAAATAGAAATCTTCAAGGAATATAATTATGGATGACCCAGGGGTGGATCGATCTTACACGACAGAACACGTACTGGGCCCCCAATCAGCAGTCGAGTTTTCAAATCGTGTATTAATAATAAGCTAAGGGGGGGGGGGGGTCAATTATGAAGATCTCTGTACGTAGGTGCGTGGAAGGGTACTGCATATATATAGTAGCAGAGTAAGAGGAACACAAGCAGAAAACGTGGGGCCCTGATTTTCCAGCCCGAGCTCCTGTCTTCATCGATCAGTTAGCAGTGTACTCTAGATTCAAGTCTCCGTCAACCGAACTGCCACCAACCAGTAGAAAAGGAAAACACAAGGAGGTATCCATACAAATGTTGTCAAGATTGGAAGCAACAGCTTTTGTAGTTGTAGTGCATCCAAATCCAATTATGGCCCAAATTTTCATCTATACCTTACCAGTTACCATCCTTTTACCGCGCGCCTAGCCTACTAGCTAGCCTAACCATGTATTCCAATCAACATCGGTTAGGCATCTCACAGCTGTAAACTATTGGGATACCCAAGTTATAACGTCTAAAGCTTTGAGATCAAAGCAATATTTTAACATTTTAATTATGAGAGCTGTGTCGTCTGTGGTCAATGGTCACACTCACACATTTATGCCATGCCAAGGCCCCAACCCCATATTCATGTTCAATCTTTTTAGCCTTATATGTACACACAAGTCTTCATTAAATTAAATAAAAGGATGCACGCATTCATGTTTTGTGTAGAGTTAAATCCATTAGCATGTGGACACTTGGTATTAATTAGGTCATAGAAGAGGCTGAATCCAATTTTAAATTCAAAGACAACTACTAAAGGGATCGTATTATATTGCGTTTGTGTCTTTATTGAAAAGGTGGCATCTTTCATACACCAACCCATCCTTCTAAAATGAACCTTGAGAGAAGAAAGTTGGTATGAGCTGTACTTACAGTTCTAGACAAGTTCATTTCAAACATGTAGGTCCAAGTTCGGAAAAATATGTGTAGAGATAAACTCATAAAAGAGAGCTCTAGAGAGAGAGAAGAAACTTGATTGCCGTGTTGAAAACTTTATATATACTCAATTCTTGTGAGAAGTAGAGACTAGAGAGATGAAAACCATTTTTCCTTGGGCTGCACGCATTTGTTTTCGGTGTAAATGTTTGTAAATACATTAATATAAAAGTATTAATTGAGTGTAACATCGATCTGGTTTAAATGAGTGAATTATTGTAAAATGAAAAGGAATGATTATAATTATCAATGTAAATACTAAATAATACATTGATTTTATTGATATTGTTTTATTATTTACATCATTTATCATGCAAATTTTCAATATAGATAAAATTTATATCGGTTTTCAATGTAAAAATATCAACATATACCAACAAATATGGATCATAGTGAAAATTTACACTGAAAGAGTGTAAATATGTGTTGGGAAATATTACACCATTCAATTGTTTGTAATATTTCTTTTTCCAACACTATAACCAAGATTCAAAGTATCGATACGATACGAGTTTCGGCCGTATCGTATCAGCACTTAGAAATGGTCGAAACTCTATTTCTTTTTTTAGTTTTTTTTTTCAAAATTTGATTTTTTGAAAAACTTATAATCTATTTTTTATTATTAAAAGAAATTAGGGGTCCAAAACACCTGGAAACAGGTGTTTCAGATTGTATAATTTTCAAAAAATACGATACGATATGCCTGATCGAGAATATCATATCGATCCTTTGAACCATGACTAAATATTACAAACAATTAACGAAAAGAGTGGAATGGGAAAAGAAAATTGAAAGTTGAAGGGGTGAAGGAAGCAAAAGGAGAGGCTGGGTTGGTTGAAAATTGAAATTAAAGTTGTGACAATAAAAGAAGGGATGGATAAAGGCTAAAGAAAGGTGGGTGGAGGAACCCACTCACGGAACCACGACAGACGGAAGTTGGTCAAATTGATGACGACATCTGACGTGACTTTATAGCTTAGCCCTCCTCTCTTTATTTTTAATATCGTCAGTACATTGTACCCACTGTGTGGACTTACTTGACATGTGTCACTTTACGACTCGTTTTTTACCTGAGTTAGATATTTTATGTCTTTTTCTTACTTTTGTCATTTTCCCCTTCCACTGGGATACGCCGTATGGAGACCAGACCAACCAGAGCCGTTACCATATTTCATTTGCTCTTTCGTTCCCCCATTAATTTCACTTGGAAATGGATTCTTGTGGGTGGGCGTGGGAGGGAGTCCATCACTCACCACGTGTCTCTTTCCAGGAGTAGGACTCACCACCACCTCAGAAATTATATATCACAAAAAACCAACCATACACACAGTCCCATGTTTCGCAGTCGCAGCCAGTATTTTACTATTTTAGTGATTTTGCATTATGTAACCTTTTTCGGTTTTTCCACACAACCATTGAGAAGAGATGAATGCATTAATACTTTTTAGATTTTACTGTACTGGAATCAGGAAAGAAATGAACTCGATTGTTTTTATTTTATTTATCCTTCTCGTATGCATAAATAAATAATATATTGGAGCGGGTCTACATTACTACATACTAGTCTAGTCGGGTCGTTTAGTGCACTTCCCTGGACAACCTAGTTAGGATTAATTTCACGTGGCAATTTAGTTTTAGTGGGACATGTCGGTATATTTCCTTAATTAGCATCTTTATTCATGAAACAAGTTTCAGCCTAAAATAATAAAACCCAAGTGTTCACAATAGAAACTTTTGGCAGGAAATCAATATTCTAGGAAGGGTAACCAGACATTAATATAATTCAGGGCTGATTTGGGATTGAAGATTGAACACCTGGCCAATAAAAAGGCTCCTGAACGTAGTGGGACTGTTTGCATCTGCCACATCATCCTCCCAAGTGGCAGAGATGTACAGGAAAGCTCTCTACTTGACGGGACTAGTGAACCTTTTTCAACACATATATACATGTATTGTCAGAAAGGATGGCTGATCAATGGTTGGTGACTCCGTGAGCTTGTCTGACCAAATACTGTGTGGACAATAATAAAATGTTTTCTCATACAATGACACTCTCACTACTTGTAATTTCGCATAAATAAATAAATAAAAAAGTTGAAAAATCTTGAATCCGGTTGTGTGGGGTGTTGGTCTCAGCTGATTGAATTTAAAACCATGGCTAGCTGCATCCAATTTGTTAATAAATAAATGTTCCTTCTCCCCTCAAAATTTCTTGGCTAATTCAACCCATTACCAAATATTTGTCTCACTTCTCATGGAGTCGTGGGGGTTCTTTTTTCGTTGCACATTTGGTCACCTAACAAAAAGGAAAATCCCCTTATTTCTACATGATCTCTCAATCTCTGTTGGGGTCGGATTCTAAAACTATTTGATATGTTTTGTCCTTTGGCCTTTATTGCCATTGGAAGCTTTTTGGCTTCTCATCTAAGCAATCGCCTAGAAATTAAGCTAGTGATGGATGGTTGAGATTTTCCAACTGAGCTGTTCTTCTGATGTTTGGATTCTTTATATATATATATGATGGGTTGGGTCCCCTAAATGGATGGTCTCGATCTGTTGATGAGAATTTTAATGTGTAACTAGCTAGCATGCGCTTGTATATAAATATATAATGGAGTATTGCAGACCATACTGTATGGTATACAATACCAATTATAGCATTACCACATTCAAATAATGTTCAAAAGTCTTTGATGCTTTAGAGGGAGGAGGAAGTCCAGGAGGGTGACGTTTACATTATATAGATTCTGGAATAAGAAAGACAAGGAGAAAAAACCTGGTCTTCTATTCTGGCATTTTTAATTCCTCCATTAAGGCAAATTTTAAACCACGACCCCTTTTAAAAGTAGTCATGGCTGTTCTAGTAACCATGTCTCAACTTTTCCAGCTATTATAATCTCTCTCTCTCTCTCTGTATAATATACCATTACCATCCATAAAAGAGAAATACAAGCTAGCTGCAAGCTCATAAAACACAGAGAAAGAATGGGGAGAGCTCCTTGTTGTGACAAAGCCAACGTTAAGAAAGGACCATGGTCACCTGAAGAAGATGCCAAACTCAAGGCTTATATCGAACAGAACGGCACCGGCGGCAACTGGATAGCCTTGCCGCAGAAGATCGGTATGTACTACGAAAAAATTTAGCGCTAGCTCTTTTTCTGTTACTTTATTTGATCTTATTCTCTTTTTATCCAAGCAAAACGAACCAGGATTACTTACATATGTTCCACTCTCCGTGTGGGTTTTTGTTGGTTAATTTAGGCCTTAAAAGATGTGGGAAAAGCTGCCGACTCAGATGGTTGAACTATCTCCGCCCAAACATCAAGCATGGAGGATTCTCTGAGGAAGAAGATAACATAATTTGCAGCCTCTACATAAGCATCGGAAGCAGGTACGTAAATTAATATTGATGAAAGAAAAAAAAAATTGTATTGTAATGGGTTTCCATATCCTCAATCGATCTCATCATGCCCTTCATTGGTTCCAAGCTAGGTTACAACATAACAATTTAGTTTGTTTGTGTGCATGAACAGGTGGTCTATTATCGCAGCACAACTACCCGGACGAACCGATAACGATATAAAGAACTATTGGAACACAAGGCTGAAGAAGAAACTTCTGGGTAAGCAGCGGAAGGAACAAAACGCTCGTAGAGTTAATAGCCTAAAGCAAGAGATGAAGAAAGGAAATGGTAATAACCCCATAGCGGTATCAGCAGCCGAAAGCAGCAACCAGCTGCAGAACCCTTACTGGCCAGATTTGCCTATGCCTGTATTCATGCCTTGTCAGAACCAAGATCCCCATCTGATCATCAGCGATAACGCATCCCTCAGGAAATTGCTAATCAATAAGCTTGGAGCAGGAGGAAGGTTTTCAGATGGAGATGGTCATCATCAACAACCAAGCGACGAGGGCATGAACTTTCAGTGCCCACTCGATATTCCCTCCACCCAACAACAGCTTTATGAGAATTCCATCAATTTGCTACCTTGTCATGATCAAGGTCCATCCCTAAGTAACAATACTACTTGTCAATGGACGGACGCCCAGAACCAGTATGGCATGGACGTGGCAAGCATGCACATTTTGCAAGGACTCAACAGTACTACTTTCCCAGTAGTGGAGCTCGATCAGATTGTCTATCATCACAACTCTCAAACTCAAAGATTAGAAGGCTTAGAATTTTACAATGGAGCTGGTGTCATGGTTAATGACAGCACTTGGACAAGCTCGGCGGAGAGCTCTAGCTGGGGTGATATAAACTCTCTGGTTTATCCTCATCTAGTTACCCACAACTACGAGAGTAGGGAGCAAGCGGTGCTACAACTACAAGAATGTCCTCTTGAGGAGTCAAGGTATATCGGTCCGCAGTAATCGCAGCACTGTACATGGATGGTGTAAATTTAATGTGTACCAGTAAGTACTAGGGAAGAGGTTGTTTGTTTCTCAAAAGAACCCTAATAAACTCATTCAGAGGTGGAGCTTCTTCTTTTTTTTCCCCATTGAATTAATGGTACGTAGTTCTCATATTATTATTTTCTGTGGACTGTTGTTGTTCTTCAATCTGCTAGCAGCTAGCTACTGGCCATGCAATGTGTTCTCATTAGGCTGAGTTTGGAAAGAGTATAAATGTAAATATGTACAGTATATATATATATACATACAAAATAATATAAAATACAAGGTTTTGCACTTTACATATTTATATTTATATTCCTTCCAAACTGAACCTTAGGGAAGAAAGAAAGCTAAACGTCTGACAATATTGACTGCAATTGATTCCACCTCAGAAATCAGAATCACTCCACTTTGAGCGAGGTGAGAGGTCCCCCTGCTCCTATTTGGGTGTAATATTGTATTTTTCGAGTGGAGTTTATCTCTGGGTGAAGAATGAAGATGATTGGGCGGAGCGATATATAGGAACAACTTTTGAGTTTTTTTACCGTATTCTCTCATATCCACAGAGTCACAGACAGAAATGGTACGTGTTAATTTGTTGAACAGTTAACACATGGCATGGGTGAATGCATCATACATGTTGGTGTGCAGTGAGTGAGTTCCTCGGAACACCCCATCCCCATGAAAAGGCACTAAAGTAGAAAAAGGTGCTTTGACATTTTGGCTACAACTCGCTCGGCTCTAGCAAGTAGGGCATCCAAAAGTGGCTGCATTCTTTTATTGTTATTCCCATGTCTGCAATGGCAATAGGAGCACTGAAAGCACATCTCATCAGTCACATCTCACGTAGTTCCAATCACAAGGGGAGAAACTCGAGCATGTGCGAAAACGATTTGCTGCATTCCCTTCCATTTTTCCGGTAAAAAAATAGGCCGGACACCTGATGATGGGCGTTAATTTTGTAGTTGTAGATGAAAACACAAGTGGTACTCTACTTACTTAGATTTAGATCAGATCGTATCATATCATAGCTAGCTAGCTCATCCCCTTTGGATTCCCTTCTTTCTTCGCGCCCTTTATTACTTTCCACTTAACCATCATCGCATTAATTACTGTGCAGCTGAAATTAGCTTATCGGCGGGAACGGATTTAATAGATTTGGATCCATGTCTCAAGTATCAACCATTAATTAGGTATATATCAATGTTCTTTAATTCTGTTGATGCATGATTATTGATATATACCATCATCTATATATTATATCGATCGTACTCCCGAGATTAGACCACCACTCTGTCATCCCAAAGCTAGCTTGTACTTTTTCTAATTGCAAACCATTAATATGCTGTATGTACAAGACCCAGAAGTTTGGAGATGCTGCGTTTTTGTTTTACAGGGAAATTAAAAGAGAAAAAGAAAAGAAAGAATAAGACTGCTTGAGTTGAGATACAATTATATTCTTCCCATCCAAACCAAAACAAGCATATGAACCGAATACACCATTTGAGCCGCATTCCTCCCCATGGGCAACAAGCAAGTCGAACAATCGTTTATCTAGCTATTAGCTAGGCTATATATATACTCATCTTTCAACCCTAATTCAATCTCCTACAACTATTAAATTTGTTTCTTCCGCGTAGCTTGTAGCTTGGAATTCTTTATAATTCTTATATTAACTTCCGTCTATGGATCAGAGGGCTTCTACTTCTGATGAGAATAACTTGTGATCTTATGCATCCTTTATCCGGCCTCCAACTGCTTTCTTAATTACATGAACAAGAAAAAAATTAGGAGTTGGTTAATTATTTTTTAATTTCTTTCTTCATGCTTAATACATAATTCTTCAACTTATCCGGGTATTAGAATTTCTTTTTAGGCTGCGTTTGGTAGAAGTGTAAACGAGAGCTGAGATAAACTTTGTACCCCGATTCGATTTTGCAAGCATTTGGTAGACGTGTTAATATACCTCATTAATGGGTGTAAAAGTCCATTCTTGTTAGTATATTCATTGAAAATCAGTGGAAAGTTTACATAGATAAAATTGATGTAAAATTTTACTTTCCTCTTCCTCTGTCCAACGATTACCTTGCGTCTCCTCTATCCAATGGCTGCATCTCTTTGTTCCATCGGAGAAGAGAGTGAACTAATGCGACTGCAATGGCCTGTCAGATTCTGTCCAAAGAGTGAACCGGCTCCGGCATACCAGTGAACAGTGAGAAGTGAGCATATCAGAGTTCGGTTGAAGAAGAGAGTATCAGTGAGCGGTGAGCGGCGGCGGTGTATCAGAGTTCGATCGAAGAAGAGAGTGAACCAGCTCTGGCGTATCAGAGTTCCGTCCAGACTTAATTTCGGCGTATCAGAGTTTCGACAGCAGCGAGCAGCGTATCAGCGCAAATCCTGCCGATGTACGCATTGAAGCATTGTGTAAGATACACTGCATAAGCTTTGCTTCACCTTTTTCCATCGAGACCCAGTTTGAAAATTTACACCATAAAAAACCAAACATGATTGGTGTAAATTTTTAAAATCAACCGATCCCAATTTCCATCAATCACTAAACCGATTTACATTTTTCCGTAGTGTAAAATTTAAATTTACACCTCAAGCAAATGCAGTCTGAAGAATTTAAGATCTGAATTGTCATTCATCGTTCTTTGAGATTTGTGATTTCCCTGGGTCGTGAAAGTTAACCGTCTTCCAAATATATTATTTCTCACTGTATTCACAATTAATTTTCTACGAGTAGAGATCGGAGTTTCTTGTCTTCTATTTTCATGACTTGGAATCGACCTGTTACATTTGTAATCATGAGTAAATACGCATCATGGACCTGGGTTGGTGCCTCTTCTGGTAAATTGGACCTCTAACTATGGATTCACAGTCATGATTCATCCCCCACGGTGTGGGGTTAAAGAATTTTGAGCTGGGCTAATCAGTCATTTTCCCAAAAAAAATCAAATAAACAAATTAAACAAAGACTCTGAAATCAATGTAATCCATCACAAATTAAGCCAAAACTTTTACACTCTCTCTCAACTCCAATTCAGTCAAATTTGCAAAATCCGTCTTACTGGGATACTCATGATTGATTCAGTCTGACTACATGTTCAACAAGAACACATTTAGTTTAAAATAATTATATATGGTGGGTATATTATTGGTTCTTTGGCTTCACCTGGATTACCAAAAATGACTTTAATTGTAAAAGTTTTTTTTTTTTTTCCTTCAAAAAATGACTTTGTAAAAGTTAGTATTCGTATGATGGGGCTAAAGTATTGTAAAATTTTATAAACGTTACTTTCAGATATGTTCTAGAAGAGGATTAACAAAAGCATCAAAACAAACAGAGGAAGTGATTGTTGAGACCAAGTCTTCTGCCTCGGCAAGTTAGAAATGAAAGTAAGGGGGAAATAACTAGAAACTGTCTGCAAATAGGTAAAACATGTACAGAACCGGATAGCTAAAGTTCAAGGTCTAGAAGTCACCCATGAAAAAAAATGGATCGAGTGCCTCTCTCTCTTTGTCTGACGTATAGAATAATGCCGTTGGATCTTCACATTCTGTATGAATGGAAGAAAAGAGTCGGTTTTAAAGGCATAAAAGCTTAGAGACAGATATGTATATATTTCAGAAAGCTAAACGGACTAGGTGGTCCGATGACTCCTATCATCCCAACAAACATAAACAAATATAAAGAAAAGGGGTGACTTTGTTTCTTTTACAATTCAAATTGACTACCTGGTCCTTCAGAATCCAACCCAAAATCTCCATGTTCTGATTTTGGATCATTGACAAAAATAAACCCTAATTCAAGAAAGTTAGTCACTAATGAAGGATAACAACTATCACGTCAGTGATGACATCAATGAAAAGAAAACCAAATCAATGGCTATCTAGTTCACTAATCGTCCACTAATAACCATTAATTAATAATAATAAGTTACAAATTGTCTTAGGGTGCAAAGTGACAATCAGCTGGTTGTTAAGGTTTCCTATTGATTGTAATCGAGATTTGGGACCGAATCCCACCTGATCAAATTGGTGGGGGGTTATGGATTTGGGAAATGGACTACCACCCATTCTATATCTCTTAGGCCTCGTTCGTTTTTCGGTAAGTTATTTATCCGGGTAAATGCAGTTATCTGGGTAAATTTTTCTTGAGAAACACTTACTCGGATAAGTGCATTTACCCATGTTCTTTTATTTCTCATGTAAATAAAGCAACAACCATTTTAGCCATAAAAATCCATTATTAAAAAGGGTATTTTTGTCCCATTCAAGTGTTGGCATCTTTCCCCTAGGTGGGAAAGTTATTTACCCACCAAGGAGATGGGTATCAGGAAAATAAACTTTCCTTCATCCCCACATAAATTTGAAAAAAAAAATGAGATTCTTGGTCAATGGGATTCCCCCTCTCAGAATTAAAAAAAAGAATACCCCTTAAAGCAAAAATAAATAATAACAACGAGGTTGGATCCTGCTTTTGAAATATAGGATAAGTGGCATGTCAATGTGGGGCCCCAATGACCTCTACCCGCCACGAAAGCCCAGATTGAGAAACGCATCCTTTTGAGAAATACCATATTACCATGCATACAGCAAAGGTCTGCATTCCATAATGGGAACCACATTACATTAGCCTTTAGCCCCTTTTGAATAATGCAACTGTTTTAATTTTTGTTCTCCCTCTTTCCGGATCTGTATTTTATATTATATAAAGAAAATCCTCGTGCTTATATGCATGTGAGAGAAGAAAATAATATAAGAAGTTAAGTACAAAACTACAAATAACAATCCCTTGATTAGTGTTGATGATTGAAAAGATTACACATCAATGGCTTAATTAACTAAATTAATTCCTATTCCTATATATAAAAAGCGAGAGGCTGCGATGGGTATATCCCTTATCAAGAAGGAGCCCCAAGCAAAGCACCAAAACCTTTTGAATTAATTAAACTGGCCTATTAATACATTCTGTCAACTTGATGACCATAATAAACAGCCACTAATCTATAAATTATATAGAATAGAGTCAAGGGTGGCGAGTGCCTTAGCCCTGCCAACAGAAAACCGACGACCATATGCCCTACTTTTCCATTTTATGTATTATTAATATTAATTAATTCATCCCAGCATCACTAATCCAATATCACACCCTTTAATTACCTTTTCAATTAATTAATGACATTGACACTCACTAAGATGAGAATTCTGTTTAATTAATTAGTTAATTAAATTTGTCCTGTCCTGTCCTGTCCTGTCTTGTCCTTATTATTCCATATATTGAACAGCTGGGATTACCAATAAAGATGATTGGCTATAATTATTAATGCATTTGTTAATTAATAATAATTGACGAAGAAGAATAGGAGTCGGTGGCTTTCGTTTCGTAGTGAAAAAGAAGGATAAAGGGATTAGGAAATCTAGTTTCATGGAATATTTAAGTTTCTATAGGTCATGTGTTTAGGTTTTATTATATTTGTTACCTATTGGGTTGTATATGTTATGTGAACATATCTCTGAGTTCTGATAATGTTGTGATGTGTGAAGATGAATTAATCGGTCACGTCCCGACAATTGCACAAAGTATATAAAGTTATAAACAAGATGGTCTGTCCTTTTGTTTCTTTCCACTTATCTTCTCCGGTGACTTGTGTGTGTGTGAAAGAGAGAGAACATTTTTCTTTTGCTTGCATGTCACGGGGAAGGAACATTAGACTTAGCTTGTATTCAAAATTCTAGGCTCAGTTTGGAAGGAGTACAAATGTAAATTTGTAGAGTGTAAAACTTTGTATTTTGTATGTATTTGTACTATACAAACTTGCATCTGTACTCCTTCCAAACTGAGTCCTAGGAAATTAAGCCGACTTAGAAACACAATCAATTAGTTAGATTTGGTACCGTTTTTTGTCAGCAAACAACAGTACCGACTACTGAGCAAGCCGATATTACCTACCATCCCAGAATTCGAAAATTATTGAGACTCGCCAGCTCAATTAGGAGATTGGAAACATCTCAGTGTGCATTGGAAGCATTTTCTAAAGTTGTCAGTGGAAGATGTTTTCAATACATGGTTTAAATATGCTATAAAGTGTTTGTAGGGCGCTTTCTGTGAGGTACAGGTGTGAATTCCTCAATTAAAGTCCATTTGGTTCACAGTTGGAATCAGAGTCAAAGTTAAAATCGAAATCGTTGAAATGGGAATCGAAATGATCTGTTTTTATAATTCATTTGGTTAAGACGGAAATCAAAATAAAAGTTGGAATCAACTGTAATGAGATTCATTCCCAAAGAAGGGGGTGGGAGTAGTCATTCTCTTAAATGGAGGAATGACATTCCATCAGGATTGGGATGGAGATACTAATGGCCCATTCTGATTCCGACTCCAGACCCTATTCCGCTGAATCAAACAGGCCCTTAGCTTGACCATTTTAGAGATATTGATAATATTTATTTCATTATGATTAGAAATTTAATTTTAGAGTGTATTATCATTACAAGTTTTTCAATACCCCCTTACTGTATTACGATAGAGTAGGTATTCAATAACACGAGTTAAAAAGAAACTGAAATGAAGGCTCAGTTTGGAAAAATACAAAAATGTTGATTGCAAAACTTTATATATAATATTTCTAAACCCTTGTGTTTGCACTGTGTATATTTGTATATATACTTTTCTCAAATATGTTCAATTTGGGAGAGTATAAATATAAATATATACAATGTAAAATCTTAAATACGGTATTTATAAGCTTTGTATAAAGAACATATATATATATATATATATATATATATATTTGTATTAGAACTCTTCATAAAAATGGTTGAAGAAAAACAAATATACTCTTTTCACTTTAATTTAGTGCAAAAAAGAAAAAAATGCATTCTTATCAAACACCTGCAAATTTGCAGGTGCTGCATTTGCTTTGTTTCTACATTTACATTTACCTTCATAGTGCAAATTCGCTTTGGTTCAGCATTTGTACTCTTACCAAACACAGCCTATGAAATTGAGGAAAGGAACTGGATGGTTGCCAAGGTCGATGGAAAAGTAAGAGGAAAGAGCTTGAGATTGGTTTTTTGATGACAAGGGTGCATGGTATTTTTTTTAAGACAAAAAAGGTAACTCTATTCATATAGAAAATGTTACATGTGGGGAGTGTTTGGAGTTATAGTGTAAGTTGATCTGCCCCTTATAGGATATGTAAGCAAAAAGATGGGCTGTCTGATTATATTGTCTTAAGATATGTACAAAATATATAGATTCAAATGAGTCTATTAGTGGTCTCAGATGACTTATATGCAGCTGCTCGAACCAGTGAGTTGCTTGGTCTATATTTGCAAAATCTACTAGGGCAGCATTATCTGAATGTACCAAAAGATGTGTTGTGCCATTAGAGAGGGCCACATGTAATCCTCTTAACAAGGCTCAAATTTCAGCATCATAGCTGGTGAGAGCCCAAAAAGGCCTATCTTCTGCAATTGTATATTGTTCGTTGGCGTGTTGGAGGATGAACCCTTGTCCTGCATTACCTGAATCTAGATCAAAAGAGCCATCAATAAACAACGAGAGAATATTATTGAAACATAACAGTTGAAGACGAGGTTGCGTTGGCTGAGATGATGGGTATTCCAATTGGAAATTCAGTGCTGAATTTACCACTTGCAGAGGTTCTTGGTTGATATTCTCAAATAGCTGCTTATTTCTTGCTTTCCATATATAATAAATCATTAAAGTGAATTTACTGAGACTCAGTAGAGCTTGTTGCTTGCCCAGATTTGTAGTTAAAAAAGTAAACCAGTTCATGATGATAGTATGCATGGGATGTTGAGATATGGAGGAAGGGTTCAAACCAATCTGGGCTCCACACCATACAGCCCGCGTGAACAGGCATTGAAAGAATAGGTGGTAAACCGCTTCTTCTTGAAGCTTACAGAATACACAAAGCCTATCTGGCTCACTCAACCAAGTTGAGCACTTACTTTTTGTAAGTAAACCATCCCAAAGAGTCTTCCAAAGGAAGACTTGAAAATTGAATGGTACCTTGAGCTTCCATATTAGCTTCTAGTTGAAATAGGTGCTCGAACTTGATGCCCCCAATGAAGATAGGAAATGATAAGCTGGTTTAACTGAGTAAATACCTGAAGCGTTGTATTTCCATATTAGTAGGTCAGTGGATTGACTTGGCTTCGGAGTCACTACAAGAACATGTTGGATGGTGGAAGCTTGAAACACCTGTTGTAACTTTGAGAGGTTCCAAGAACCTAAACTTTTAGGTCAGGCCCTTGAAGTTGAAGGGCTGATGTATTCAGAAGTGGTATGTGACCTGGTAATGATGGAATCCAAGGGTCTGAAATTGTTGAGACTTTCGTGCCATCCTTGATTGACTACAACATGTTTGAGTGTAGCACTAGTAACATGGGCTTGTTGCCACCATTTGTAAACTACGTTCACCTTTTTTTTGCAGCAAACAAGGAGTTGTGAGGGAAGTACTTGGACTTTGTTTGCACACTCCAAAGCCCTTGTCTATCTGTTAACAATCTCTAGACTTGTTTACCAAATATTGCTTGATTCATAATACCATATGACCTAAAGCCTAGACCTCCTTGGTTTTTGGGCTGACATAATTTACTCCAAGGAATAGTGTGTTTGGAAGCTTTATAAGAATCACCCCACCAAAAGGTTCTGGCCATTTTGTCGAGTTTGAAGGCTGTTGACTTTGGGAAAGTCAATGTTAGCATGGAGTAGGTAGGTATAGCTTGTAGGACCGATTTGACTAAAGTAGTTCTACTGGCTTGTGATAATAGTTTGGAACTCTAAGAGGTTATTTTTTAGTACACTCTATCAATAACCTCTTTGTGGAAACAACAGAGGCGGGTGTTTGTTCCCACTTGAACGCCAAGGTACTTGGTGCCTATTAACGACTTTTTGACATGAAGAATATGAGAGAAAAACTTATGATGCTGGTGGGGAACATTCCTACTGAAATAGATGCTTGACTTGGAATAGTTTATTTTTTGGCTAGACATGGATTCAAAAGGTTGCAGGATATTGACGAATTAGTTTTGCAGAAGAGATTGCAATAATCTGCAAAAAGGAGATGAGTACTTGGGGTACCCTTTCGATAATTTTGACTCTATCGATCTGCCCTGAGATAGAATCTTGGCTTAGCAGTTGGATAAGAACTTCCGTGCCTATAATAAATAGATATGGAGAGATGGGATCACCTTTTTGGACTCCACAATTCAGTTTGAAGTGATCGTGGGATTCATCTACAATTTTGATTGAGAAAGTAACGGTGGATATGCATTGATGTACCATGTTACACGATTTCATGGGAAATTCCATCTTTTGAAGAACATGAAATAATAACGACCACCCCATTCTATCAAATGCATTGGACATGTCCAATTTAAGGGCAATGAAACCCTTTCCTTTTGTTGGAGTTTCAATTTGTGTAGAATCTTTTTTACCAATAGGATACTATTTGAGATTTGCCTTCCTTTGAGAAACCTCGACTGGAAAATCCATTTGGTTACTATTTTATAAAGTACATTGCATAGACTGATGGGGCAGTAACTTGAAGTATCCACTGGCTGATTGTTTTTGAGCACAAAGACCAAATTTGTATTGTTAATTTCTTTCGACATGAACTCTGTGTTGAAGAATTTCAGTACCGTATCAAAGATATCTATTCCAATAAGATCCTAGAAGTGTTGGTAGAAATATGGGATAAACCCATCAGGTCTAGGGGCTTTGTGTGGGTGCAACTGTTTGACCACTGCAAGTAGTTCTTCAAATGTAGGTGGAAGTAGCAAAGAGTCCCACTGTGATGGGGATAAGGTAGGAAGTGAAACATCAGACAATATGTTTGGATCAAAAGTCTCTTGTTGGCCTTCGATATCTAAAATTGATTGTTTAGATGATTGAACAATGGAGACACAATTTGATGTCCAAGAGCCGTCTAAAGTTTTTAACCAATCTATATTGTTTTTTGTGTTTTTGAGATTTCCCCTCCTATAGCCACAACTAACGTGATTTAACTCTCCACAATTGTTCTTGTTTTAAGAGCCAATAATGGTATTGCTTTGTGAGAGATTGGAGTTATTTTTGGAGCTTGTTGTTTGTGGCATTCATTTGTAGAGATGAAATTTGGTCAGAGAATTTGTGGATGTGATTTTGTATTTGACCAAACTGGATTTTATTCCAGGATTTGAGGGCAGTTTGTAGGACTTCAGCTTAGTAATGACTTGGTGAGCGAGAGATCCTTGTATTTATTGGCTCCAGGAATCAAAGACAATTTGCTTATATTGGGGGTGATCTGCCTAGAAGTGCAAGAAGTGAAAATAGGGCTTCCTTTGGGGTGGAACTGGTGCAGTGTTAATTGAGATAGCACCATGGTCTGAGGTAGTTATTGGGAAGTGCCCAAGCAGGGAGTTTGGAAATAGCTGACACCAGGATGGGACAACTAAAGTTCTATTCAGTCTTTCCAAGACTTCTGCTACACCCTGTTGACCATTAGTCCATGTAAAAGGAGGCCCAACAAAATCGAAGTCAATCAGGTTGTAGTTATTTATGAAGTTTTGCATATGCTTGGAGAGAAAAGGCTTAATATTCCTAAAGGACCTATGGTCATCTAATTTATAGATATAATTGGTATCACCCATTAGAAGCCATGGTAAATTAATATTTGCTTGCAGTTGTGCTAATTGCTGCCATAGGTCCTTGCAGAGGTGACGAACTGGATGGCCATAGAACAGTAACAGCTGCCACGTGTTGTTCGGAGGATAATTTATTATTTCTAACCAAATCATGACTGTCCACTTGAAGGATATTTACATTTATAGAATTTAGCCAGCAACAAAGAATACCTCCATATTGCTCAGAAGCTTCGTGAAGGGCAAACTGGATAAATCCCAGCTTCCTACCCAATTTTGTAAGATCTCTGATATATATATATATATATATATATATATTTTTTTTGGTCATTAGCCCCCGGATGTTCGATGAAATGAGTTTCACAATGCTAAGCAGATAAGAATATAGAAAATATGATGAGAGTTGTAATATAAGAATGACAATGAAAATAATAAATTGTACCTGTTGCAGGTGGTATACAATGCCTTTTTTGGGATATGGAGAAATGCTCTAAACAAAGGAAAAGACTAGTGTTTCAGAGTGTGGAGGTGGGATCTGATGATCTTTCAACTTTTTGGTTGGCTCATATCTTGTTGACTAAAAAGGAAAGGCTTTTTAAGAACTCAAAAAAGACGATAAATCCAAAAAAACAAAGCATTAGAATATCTCACTGTGCTGCTTATTAATTTGTTCCTTTTTTTCTGCTTATTAATTTTATTTCTGTAAATATCACAGTGCAGCAAGCAGCATTTGTCTCACGTGTTGGATACTCTTTGGTTGTGGAATAGAAACCTAGGGCCGTTTCTTGATATATATATATATATATTATTTTAGAGTAAATTATAAAGACCCCTCCGTATTATGGTAATTTGTTTTGCAACAAAGACCCCATGTATTATGACCGTGAGACAAAGACCCTTTTCGTTAGTCTTCTGTCTAAAAATGCCGTTACAATATTTTTTAATCCCCATATTACCTTTGTAATAATTATTTGGACAAGAAAAATACTATTCGTTTTTCCCGACCTCACAAAACACTAATAGCAGTGGCGGACCGATGATAATCCCCTCTACCACCTCAGATTCCTTCACATTTCTATCTTTCTCCCCTGATCTCTCTTCTTTCCATTCCCCTTAACAGCCTCGGAATTGAACTCATTTAATTTAATCCTGCTCCGTTTCACTTACGGTATTCCGATCCGTAAGTGATTGATTCAGATGGATTGAGAGAGAGAGGGAGAGAGAGAGGTGTTTCACTATTTGAATTAATTTTGAAGTGATTTTCAAATAACTCAAGCCCCAGTCGTGATTCAAAAGTCGAAACGATGTTTTCTGAAAACAATGCAGTCTCATCCAAAACAATTTTATCCATGGCTGCCTCTCTGGCTCCCACAAAACTCAAGACTACATCTTCTTACCCCTCTGCTACTCCTTTCCAAGCACTGCTTCATTATTTTATATTTCAAATACTAATGGATCGAGCCCGGGAATTAGATTCCCTGTCCCTAGAAATTTTACAGTTTCACGAGAGAGAGAGAGAGAGAGAGAGAAAGAGAAAATAGTTTTGTAAGACTGCTGAAGTGAAGGGTTCTCTCTTTTATCCTTATGCCTGAACTGGAAGAAAGTTGCAGGTAGATTCTGTAATATTTTGGTTTGTTTGATGATGGATCTTTTATGATGTACTCTTGTTTATCATCTTTGCTTCTGCATCATGGGGACCAAGTAGAGAAACCATTGGTCATTTCTTTGTTCCTTGAACTAGATTTCCGCGAACTTGTGACCTTCATCCTTATGTCAACTTGAGTCTTTGAGATGTGGATGTAGAGGAAGAGTATCGGGTTGGTCATTAGTGTGTGCCCCATTTGGGAAATGTGCTTTGTTTTTGTTTCTCCACTCGGATCTTCTTCCGTGGCTGAAAAAGTTTTTGGCTTTGAACTTTTGAATCTGAGAGGCCCACAAGCTATCTGCAGTTCCAACTAGGCCTCTGACCATCAGGACATCAAGTTCCTGCAGCAGCCAATTGAGTAGTAAGAAATCTCTCCCTGCGTCTCCTTTCGATTTGCTTTCACCATGCATAAAGAGCTTAATTGAATCATCCATCTCCATTGAATTCCCATCCCTCATCTCCCCACCATCATCAGCATTCGTTTCAGCTTTACAATCACCTTACATATCTCCAAGGGCCTTGCTTCCACCACCCCCAGAAAACACGACTCCATCTACTACACCAGAAAAAGTGATTCCATCTACTACGCCAGAAAACCCAACTCCAGCAACACATCCTTCTCCTCCGGTTTCTTACTGTGGTTCTGTATCTGATGACATCCCAAGCTCTTCCTACACCCCTCCACTAGAAAGATTGGATTTCTGCGATGACCCATCTGACCAAAAGCTTAAATTTGTAACCTGTGCTCCAGTTCCTGATACTGCACCTCCCCGAATCTCATTTACCTTCCCTGTCCCTCGGATTTCCTTTGTGAAAACCTCAGTTTCTAACTCTCCTAATGCAAAACTCAGGAGCTGTGATGTTTATATAGGCTTCCATGGCCAGAATTCCAATCTGATACGCTTATGTAAGGTGGCTTAAATCAGAGCTTGACCTCCAGGGAATAGTTTGTTTTGTTTCAGACAGAGCTAAATATTCAAATACCCAGAGCCATGAGATTGCTGATAGAATTATTTGCTCAGCCACTTATGGTATAAGTGTTGTGGTTGTCAACGAGTTCAAGCTTTCTCAATCGTCTCTCTCAATCGATCTGAATCGATCACTTACAGATCGGAATACCGTAAGTGAAAGGGAGCAGGATTATATATATTAAATGGGTTCAATCCCAACGCTGTTAAGGGGAAGGGGAAGGGGAAGAAGTGAGGTCGGGGAAGATGAACAGTGTTTTTTCTTGTCCAAATAGTTATTACAAGGATAGTATGGGGATTAAAAAATATTGTAACCGCCTTTTTAGACAGAAGGCTAATGGAAGGGGGTCTTTGTCTCATGGCTATAGTACAGGGGGGTCTTTGTAATTTACCCTTATTTTTATTATATAAAACCCGCTCTCTTTGCTCTAAATCCCTTTCTTAATTTTTTTTTTTGTTTTTCTGAATTTTTTATTTTTTCTAATTCTACATAATTACCCTTTAAACTAATAAGGAAACAACATAGGCTAAGAGTTATCTTTAACAAGTAACGACCAATAGATAAAAAAAGAGGGTTTTGCTTTTTTTAATGACTAGCCAAGTGGATCCCCCACCACTTTCTCCTAAATTATTTACAATTCCTATTTATCTCCTAGACTATCTCTAACTTAATAGAGAATTTCTCTCCTAAATTATCTCTAATTCTTATTTATCCTCTCACTCACTTTTTATCTATATCTATCTAAAGAAAGTTTGAATTAAAAATTTAAGAATTATTTAAATATTATAACAAAATTATATACGAACTATAAAATAAATGTAAATTATAATTTTTTGTATTATTCAATTGAAATGCTATTCAAATAATAAAAATAAAATATTACTTAAATATTTCAATAACTAATAATAAAAATGTTAAAAATATCTAAATAATTATATAACAAAATATTTATATTACATAATTACTTCAAAATAAGTAAAACTCAAATAATGAAAATTTTTAAATATTTTACATATTATTTAAACATTTAAGTAACTAAATATTTTAAATAGTTAAAATAACGAAATTATGTAACAATAGTATAAATTATAATTTTATAAATTATTAAATTCAATAAATAATTAATTATTTGAATAATGATATTATTTGAATAACTAAATAATATTGTAAATAACTAATTTCACTTATATTAATTAATAATTCTAGAAAATAACTTTCAAAAAAATTAATATTTATTAATAAAAATTTTAAAATCTTAATATATATTTATATATACTAAAATTAATATTTATTGTATTTTTGGATAAATATATTTTTGTTTTTATTTAACAACAATTTTCCAATAATTATTAGAGATTAAATTACTATTACTTAACTTTCTAACTTTATTTTATTGTACTTATTGTATTTTTGTTATAAATTTATTTTTAGTAATTCTGTATTTTTGTTATAATTTATTGGTTAATATATATTATAGATCAAACTATTATTTGAGATTACACTATTTAAGGACTAAGTTAATATATTTTTAGTATTTATTGTATTTTTATTAGTTATTTATTGTATTTTCACTATAAATTTATTTTCAATAATTGCATACTTCTGTTATAAATTTTCAATAATTATTGGAGATTAAACTATTGTTATTTATTAGAGATTAGACTATTAATTTAGCTGACCTGAAATTAGGAGTGTTCACGGGTCAGTTTAGTTTGGTTACATGTTATTTAGCCAACCAAAGTGACCCAATTAGGCTGGGGAGTTGGTCACCTTAAAATGATTGACCATTAGTGAAATCCGACCAACTCGGGTTGTATTGGTTTGGGTCAATTTTCGGTTTGGTTGATCAGTTCATAAGATTTGAACTTATAGATTTAAATTTAAATTTAAAAATTATTGTGGTATTATTAAAAATATATTAAAAATTAAACTTACAATATAAAATATTTTAAACTAAGAAACATGGGAATTCTCCCACTTTTTTGTATTAAAAAATTATACTATGGTTGTGTCGATTGGGTTTTGGTCTATTTACAAATGGCCAAACTGAAACTGATCCAACCTAATTGGGTTGGGAAATTGTTGAACCAAAGCCGATTGGAAATACTAGAAAATCGACCAACTCGGATCAAGTTGGGTCGAGTTGGTTGGTTTCATCAGTTTGATGAACAACCCTACCTAAAATCAATTATTGTTATTTTTGTATTATAAAAAATTATTAAAGGTAGTAAATAAAGTATGAATAATTATTAATTATTTTAAAAGTTAAAATATAAAACAATTCTATACTCGTGTTTTTATTGTTTAGCTTTCTCTAACAAAGCCTGTGCATTGCACGAGTTCCCGCTAGTATCTATATATAATAGAAAGAGGAAAGATGAGGAGATTGAAGGGTCCTTTCACCACAAAGCTCGCACATGTTTCCTCCTCTTCTCTTTACTCACACATGTGCACATTTATTTTTAAATGAAATCATTAAAAATATAGCAAGGCAAAATATAGAATCCATATTTATTACTCTCTAATAAGACCATTCTTAAATCCCCCCCTCCCCCACATCTCCCCTCCCCATTTTTTTCCTCTTACAACTCTTTTAATCCCTTTTAGCACTCTCTAATAAAAGTAGGAGTGTGAATTAGATGGATTGTTTTAGAGAAAATAAATTAAATGGATCAGGTTAGGTTAGAGGCCAACCTTAATATGAACCTTTGTTTGAACCTAACTAATATTAAAACCCAAATTTGCCACCAGTACATGGATTTTCTTATAATATAAAAGTCTAAAGAAACTATTGTTCCTTTCCATGGGTTATTAGGTTTTTCTCTCTTTTTTATTAATTCATTTGCTCCATGGATTGTTCTAGCTCAATAGTAAAAGCATTTAACCCCCAACCTAGTGGTATCAGGATTTAATCCTAGGCCTTTGCTTCAATTAGCCATAAAACCTATCAATTAAGCCACCCTTAGTTGGTTCTCATGCTAAGTAATTGATTACTTCTCATGATATATAAGCTGTACAAAAAATGAATAAGTTTGAAGATCAATAACTAAAAAAGAAAAAAAAAATCTATTATTTTATGTATAAAGAACTAGAAATATATAAAAACGCAAATCCCTATTACTTTATTTTTCCCTTAAAAATGCATTTTTAAAAAGCAGCCTGTGCATTGCACAAGTCACTGCTAGTATTCCATGAACCAAGGAGCTTCCATTATATTGGTAGTGAAAAAAAAAAACGATGCTTCAATTGCATACAGGCTTAAGAGATTTTGTTTCGCTAAATGTTATGATTTATGACCAAGCCTTTAGTTGTGATGCCAGATCCTCTAAGCTTAAGCTGGATGTGATGAAATTGGTGCCGAAGGAGGTTTTCTCTTCTAAGTGAAACCAGATATTCATCATAGTCATTTATAATGCAGTGATCGTATTTTCACTTTTCAGCCAGAGTGGGTGTTTGCCAGCATGATTGTGCATAGCTTCTTTAGAAAATATTTTGTTATTATCTTTTTTGTTGCAGCTAGAATGTGGCATAAATAAACTCCTTGGGTTCATTTATTCAATATTTTAGTTCAGGGTTTGGGTTAGATATATAAATCGGGATGTGCCGTACCGTGCCAGCCTGGGAGCTGAGTTGGGCTATGCTTCCCTCCTATGGGATACTTTGGGGGTCGGCCCATCATGGCCCACGGCCCAAGCCATGCTATACTGTGTCGTGGGCCAGATTGGTCCATAGTGGCCCAAGCCATGCTGGACCATTGCGGGCCGCAGGCAACACGGCCTGCTCGTCATACCATGCCAGCCCATGGACCTGAAAACCCAGCTTCAGGCTACTACGCTCTATTTCCATGCAGCATTCGAGTACTTAAGTTTTGCAGTCTAATTCCGAGGTTGAAACTGACCAGTCCGGACAGACAAATTATCCTTGTTCCTAGATGATATTACAGTTTCTAGATATGAAACTTGCTTTTGGTGGATGTCCAAGACAAAAGAGAGGTCATAATTCTAGCCCTTCATATCGGGACTGGTATCACCGGATTAGTAACTGGTAATCCAGATTGAGCTTTTCCACGCCCGAAAGTCTCAAATTGTCCCATACGGTTTTTGAAACAATTTTCAGAACCAGTGATTCGGAAGAAAGACACGTGAAGGCTGATTATTCCATTCGTAAGGAGAATTTTTAATGTGGAAATACAATTTAAACCACTGTCCTAGCTCTCGATATTGCTGATTTGATCTCTCATAGGTACAGCCTTGAAACATTTTTCAGAACCAGTGATTCAGAAAAAAAAAGGTACATCACATTTGGTTCAATCAGGATTATGTATAATTTAGACATTTGCATTATGTAGAGGCAACCGATATTTTGACATTTTTCAAAATGAAGCCAAAAACCCAGTTACATCATGGATCAGACTGTCATTATGAATTTGGTTGGTAGTCTGACATTGAAATCAAGCATCCTAGATAAGTATACGGTGAACACAAGCAAAAGTGCTAGTAGGCTCCACCTTTCACAACCTCCTGACTGGTCATAGACCAAATACAAAGAAATGTCAATAATCACAAGGCATTTGTACAGAAAAATTGATGAGCAGATATTATAGAGCACAATTGAGTCAGTTTCATGTTCCCAATTAATTGTGATTAAGACTGAGTTGAATTTAAAGCAGTTGAACAAGATAATTTCTTCTCTTACCCTGTTTCTCAGAATTGAATGGCTGACCCGTCAATTGAACATACTTTTATCTTGCATTCGCTGATGAGAACTAATAAATGGCATGAGGAGCAGTAAGGCAGCAATTGGCATTGAGGCAGGCATTGGTTTGTACAAGACTTAAAAAACAATCCTCAAGCACGTCCTTTCATCGATCAACCTTGCACGTTGCACATAACTGTTGAGGTATAGAACAAATAAATTATATACAAAACACCATCTCATTCTACTGCTCACTGGTATCTCCTCTTTCCAAGCTGCTGCTAGCAGCCCATGGTTTGCTCGATTGAGTGGATTCCTTTCCTGAAAAGCAATGAGCATAGACAGTCAAGTGGTTACTTGTTGATTTCTGGGTAGAGGAAATCTGCCAAGTATTGGGTGAACCAAACCTGTTTTCATGTCTTCTGGATAGTGCACGCAATTTGCACCTCCAGAACGGTTTGAGTCCTCAGCTTTGCATAATAAATCATTCGGGTTCAATGAAAACTGACAATAGGCCGATAGCAGTTGTTGATGAATCTCTTCCATCCGTCCACATTTCTCATCTTTCCGATCCATTTCAATAAGAACCTGTTGACAACCAACACATGAGACCTAGACCAACAATGAAAATGAATGTCTGTGTAAGAAAGATGGTACCTCTGCAGAGAACGTCTTAAATATAGGACCAAATCGCTGCCTACAGTACTCATTGAAAAGGAGAGTGCATATCAGCAATGGGATGGTGAAGCCTGATGCAATTGGTGACTGTTTCATTCCAAACACTCCAAGTGCAATTATTTGTGTCAGCACCAGTGCGAAAATAGTGGTATTGTGTACAATAGGCCAAATTTGTCCACCCGTTTCATATTTTGAAACATACACATTAACAATCTGACATTCATATTTAAAGGTCAGTATCAGGAGATATCCGTCAATGGATAAAAAGGATTTACATGTCAAAAAAGATGAATGAAAGGAAAAATACAAGGATGTGGAGCAGTAAGAAGAAATAGAAATTGAGACAACTTTTTAGTAGTCATATTCATATCACATTCCAAAATGGAAGCGCAAGAAGCTCCTAGAAACCAGGATCATTTGCTGATTGTGGAATACATCAGATGTGAAATGGGTGGCATCCTTACTCCCAATAACACAAGTAAACAATAACATGAAGAAAATATTTTTAACGTGACCAAAATGACATTGTTGAAGCCTGAGGATGTAAGCTTGGAGCTTCTGGAAATACTTTGATATCGTTGCATCTCCATTCTTGCATTGAAGCATGATTAGGACATTAAATTCTCTAAGAATATTATCGTGATTCTGGTAATACACTCCAAAATTACTTTGGGACAGAAAAAAAAGGTCCATGATATTGTTCCAGAATGGATCCAAACTCACAAGGTCAATCATAACTGTATGAGACTGAGGTTTAGCATCAAATGTCAATAAGATACAGAATTCTAATTATGTTTTTCTAGAGTTTACACTAGTTTTGTCAATATCATCCCTGATCTTACACTTATGAAATACTCTAAGGCTCCACAGGAAAAAATGAATCTTCTACCTCACCACCGGTATGTTTGGATTCTCCACCTATTTTGATTTCCTTTTGAGACCATTCCCATTTCCCACCACTTCAGAAGAAATCTGTCAAACCCATTGCAGACCAATAGGTGGCTCACTTGGGTATTACGTTCGATGCTATTGAACAAAACAGCACTTCAAGATTTTGGTCCATATAGACCCATAATGTTCTTCATTGGGTTTGGTAAGGTTAAATGTGGTCAACAAGTAAGGAATTACAGGATTAGAAGATCCATATAACTGGGATTCAATTTGTGTCAATCTAGGAGAATTGTGAGTATGAAACTTATTTGATAAGAGATGTTGAAGAAACATCCAAAGTGCATAAGAGAAAAGAAACATGCTTGAAGGGTTCTTATGCCATGAGCCAGACAGCCAGAGTTCCAATACTTGTGACAAGTTTTATGTAACAAGATTAACCCAAAAACCTCGACTGTGGTGTTTCTGGGCCACAAAAGTTACCATGCAAAATCTCAAAACCATTCAATAAACAAATGATTTATGAAATTACATGATTACATCTGACTTATTCACAAGTTATCACAAAAATCCAGTTTACATTTTTATTTGAATTGCTGAATTTAGAGGCTTGTGAAGTAAGAATTTGTGTCAGCAGGAATTTTGTCTAGAAATACCTAGTTTTATACATAAAAGGAACTAAAGAATCTTCAAATTGGTTAATTTTTTTATTGAAATGATGATGAAAAAGCCTGTCTATGTAATTTTGAATAGGGGTGCAACTTGGGTCAGGTTGGGTTGGGAATTTATTAAAATTTCAATGGGTCTGAACCCTGACCTTAGCCCAATGTAATTAAAATTCTTCAAGTCAGGCAACCCAACTTGCAGCTACAAGCTTGAAGGGTAGAGCCTCTGAAGCATCTCTATTGGGAAAACAAGTATAGTGGGAAGAATGTTTACATGACATGTGGGTATTGTAATTATTGTGGAGGAAACCTGGTGAGATGGAAGAGAAAAAAGCAAAGTGTAGTTGAAAGGTTAAGTGCTGAAGCTGAATATAGGGCTATGGCGCATGGGGTGGCTGAAGTGCTTTGGATAAAGAATTTGTTGGGGGAGCTGGGGTTTAGTTTTGACAACCCTATATCCCTCTACTGTGACAACAAGACATCCATAAATATTGCAATAAATCCCTTTCCTCCAAGACAGGACAAAGCATATTGGAATGGACAAGCACTTTGTAAGAAAGAAGCTTGAGAAAAGTGAAGTGTGCACTCCTTATGTCAGCTCAAAGGAGCAACTTGCCGATGTTATTACAAAGGGGCTTTAGAGTTTGCAGCACAATGAATTATGTGACAAGTTGGGCATGATTGACATATACAGCCCAAATTGAGGGGGTATTGTTAGTGTTATGTTTTTCTTTTTGTTTTTTATATTAGAGTGTGCTGCCAAGGGACTATGTAATTTCCTCTTCTTTTTATTTGTTCGTGTTGTCCCTAGTATAAATGATAAAAAGCTAGCACATCAGGCAGATCTTTTGGCTCTCTAAAGCTTCTCTTCTCTTGTTTCCTCTTTGTTTTCCTTTCTCCTTCTCCCCTATATTTCTATTGTTTCTTGGTGGAAAACAGGAATGTACGAAGTTGCTTCTTAGTTAATTACTATATATGATTCATTGCAATAATTTTAAGGGGTGAATAGAGACATCTCGGGAAATTCATCTGTATTGGCAATGCCCGGTCAATTGAGACATAGATTGCAATGATGCCCCTCAAATGCATATAAGAGTGAAAAAATTTATGTTCCTACTTGAGTTCATAGCATACCTTCATCAGTTATTCAGCTGTGCTGTTGTCAAGTTTGTTCCATTGGTCTACAAGTTTATGTAGGAGCCTATCATGTGCTTTTGTCTCATGTTCCTAAGGTGCTCGATAGATGTTTGAAAGAGATGGAATTGTCTGAGAGTGCAAGTGAATTGAACGAATGGTGAATGTATATTTCACTGTTCAAATGGCTTCAATTAAGTTAAATGGTGAGATATGTACCTTGGTCTATATCTGTATGATATTTTTTACAGCAAAGATATGCTTAAATATTTAACAGATACTAGGCCTATGTCTAGTAGCAATGGAAACAGTAAGTGGGTACACGATATTGTGCAGATAATATCATGGTTTTAGAACAATATGGATTTGAAGATTAGTGCCAACCTTATGTTTTTATACAGTGCAAGGGGTGATTACTTGGTGTGATGAAGGTCCAAAGTATCAATACACCCCCGATACGTGCAAGGGGTGTATAGGTACTTTGGACCATGTGCCCACCTTTGTTTTTTCAAAAATGGGTGAAGGGTAGGTTTTGGGCCCGTCTACCTGCTGAAATAGGTCAAAATCCCGAAACACCCACATTTTGTGTATCGGTACCCATTGATACGATATGTATCGGCTGATACAGGTGATACATGACAAAATTTTGAACCTCAGGTAAAATCTCAGGATGAAAAGTGTGGAAAAATGTATTGGAGTTTGAGAGATCATAAAGCTTTAGATCTTATGATTGGGTCTCTAGTCAAAGATTCTAAAGCTTTTAGATCTTATGATTGGGTCTGTAGTCATAGATTCTAAAGCTTTAGATCTTATGATTAGGTCTCTAGTCACATTTACCTCTCTTTCACAGATTCATACCTTTCAGTTAGTCCCTGTTGCCGATGGTACTGCATCATTAGTGTCTGATGCAAGTAATGTCCATCTTGATTCTTTCTTGTCTTTGTCTTCCGTGCGTATGTTACAAAATTTCCTTTTAATTTTATGTTTGTTAATGTAAATCAATATTGTTCTATCACCTTCTTTTTACCACATTGTGTATTTCATGATCTCAAGATGAGAAAGAAGATTGGTAGACTTGAAGCTGGAGGACTACATTACTTTCACAGTGGTGGAACATAAGTAGTACTTAAGTAGGTAACCAGTTTTGTATTGTTCCCGACTTTTCCTTCCTTTCCTTTTCCTATAGGCATATTTTGGTTTCTATAATGCATGGATCTTGGCTGTGATTACTGATAAATTGGATACATGTGCTATCAAAGGTGCCTTTCTTGGTTATTCTAGGGCTTAAAAAGGGCAGAAGTGTTATAGTCCTTACTATGAACATATTTTGTCTATCCTGATCTCACTTCTTTGAATTAGAACCTTTTTTTCTAGTGAAGGTTCTCTTACTGATGTTTCTTTACTTCCTTTGCCCACCCCTATGGATTTTTTTGTAATGTTTGGTCCTTTAGATGTACAACTAGTAGAAAGCCACCGATTCAATGAGTGTATACACATTGTAAACCCACATGGAATGCTTTTGTGACTCCAACATCATTTTTCCCATCAATAGGTCTAACATTTTTGTTTCTGTTTACATCTTCCAGTTGCACTTCAAACAGGTATTATTGCATGTACCATCCATTCTATTTTCAACTGTATCTGTCTTTTTATTTCCATAACAATAGTTTGTTTCCTTATTGTCCTTTTTTCTGTTCCTCATTCTATGCAGGGATCCTTGTTTTCCTTGGTAGCTAAGGATATATGCAAACATATGGCGTGGAATACTCTAGAACCTTTTGCCTAGTTGCTAAAATTGGATTCGTTCAAGTCATTATCATCTTGCTTTCAACTTTGGATGACCTTGTTTCAATTGGATGATTTATGGGAAGTATAGAGCAACAACCTGGTTTTGTTGCAAGGGGGAGATAGCCAAAGTATGTTGGTTGAAAGCTGTATATGGGCTGAGACAATCACCCAGAGTGTTGTTTGGTCAATTTAATGAGATTATGCAGAATTTGGCTTGAAATAGTGTTGGGTTAAACGTTCTGTATTTAGTTGTGATAACTGATAACATTATTTGAAATTAACTTGGTTGTTTATGTTGATGGCATTGTTATTACAAGTAGTGACACTTAAAACATTGAAGAACTCAAATAGTTTCTATAGAAACATTTCTAGACTAAGGACCTAGGCAACTTAAAGTTTTTCTTGGGGATTTAAGTATTGAGGATGTTGATAGGTTATATGAAGCATAATCAAGGTGTTCTTATCACAATATTTACATAAATTGGCATTATATTGTCTTTTGATTATGGTTTAAAGAATATAATAAATATATTGAGAGAGAGAGAGAGAGAGAGGTTGAGTGGCCTTTCTCATATTCAAGCATCTTCTCAGAAAATCTGAAACCTTTTAGGACTGCTTACAATGACAATTGAGTTAAACCTAGCTTCCCTACATTATCTTCTAGGAGAAGCACAAGAAAAACGAGAAAATAGATAGATACAAGAAAGAAAGAAGCAAGTTTGATATAATCATTATTCTAAAGAATTTTAGATATAAGCTAGGGTTTGAGAAAGACTGAACCAATACACTTGTAGCAATCACGTGGTTTGATAGGGAATTCTTTCTCAGGTGTACTTGGTTAATAGGTGAATCAGTTAGAAATCAACAAATATTTGATAAATTTATCTTTTATAAATATATAAACCTTAATTGTAGTTCCGTAATTACCACAAATTGCATATCAACTTATTGAGTTGGATATGGTTTTCTTGATAGGATCAAACAATGGAAAAGCCAAGTCACTATAATAGTGAATATAGAGGTGGTGGTGAAAGTCTCTGGGTTTGATCTTTATCAGAGGGGAGAAATCTGCAAGTAAAAAAATTTAAGGAATTAAAAGAAATATATCCTTTGCCTCTGATGATAAGGGAGGAAGATAGTGTGGTTCCTGTTGGGACAAGCTCTGTAGCAAGGACCAAAAGTGATCAAGCTGGTTGAGTTGATGAGTTCTCATGAAGGGTCATAGAATGATACCAATGAGGATAGTAAGTTGTCATCAGATCAGTTTTTTGAGAAAAATGTGGTGCTGGAGTTAGAATCAATGACAACTCTAAGGATATGCAGGCTTTTGAGAAAGCCCCTAATGCAGTGAGAAGACTTAGAGAGCTGTTCGGGTGTTGAAGGTTTTTGCCAGATTGCAGGGGGGATTATATGGGATGGGGCCCATAAAGAAGGTGAAAAAAACTATTAAGTAAGGCGAGTCCTGGTCAGGATTCAGGAGACACTAAGCAATTGATTATTTAGTTGGGCAATAGTCATTTGGAAGGTTTTTTATCCATTGGACTTGACGAGTTATGGTATAGTCTGGACTCTGGAGTGTCATGTCATTAAGTTTGTTTATGTATTATTTTAGGGATTTTGGGTGTTTCTCTTGCTGGATTTGGGAGTTTTGAGTCCAATATTTTTAGAAGAGGGTCTTTTTTTCCTTGTTGGGTGATATCATATCACCTTGTTCTAAAATTCATTTTGTATTTCAATAAAATTTCTTTTTTATTTATTAACAAAAAGAGTGCATTGGACAAGTGAACTAGAGTCAAGTTTCAGTTTCGACATGACAAGTTTTGAAGCATAGTTATTAATGATTGTTTGCCAAATTTTGTGAAAAGGATTCATTATGGATTCAAAATATACTTGCTTCTAAGAAATGAGAATTCTATGAAGTCTATTATGAGAGAAAAGTAAACCAATTGTAGAAGTTGGTGCATGGCCATGCCCATACTTGAATAAATTTAAGCTATAAAAATTGATATAAATCAATTGGAGAAATTCTCACCTGGTTACGGTACACAACATAAGCAAGAAAGAAGTACACTAGCAAGAAAGGCAGAATCAAAGGTGCCAAGACAGAACAGGTGAACCCAAGGAGTCCAAAGAGAAGAACTTTTGGAACTTCTGTGTGGTATGGGAAAGATAGGGCACTGTATGATGGGTTCTCCTTCTTTCTGAGTATAAATTTATCGAACCAATTGCAAACAAGAGCAAAAAGTTGCATGATTTCAGAGCACAAGCTTACCCAACCTGATGCTAAAACATAAGTAATAAAGAAAGTAGCCTGCAAACATTTGAAAAGCATAATGGTCATACAGTAGGCAATTGAAGTGTCACGTTAAACTTATAATAAAAATTTAGAAACTAGGAAATCGTTTGCTCCATTCATTGAATTATCAAATTATTTTCTATTATAGATGCTTAATTGCATCAATATAACCTGGAGTATCATAAAATGAAGGCTAACTGCAACTCAACAGTCACTGAATAAATTATTTTCATGCACCAAATGTGCGAAAACAACTTATTGTTGAAACATAGAAAGCTAGAAAAAGAGAATTTCAACTGATAGGAAGTTAATATTCACAAAGAAGTGATTACATAGTTTCATGAGCAGGAAAGAAACTTGACCATCACTATGACATTGTAATGGAAAGACAGGCGGGGTATTTCCTATAAAGTCTGACAGAAAAAGCAGGATCATCAAATCAAACCAGAGAGATTGGAAGTAACAATCACCTGCCTTGGTACAGCTTTAGCAAGTTGGATAGGTATGTCTTTTGGACTAGAAATGACATTCAGCTGGCTAATGACAGATCCTGACAAAACATTAACAAAGAAAACATTCCAGATTGTGAAGTACAAGACCTTGCAGCATGCACTCTTTTTCCTGCCACTACGAGATATAGAACCTTCAACTGCTGAAAATAGCATCATTGTTGGTGGAACAAGATAAAGAAATAATTGCAAGATAACACTTGGAAGGTAACCTGTTACTAGCTGGCTTACGAATGCCCTGCACAGAAGCGCATGTTAGGTCAGTCTGTTCCATGATTGTATCGGGAAACCTATGAACTTGTAATTTTTTCACCTTTTGAAGTCAAAATACATCAAGGAAGCATCCAAAGTAACTTGTGTCCATATCAACAGATTAGAAATCCAATAATATCCCTCACAATTTCTATATTGTGCATGGTGTAGTTCCTAAATCAAATATTAGATAATAATGTGGATGGAAGAAACCTTTGTCATTCCCAATTGTGCTAAGTTAGTCCGTGTCCAACTAAAGCATTATTTTCAAATTATGGGATTTTGTAAAGGAACTAACAGATAATAGATTTTTATGTAACTATGGCTATGTTTGGGAGTGCTTATGTTAAAAATAAGTGCTTAAAAACAAGTGCTTATTTGAATAAGCACTTATTTGCATTTGACACCTATCTTTTTCAAGTGCTTATTTTAAAAAATAAGCACTTATTTCATATTGGGCGTTTGGTAGTATTTTTCTCCCCCTGGCACATACTACAAGCTTCTCCTTGAAGTTGATACACTCTAGTTGTATTCTTAGTTTGGGAGTAGGTATCAACAACTTTGTACCAAACATCTTTGGAAATGGATAGAAACAGATAGCTATGGGAAATATGAGGTTGCATTGAGCAGACCAACCATGACATCACCAATGAGTTGTCTTGCTTCCATTTAGCAGACTTTAAATATTCAAGGTTCGGCTTTACTTCTTTACCTGTAATAAATCCCAATTTACCTCTTGATGATAAATTTAACTGATTGGGACCGTTAAAACTACCATTATTTATGTGTTAGTGCCGTAGGGGCATTTTTGTAAAATTTTCTCTTTTTTATTATGTATTGGTTGCCCTAGTATAAATACTAATGCTGGTGCCTCCAGCCTAATCTTTTGAACTCAAAATTTTTGTTTTATCTCTTCTCTTCTTCCTTCTCTCTCTTTCTTCCTTTCTTATACTATTTTCTTCCAAGATTACATGGTATCAAAGTAGGGATCTTGGGCTTGAAGACTGTTCGATTAAGGATTCTTGTTCTTTCTTGCTGTTTGTTTCCCTCCAAATCAAGGAAAAAAAATACTCTAGTGGCAGGTTTGAGGAGATCAACTTAATTTTTTCTCTTTTTTCTCTTGGTTGTGTGCCAAGATATAGCCTGTACATGTGGCGATTGAATGCAGTGACAGTGTTTGAGGTGTGTTCTCTTCCCTTGCATGGATCATCTGATCCTTGTGTGTTCAGGTGAGTGGTTTGTAGGTCTGGAATGACTTGTACTTGCAGTGAACGTTTATTTATTGTTATTTGATGAAAGTGTAATTGTGTGCCCTAGATGAGGGTATTTGATGTTTGTAGAGACTATCCAAACCTTTATTGATCTGTGTTTTGTTATTTTTTGGCTTCCAAAACAGTTCAAGAAGTGTTCCAGTACTTGCGTCATGTGTGGATAGTGGTTAATATTTTTTTAGGCTGTTATACAAGGTTGAGTGGTCTGGTGGTTGTGTCTCCTCCTTTTGCCTACTGTGTAGCTGAACTATAACAACAATCCCTGTTAACATGTCATCTGAGGATTCGACTACTTACGGTGTGCCTACTAGCCATGGTGGAGTGAATGGGGGTTCGATATAAACTTTCCTATGGCTGTAGTTCTCTTAAGTTGACTAAACTACCTACAATGGTCGATGGGAATTAAACTTTACATAACTGCAAGGAGGAAAATAAGCTACATAAATGGAACAATTAAGGAGCCAAAGTCTGGGAGTGCAGAACATTATAAGTAGAATTAGGAAAATAGTATGGTGATGTCATGACTCTTAGTCTCCATATGTTGCCACAAGTGAGGAAAAGTTTTATGTGGGCAGAGGCAACCTATGAAATTTGGGATCAAGCAAAATCCACATATTCTGAGCAAAGGAATTATGCAAAAATCTACCAACTGTAGGCTGAATCTTCTACTTGTAGATAGTGGGAGCGGAACCTCTCATCTTATTACTCATATTTGACATCTATTTGGAGGGAGTTGGATCACTATCTAAATATGGATTGGAATTGTTATGCAGATGCCAATGCATATAAGTTCCTGGTTACTCAGCAATGGGTGCTCGCCTTTCTTTTGGGGCTGAATCCTATGTATGAATCCATCAGGGTGCAGATTTTAGGAAGCAAAGATCTTCCTTCAGTTTAAGAAGTGTGATGTAATATGTACTATATGCTGCAAGGGCATTAACGTCTTTGTCTTTTTCCCTTCTTTTATTTTGTACGGTCGCCCTAATCTATATAAACAAGCTCTGTCACCACCAGCCAGAACTTTTGGCTCTCTCAACTCTTTCTTCTCTTCTTCTTCTCTCTCCCTCTTCTCTCTTCTTCTCTTCTTCTATCGAACTGAAAACATGGTATCAGAGCAGGACGGTGCTCTGTAAATCCTTTCCTTTCTGATAGAAGCCCTCCTTTCTGTTCCTTGGACTGAGAATGAAGAAGACAAGCCTGTCCTAGACCTCAGAGCTCTTCGGGTGCAACTTTCTTTCTGGGCTGAAACTCAACAATAGTGATTCCAGAGGCTGGTTGATGACTGACTAAATCTTTCTAAGAGGTCATCTGTTATTTTTTTCTTCATTTTCTACTGGAGTTACTCCTAAGTTCCTATAAATGACTTCACTTTTTATCATACTCTTTCTATTTTTTTCACTCATCCATCTCAATATACACATTTATTCCATACTCATTTTCTGGAAATGTTGCTTCTTGACTTCCCAAAACTATGCTCATAAAACATAGCTGGCCTTATAACTGCTTTATAGAACTTTCCTTTTAACCTAAATGGTATTTTCCCATCACATAAAACTCCAGATGCAACCCTCCATTTTGCCCATTCTACTCTAATTCTATGGGTGACATCCTCCTCAATCTCACCCTTGTTATGAATTATTGAACCAAGGTATCAAAAAAGGTCACATTGAGTTATCACTTGGTCTCCAATCCTAAATGTACCCTGATTTGCATCCCATTTTTATTAGTTATAAGAATGGTGCACACGTTTACCATTTTTATTAGTTATAATGCCACCAACAACAACAACCCAAAATAACCAACAACACATAAAAATACAATAAGTACAAAACCAAAACAAGAAGAAATAGCCATGAATTTTAAATCCAATATAACTCACCCTTAGTGTTGGTTCGGCTGGTTTAGTGTTTATGTTAGTCATATTTGTGTCTTAAGTTCTTAATTATTGGGCCTTAGTTATTGGGCCTAAACTTGCTTAATTTTTTATTTGTCTAGGTGTCCCATCACTAATCAGGGGCATTCTAGTCCATTCATGTAACATTACTTTGTAAACATCTATATAAGATTGTAGGGTCAGCTGAAGTGAGTAAGCCGCCATTCTCAAATCTTCTTCTTCTTCTCTTCTTCTTCTTCGGCTGTTGTTTTCCAGCAAACATGGTATCAGAGCACTAATCCGTCTGTCTGGTTACAGCCGCCTCTTTTCTCCTCTTCTCTATTCCTTTTTTTTTTCTCTCTCTCCTATCTTGGCCGCTGTGAAGAAACCCTAGGGCTGACCGTAGAACATAGCAAGGTCTGTATCTAGGGTTTCCCTTGGTTGTAGGGCCCAAGGGGAGTTTGTTCCAGAAGCTGATGCCCTACTAGACACCCTGCAACAGGTAGTAGCCATTCGGCTGCTAAGAGAGATCTGTGTGGAACAGATCTAGGTGGAAGGACTGAATGAGACAGTCCTAGTACAGATCGTAAGGGTGGTCACAGTCTACGGCAGCAGAAGTCAAAGCCTAGCCTAGTCCAGAAGAGTTCAGCACAGTACAGAGGTGGATTGTTCTTGGTTTCAGACCTGTTACGAGGGGTTCTCAGACTTGTAACAGCTTTGGTAAGTCTGAAATCGTGTTCTTTGTACTGAGTTTTCAATTGTGATCACTGTAAGAGGAAGGAGATGTCTTCAATATTGGGAGAAGTGTCTTCTAGGGATAATAGAACTGGTGGGAGGTCTTCTAATCTGGAAAACCCAAATCTGCACAGCTTGCAGATCACCAGTAGTGTATTGTTGGATGAATATAACTTCAAAGAATGGTCTGTTTCAGCCATGCTCTTCATTACTTCCCGGGAACTTACGGGTTATTTAGATGGACAGAAGAAGGAACCTGAAGTGGGTAATGTGGAGTATGCAATATGGTGTAAGGAAAATGCTACTGTTATGTCCTGGCTGCTTGCTTCGATGACTCCAAGAGTGGCCAGGACTGTTCAACACTTTCCCACTGCTGCTAAGATTTGGGAGAAAGTGTCTAAAACTTATGGACAGAGAAAGAACAATGCAAGAATTTATAGGCTAAACCAAGACATTGCTACATTGAGACAAGGAGATATGACAGTTGCAACGTATTTTGCAACCCTAGAAGGACTATGGGAAGAACTTGACCATCATCTTATTCTTGGTTGGGAGAATGTAAAAGACAAGGAGAGGCATGATAAACAAATTGAAGAGGGTAGAGGCTTTAAGTTCTTGGCTGGTTTAGACCCAATGTATGAGAGCATAAGGTCTCAAATTTTGGGAAAGGGATGAAATGCCAGATTTACACCATGTCTACTATCTAGTAAGGAATGAAGAGGTTAGGAGGAAAGAGATGCAAGTTGACACTCAAATACAGCCTGTTGAACATTCAGCCCTGATTTCTTCAAACCAAAAAGGGAGAAAGCATTCAGACAAGAGGCATCTTAAGTGCACTCATTGTGGAAGTGAAAGGCATGTAAAAGAGACTTGTTGGGTTCTTTATCCTCATCTGAAACCAGCTGCGTTAAGGAAAGACAAGAAGCCCCAGAGGAATCAAACAACAAGTGGGAACCTTGTTACTAGTCACAGTGGTGATAGCTCGAAGAACACATCTACAGTTACACCTCCTCCCATGGGACAGACTGCTAATTCCACCACATCCGGGTCCTTGGGTTTCACTGCTGATGAGGTAGAGGTCCTTAGTCGGGCCTTAACCCGTCTAAGGACTAATTCCCTTGCTTCCACCTCTCTTGCTAGATCAGGTATTGTCTCTGTTTATAGTGCAACTAGTTCTATAGACTCTACTTCTTTGATTATTGATTCCGGTGCAACTGACAACATGACACACATGTCCTCTTTATTTTCTTCTTACCATTTGATGTCTAGCCAAGATAAGATGAGAGTTACTGATAGTTCTCTCTCCACCATCTCTGGGAAGGGGGGGGGTTGACCTAAGCAAGGACCTCTCTCTTAAATCTGTTCTACATGTTTCCAATCTTACTTCCAATCTCTTATCTGTTTCGAAGCTTACCAAGAATTTGAACTGTAGCATAACTTTCTTTCCTACTCATTGTGTCTTTCAGGACAGACTGACGAAGAGAACGATTGGGAGCGGTCATGAGTGTGGAGGTCTCTACTATTTTGATGCAAACATCAGTTTGGCCTTACAATCATCTGCTGCCAGTAGTCAGAATAATGAGTCAATAGCTAGGTTACACTTGTGGCATGCGAGGCTAGGTCATTTACCTTTTTCATCATTGCAAGGGCTGTTTCCTGAATTATTCAAGGGTATTTCAAGTCAAAGTTCAGTTTGTGAAGTGTGTTAGTTGTCAAAACAATGTAGAACTCTTTATCCAATTTCTAGTAATGAAATTCAAGCTCCTTTTGATTTGGTCCATTATGATGTTTGGGGCCCTTCACTTCTTGTTTCTGTAGATGGCTTTCGTTACTTTATCAGTTTTATTGATCACTATTCTCGATGCACATGGGTCTACTTGTTAAAAGGACGTGATGAAGTGCCACGGATAACCATGGCATTTTGTAAAATGATTGAAACTCAATTTGACAAGAAGATTAAGCAATTCCGTTCAGACAATGCTGCTGAATATTTTGAAAGATCCTTGAACCTGTTCATGGAGGATGCAGGCATGCTACACTAGTCATCTTGTGCTAGTACCCCTCAACAGAATGGGGTTGCTGAGCGCAAAAATACACTTATTGGAGACTGCTCGAGCTTTACTATTTCAGCACAAGGTTCCCAAGCGCTATTGGTCTTAAGCAGTCCTTACCGCATCATATCTGATAAATCGGATGCCATCCAAGGTGTTGGGTATGAAAACTCCACCTAGAGTCTTTGGTTGTGTATGTTTTATACATGTAAAGGATCCAAAGAAGACCAAGTTGGATCCTAGGGCTACGAAAGGAATCTTTCTAGGGCACTCTCCTACATAGAAGGGTTACAAGTGTTATGATCCCGTTACCAAGAAGAAATACGTCACAAAAGATGTGGTATTTTTGGAGTCTCAATCCTATTTTTATTCTTCCCAAAATCCTCTTCAGGGGGAGACTAGTGGGATGGAAGAGGATTCTTCTTCCCCCTCTTTTTTTGTCCCTCTTTCTGCCTCGGGCCTTCCATCTTCTCCTCCTGATCCTCCTAGTTGTAGCATCCCAGGTGAATCTAGTGAGGCTCCCATCGAACCTGTTACCACTCTTGATGCTGCAGATGTAACTGAGGACACTAGTAGGCAACAAAAAGATATAAGAATCACCTACAACAGAAGGAAAAAAGACCCTCTAACTCATGGCAGCAACCAATCGGACTCGGATCAATCTGTCTCAGCAACTCCAGGTAATCTTGTCATTCATACTTCTAATTTGGATCTCCCTATTGCTCTTCGTAAGTCTACCCGTTCTTGTACTATCCGACACCCCATTGCTGAATTTGTTTCTTACTCACGTTTATCTCCTTCTTATTAATCCTTTGTGTCTGCTCTCTCTTCCATGCATGTCCCTCTAGGTACTCAGAGGCTGTGTCTGACCCAAGATGGAGAGAGGCTATGAATGAAGAAATTAAAGCCTTAATGAAAGCAAGGACTTGGGAATTAGTGGATCTACTAGAAGGGAAGAGCATTGTGGGATGCAAGTGGGTGTTCATTGTGAAGCATAGGGAGGACGGGTCCATTGAAAGATACAAGGCCAGACTTGTAGCAAAGGGGTTTACTCAAAAAGAAGGGATTGACTACAAAGAGACCTTTGCTCCAGTCGCGAAGCTCAACACAATCCGGGTTCTATTGTCATTAGCTGCAAACTTCTCATGGGAGCTACATCAGTTGGATGTGAAGAACACTTTCCTAAATGGCGATCTACATGAAGAGGTATTCATGGATCCTCCACCAGGTTATGGCTTTGATGGGAAAGTGTGTAAACCGAGGAAAGCATTATATGGTCTTAAGCAGTCTCCTCGGGCTTGGTTTGAGAAGCTCTGTGGGGCCATGAAGAGAGTGGGATACACTCAAAGTGGTGCAGATCATACCTTGTTCATAAGGAAATAGGATAGCAGACTTACGACACTCATCGTCTATGTGGATGATATGATGATTACAGGGAATGATCTAGAAGAGATAAAAAGATTGAAGGAGTTCTTGGCTTCTGAGTTTGAGATCAAAGACTTGGGCCATCTGAGATACTTCCTTAGAATTGAAGTTGCTAGGTCACAAGAGGGCATCTATATATGTCAACGGAAGTATGTCCTTGATCTTCTAGAGGAGACGGGTATGATGGGGAGTAGACCAGCAGATACTCCAATACAATAGAACCATGGTCTACAGGAATCAGTAGGAGAGGACTACCTTGATAAAGAGAGAGACCAAAAACTGGTAGGGAAGTTGATATATCTATCTCTCACTCGACCAGATATTGCTTATGCTGTACATGTTGTCAGCCAGTTCATGCACTCTTCAAAGATTCCTCATATGAGAGCAGCGGAAAGGATTCTTAGGTCCTTGAAGACTTGCCCAGGAAAAAGAATTCTGTTCAAAAAACACAATGAAATTGAAATTGAAGCATATACTGATGCAGATTGGGCTGGTTCTGTTGGAGACATGAAGTCTACTTCTGGGTATTACACGTTCGTTGGAGGGAATTTGGTTTCATGGCGAAGTAAAAAGCATAATGTGGTTGCTAGATCAAGTGCAGAGGCTGAATATCGAGCTATGGCTCATGGTGTTATTGAACTATTGTGGCTTAGGTCCCTTCTTGGTGAGCTCGGGATAAAGGTCGAGTGTCCTCTCAGGTTGTACTGTGACAACAAGGCTGCCATCAACATTGCAAATAACCCAGTGCAACATGATAGGACGAAGCATATTGAGATTGACCGACACTTCGTTAGAGAAAGGATAGTCTCAGGGGAACTCTGCATTCCTTATACTCCTTCCGAGATGCAGATTGCAGATGTGCTAACAAAAGGACTAGCTTCAACTAAATTCTTAGACTTACTTGGCAAGCTAAACATGACTGACATCCATGCTTAGCTTGAGGGGGAGTGTTGGTTCGGCAACATTACTTTGTAAACATCTATATAAGATTGTAGGGTCGGCTGAAGTGAGTAAGCTGCCATTCTCAAATATTTCATTTTTATAAATATTTTTATGTTATTTAATAAATAAAATAAATAGGTTCCTGAAAATACCTTTCAATAGGTGTATTGGAACCTTGCCGATACAATATAATACACACCATATCGATATTTTGAACCTTGCCCTCAGTTTATTTGATTTTCAAAATCCAGATCCCTAACTATTTGCCAAACCCATATTCCCTGCCCAGATTGGATCATAAGATTTGAAGGTTAAACTATTAGCCATAATTTTTATATGGCCCAATACTGTACAATGTTTTAAAACATGGAGGCATTTACAAGGCATTCCACTATAGTGAGTCATAGGGCATGATTCAGAATGCAAGAGAAAAGCATTGCGTCTTGAGCTTTGTTGGGTTGGGGTGTCTGCCTTTCCATGGTGTCACTTTTCTCTTTGGGTAGGTAATTGGTTTGTGCAGTAGTTTCAGTTTGTTTTGGTGAGCAGTTTGTTTATTTCACTCTTGAAACCTGATGGATCACTAACATCCATTATAATTGTCCAAAGGAATTCATTAAACTGTGTAAAAAGAACATTTGATCTTCTTGGTAATCTTTTAAGCTGAGCATCTGTTTTCAACATATTCCAACAGTATAATGCAGAAAAGTTTAACAAGAATAATGTTGTTTAGGAGTTTTTTTTTTTTTTGGTACTGTTTATATGACAATCCATGTTTATAAACTTATCTAAACACATTCCTCATCCTTTTACATTTGAATGTGGGAAAACCCATTTCATATATGGAAATGATTTCCATAGATTTTTGGACCAGCAAATTTCTTAGGGTATCTGATAGTTCTTCATGCCTGACAATCTGACATCAATGCACTTGCCATGTTTAAGTAACATAATTCAAAATATTTGAAAAACATACATAGTAAGTTATATTTCCTTGTAAAATAATAAGACTTTCTTCATTCCCAAAAAAATCAGTTAAAAGTTCACATATTCTAGTAGATGATAACAAATTGTACAGACATTCGAATACTGAGTCTGCTGGACTCTGTGTTTGACAAATTTTAATGTGTCTGAAATCAATATAGGTGCAATGTTCAAGTAGCAAAGTATTTAGGACAGCATAACAATAAATCATTTTATTAAGGATATATGATACTTACTTTCTTAAAACTCCTTTGAGAAATGGGAACATCTGTTGCAACTGTTCCAGTTGTGACAAACCTTGTACAAAGGTGACAGGGACAAGGAACAAAAACATGAAAAGAATTGCAGCCAAAAGAGTTGCTATTCGACGAAACCAAAGCTGCCTATAGGGTATCCAAAGGTTTGACCAATAAACATCATGTGGTTCTGGTGCCAACTCAGTGACCCATAACATGGGATTTGAAGATTGAAGAACCTGTGAAGCAATGACAGCAGCATAGCGGGTCTTGAAAAAAACAAAAGCTGCAGAAATTTCCTGCATGGGAGGTGGATATTCATAGCCTCAGTAAAGCTAGAAACCTACTAGCAATAATTTTCATGGTTTAATGAGGTTTATAGACATTTCATTACAGTTGTTTGCACATGAAAAAAAATATTATTAAACCTCATGGCAATGAGGTTTATAGACATTTAAAACTTTACAAGTAGAATTTGATACATGTAAACAGGTTGAAAGGAGCCTTTCTGCATATTTCTGATCTCTTATATTCATGTGCAAAGAGCTAGACTACTATCAGTCCATAGATTGGAAGCGTGAACCCAATTTATGAACCAAATAGTGTCCAAATTCTAGGCAATAGGGAATTGCCCACTGTTCAGGAAGTGTATGCACTTTTGCAGTCAGAGGAGAACAGGAAGATTGATGAGTAAGTTTCTTTGGTTACTGTTGAGAATATACAATGAGTTGTGAAGGTATTTCGGTCTTTTTCTTTCTCTTCCTTTGCTTCACATTGAAAAGCTTGGGATCAGAGAAGTCTCTAAATTCAGGGTAAGGCTTCTACTGGTGTTCATTACCCTAGAGGCAATTTGCTGATGTTAGATTGCTGCCGAATGATATCAGAAATTCGTACAAGTAGCGGCAGCCATTCTTGAATCTGGTATTATTCAAATTACCCCATTTTAGGGATTTTTTGGTATAGGTTTCACATCCAATCAGTCTCCCCTCTTAAGGTTTTTGGTTATCTCTGCTTTGTTCATGATACGAGTCCATCTAAATACAAATTTTATCTAAGTCTATTAGAAGTGTTTTCATTGGTTATTTTCCTGTTCAAAAAGGGTATCACTGCTTTGATCCTCAATTTGGAAGGAGATATGTATTTAAGAATGTTACCTTCATCGAGTCTGCCTCCTTTTTTCAACCATCTCGTCCTTCTCTTCAAGGGGAGAGTGTCAGTGAAGATCGGACTCCCTGTTGTCTTCCTATTTCGGCCTCACTTTCTACTTCTAGTCCATAGTCCATCTTCTTCTCCTCCTACTACTAGCATTCCTTCACATCCTCCACCTCCTCCTACATACTGTCCTCAGTTTTGGCAATAGTATTTTATCAGGCGACGGAAGAAGGTGACTCCCAATGCTAGATGTCCATCACAACCTGAACACCCCGACTTAGGTAACCTTGATCTACACCTCTTGAACTTCATGATGCTCCTGTCATTGTGATCCCAACCTTGATCTTCCCATTGCCATCCACAAGATAAAGAAAATGTACCAACTATCCCATCATAATTATGCTTCTTATACTGCTCTCTCACCCTCTTATTGTGTCTGTATCTCTATTATTTCGTTTCTTTTTATTGCTCATAGTGTTACAAGGTAGTACAATCATCTCGTTGGAGGGAAGCTATGAACCAAAAGATGGATGCTCTTATAAAGATCCAGGCTTGGGAGCTTGTCTCTCTTCCCAAGGATAAGTCTCTAGTTGGATGTAAGTGGGTGTATACTGTTAAATACAAGGCTAGTGGCTCTATTGAGAGATACTTAGCACAGTTGGTAGCCAAAGGGTATACTCATACCTATGGCATTGATTATCAGGAACATTTGCTTCAGTGGCAAAAAGGAATTCTATTCGTGTGATCATGTCTCTTGTAGCTAGACCTATTCATGGGCTGGGCTCAAGCTTGGCTTTTTCCAAAATTTGAATATGCCTGGCCCAAAGCCTAAGCCTGAAATAGTGTAAAGCCAGGCCCGAAGCCCGGCTTGTGAGCAAGTCTACAACACAATTTTCTTGGCCTATATACCAAATGGATATGAAGAATGCCTTTCTTAATGGAGACTTGTAAGAGGCAGTTTATGTGGACTTGCCTCCAAGACTGAGCCTTCCTAATAGTGAGGGAAAGGTCTGTCATCTAAAGAAGTCCCTATATAGGCTCAAACAGTCTCCCAAAGCTTGGTTTGGTAGGTTCAAAAGGGTAATCTTTGTAGAGAAGATGGGCCGAATGGCCCATACGCTGTTTATCTTTTATGTTCTTTGCTATAATGGGCCATAATTTGGGCTTTTATTCTTTCTTATGTTACGTTTTTAATTTTCTGCCCAACTAGGGGCCTCTCTGTAAATTACTAAAGTTTAACTTAATAAAATGGAATTAGGGGTGTAAGAGAGGGGAGTTATGTTCGAAAATCTCTCTCTCTGAACCCTAGTTGCTGCCACTTTCTTCTTCCTCTTCTCTCTTCTTGAAACCTGATTTCTGCTACTTTCTTTTGATTTTTTGCAACTTTTTAAACAGTCATTTCTTTTCAAAAGGCTGTTTTTCTTCTTGGTATCAGAGCAGGCTCGACTTTTTCCTTTTTTCACCTCTTTTTTCCCATACACAGTGTGTATGGAGAACTGAATCGTATGAATAGTTAAAGAAACCTATTTCAGCCCAGTTGTTAGTGGTTTTTGAAGAGAAGGGGACTGGTTTTGTCGTCCTCCTAATTGATTCAAGTGTGTTGCCCGAAACCCTAATTTTCTAGAGAAATCTGATTGCGAGCCCCATAGGGAGTTTGACTTGGGTGCTCAGTGACTGAAAGTCTTCTCATCCTTAATCTTGAAGATCGATTCAAGTGGATTGGTGTTTTGTGAAGTCTACAAGGAGCGGCTGAGATTTCTCTGTTTATCCCGAGTTCCGGGTGTGACGCAGGTAGCAGGTATGGCTGTATAGAGGTTGACTCACAACACAATTTTTCTTCTGTCTTCATTTGTTGTTATTCGAAATTGTTAGAAGTTATTTTCGAAATATTTTAAGAAGATGAACCCTTCAGAAGTTGAAAACAAGCATGTTGCTGAATCCAGACAGGTTCCAGGAGCCTCTTTAGACTCTCTACTAGCTATGACCATAGTCAAGCTAGATGGAACTAATTATCTGGCTTGGTCACAATCAGTAAAAATTCATATCTGCAGTAGAGGCAAATAGGGTTTTATCTCCAGGAGCAAAAAGGCTCCTTTGGAAGATGATCCATCATATGAAAAATGGATGCAAGAAAATTATACTGTTATTGGATGGCTTGTGAATTCAATGCAACCGAAAATTAGTCAACACTATTTGTGGATGAATTCAGCAAAGGAAATTTGGGATAGTGTTGCTGAAACCTATTCCCAAAAATTAAATGTGGCCAGGGCTTACAAGCTGAGGAGTGATGTGAAGAATTTGAGACAGGGGGAGAAACCTTTAGCTGTTTATTTCTCAGTACTGAAGTCTCTGGCAAGAAATTGATTTGATAGAAGTTGTAGCCTGGGACACCACTAATGATGTTGAGACCTACAGGAAACTTGTTGAAAGAAACAGGGTATTTGAGTTTTTGACAAGGTTGAATCCAGAGTATGACATCACAAAGCAAAATATCTTATCCAAGGGTAGTGTTTCACTATCTCAAGCCTATGCCTTAGTAAGTAGTGAAGAAAGCAAGAGACTTGTCTAGGTTCAAGGGGTTGGTCTAAATGATCACTTTGCTAATATGGGAGTGAAACCCAAGGGAGTTGCAGGGACTCCAAGTAGCTCAAGGAAGAAAGAAAGTATTTGTGAGTATTGTAAGAAGCCAAAACACACTAAAGACAAGTGTTGGAAATTGCATCCTAAGCTTCTTCCTCTTCGGTTTCAAGAGAAGTTGGTAATATGAAGGCAAGAAGTGCCAATATTGTTGTTGGTCCAGATAGTGACAGATGTCTAACTGAAGAGATGACTGCTAGTGAGCAGTTAGTAGCTATGAAGGCAGAGTATGAGAAGTTTGGAAGGATGATCAGTTACCTAGAGGGTGTGGCCTCTTCTTCCAACCCTCCAGGAAATTCAACCTCTTCTGCATTTGCTCATTCAGGTATACGGGCTTCTGCCAATCATGCAACTATTTCAGGTAATCGTAGGATCCCTTGGAATATTGATTATGGTGGTTTTGATCATAAGACCAGCCTTTCCACTTTGTTTGTTTCTTATGATTTACTTCCTGACTGTGACAAAATCACCCTAGCCGATGGCTCTCTTGCCCCTATCTCCGGCAAAGGAACCATCAAGGCTACATATTCCTTGGTACTTCCTTTTGCTCTTCATGTATCCAAGCTAAATACAAATTTGTTATCTATAAGTAGCCTAACTAATTCATTGAACTGTTGTGTAACCTTCTTTCCTTCCTACTGTGTTTTTTAGGATCTGGAGTCTCAAAAAGTGATTGGGAGTGGCCATGAGGCGAATGGAATATATCTGCTGGACACTCCTGGATAGAGCCATGGACAACTTGGAAAAGTTGCTTTTGGGTCTACATTTACAGAGTCCATCAGTTGAGTCATGTTATGTCATTTTCGTTTGGGTCATCTTTCTTTTTCTACATTAAGTCATTTATTCTCATAACTATTTAAGGGAATTAGTCTGTCCAATCTTCATTGTGAGTCGTGTGAGTTGTCAAAACATTGTAGAAGTAGTTATCCTTTGAGTAATAAAAGATCTTCTTCTCCATTCCATATTGTGCACACTGATGTGTGGGGGCCTTACCACTTACCTTCTATGGGTGGCTACAAATATTTTATCTTGTTCATTGATGACTTTTCACGGTTCACTTGGATATTTTTGATGAAGTCCAGTGATGAAGTTCCCAGACTTGTGAGGCAATTCCATGAATTTGTTCTAACCTAGTTTGATACCAGAATTAAAATTTTCAAATCCAATAATGCAAAAGAATATTTTGAAAAAACCTGACCTACTATCTCAGTGATTTGGGGGTTATTCACCAAAGCTCCGTGTTAGGACCCCAGAACATAATGGAGTTGCTGAAAGAAAAAACCGGCATATTGTTGAAGTTGCAAGAAGTATCCTATTTGCCTCACATGTCCCTACAAAATTTTGGGGTGACGTTGTTCCCACTACAACCTACCTAATCAACCGTATGCCATCCAGAGTTTTGGGGTTTAAGTCTCCCTTCAGTCTTCTTCATCCGAGCAAGGATCTTTGAAGAAAACTGAAGAGAGTAGACCTTGAGAGTTCGGCAATGAGGGTTTGAGAGTGAGAGTTTCGAACCATACTCTCTGTCAGCACCCTAACACTGTTTTATTAAGATAGATTTGAATAATTACAAGGAAGCCCTTAGTTGGGCAAGAAATTACAAAGAACATAATATAGACAGGATGGGCCCAGAATAAGGCCCATTACAGAAAAACATAAATAATAAGAAAAGAATAAACAACCTATGGGCCATTCGGCCCATCTTCTCTATACTCCCCCACAAGCTGAGCATAGATGTCAATCATGCCAAGCTTGCTAGTATCATGCTGAAGTTTTGCCTTGGGAATGCCTTTGGTGAGAAAATCTGCCAACCGTCCTTCAGATGTGATGAAAGGAAGACATACTTCACCCGAAGAGACCCTTTCCCTAATGAACCGAGATTTCATTACGGGATTTCATCAGATGTGAGAAAATTCATGGAACTGTCTTACAAGTCTTGGAACTTCATCACTGGATTTCATCAGGAATATCCAAGTGAACTGAGAGAAGTCATCAATAAACAGGATAAAATATTTGTAGCCACCCATGGAGGGTAAGTGGTAAGGCCCCCACACATCAGAGTGCACAATATTAAAAGGAAAAGAAGATCTTTTATTGCTCAAAGGATAATTGTTTCTACAATGCTTTGATAACTCACAAGACTCACAATGAAGACTGAATAAACTAATTCCCTTAAACAGTTCAGGGAATAAATGACTCAAGGCAGAAAAAGACAGATGACCAAAATGACGATGACACAACATAATCCAACTGACAGACTCTGAAGAAACAGATCCGAGAGCAACATTCCCAAGATGATCAGTGCATTGTCCCGGAGTATCAAGCAGGTATATTCCGTTCGCCCGACAGCTACATTTGCATATTCTGCATTGTCCCGGAGATCATCTTCCCAAACTTTTCATATTCTGCTCTCATGGCTGCCAACTGTGCACAAGCAGACATTTCTTTAGTATCTCGCCCGACAGCTACATTTGCACTTCCTGATCTTTTACTATCATGTTTTTTCTGAAACCGAATGGGAACAAGATTAGGATGTAATTTCCAGCACTTGTCTTTTGTGTGCTTCGGCTTCTTGCAGTACTCACATATAACTTCTTTCTTTCCTGTGCCACTAGAAGTTCCAACACTCCCTTTAGGTTTAACCCCCATATTCGCAAAGTGATCACTAATATCAACCCCTTGAACCTGGACAACCCTTCTGCTCTCTTCACTACTCACCAATGCATAAGCTTGTGACAATGAGACACACTCCTTGGAAAGAATATTCTGTTTTGTGATATCATATTCTGGGTTTAGTCCGATTAAGAACTCAAAAACCCTGTTCCTTTCAACCAATTTTCTGTAGGTCTCTGCATCATTGGTGGTGTCCCAAGCTACAGCTTCTATTAGGTCAATCTCTTGCCATAGAGACTTCAGGGTTGAGAAATATACAGCTAGAGGTTTCTCCTCTTGCCTTAAATTCTTTACATCACTTCTCAATTTATATGCTCTGGCCACATTGAGTTTTTGGGAATAGGTTTCTGCAACACTGTCCCAAATTTCCTTTGCTGAATTCATCCATAGGTAGTGTTGACTAATTTGTGGCTGCATTGAGTTCACAAGCCACCCAATGACAGTGTAATTTTCTTGCATCCACTTCTCGTAGGATGGATCATCTTCTGGGGGAGCCTTCTTGCTCCTGGAAATGAACCCCCACTTTCCTCTACTACATACATATATCTTTACTGATTGTGACCATGCCAGATAATTAGTTCCATCTAGTTTGACTGTGGTCACAGTCAATAAAGAATCACTTGGAGTCCCCTGAAACAGTCCATATTCAGCACCATTCTTGTTTTCAAACTCTGAGGAGTACATCATGTAAACACTTCAAATATGATTTCAGATGACTTCTACAAGTATATTGAATGAGGACGAGCAAGGGCTGAGTTCCACCGTCCTCAAGAAGGCAATACACAAGGCCAAACTACACCCAAAAGTTGTGAGAACCAAGACTGAAGCAGAAACTTCTACACGAGTCACCCAAAAACAGTTTGGTTTGGCCTTCAAGAAGTAATCAGAAACTTCTAGGCACTGTGCAGTCAACCGAAGTTCCTTTTCAAATCAGGGAAATTTTGAGCTTCAAATCAGAACCGAGCTGTTCCCCTTCCCCTTTTTCTTTTCTCTGATTCTTCCTGGCCACCGAACCACTTCTCCAAGAGATTCGAGTCTTGGGCACTTCCAATGACCTCCAAGAATCAGGCAACACGAGTTAAGCTTCCAGCCCTAGGATATTGAAGTTCAAGTATGCTCTGATACCATGAAGAAAACTGAAGAGAGTAGACCTTGAGAGTGAGAGTTTCGAACCATACTCTCTCTCAGCACCCTAACACTGTTTTATTAAGATAGATTTGAATAATTACAAGGAGGCCCTTAGTTGGGCAAGAAATTACAAAGAACATAATATAGACAGGATGGGTCCAGAATAAAGCCCATTACAGAAAAACATAAATAATAAGAAAAGAATAAACAGCCTATGGGCCATTCGGCCCATCTTCTCTACAATATTTTTCCTATTCCTCTCTGTGTCTTTGGCTGCACTTGTTATGTACATATCCCAAGTGTCCAAAGACATAAATTTGAACCAAAAGCCCACAAGTGTATCTTCCTTGGTTATTCCCCCACACATAAGGGTTATTGTTGTTTTGATTTGAAGACTGGCACTCAGTATGTCTCAATGGATGTCACCTTTGATGAGCTCTCTTCCTTTTATGATTCTTCTCAGGAGAGTCATTGTCCAAAGGGGGAGAATTTGTCATAGTTGTATGTTCTCCCCTTTCCTGTCCTAGTTGAGTCTTCTGTTGAGACTCTTTCCTCCTTCAAATAAGTCAAGGGAGGATCAGCCATTTCATTCTCATTCCAATGTTCCTATCCCTCCTCCTTTACCTCCTCGTCCTCTTTTTAATCACAGGTTGTACCAATGGCAGAGAACCAGAAGTGAGCAGATTGTTTCCCCTACACCACATGAGCCTCCTACACTTCCAGTCATAGAAGAGACAACAGGTACTGATACAACCCCCTTTGGAGTCATCCTTTCCAGACCTTGATATCCCTATTGCTATTAGGAAAGGAAAAAGGAAGTGTACTGCACATTGCATTTCCAAACACCTTTCTTATAGTTTGCTCTCTCCTTCATATTTTGGCTACCTTTCTTCTGTTGCTTCTAACCCAATTCTCAGGTCTGTGTCAGAAGCTCTTACTATTCTAGAATGGAGGGATGCTATGAGAACAAAAATTGATGCGTTGCACAAGAATGACACTTGGGAAGTGGTTGATTTACCTGAAGGGAAGGATCCAATAGGCTATAAGTGGGTTTTTACCATCAAATATCATGCTGATGGCACCATTGAAAGGTACAAGGCTAGGCTGGTTGCAAAAGGTTATACACAGACATATGGGATTGATTATCTAGAGACCTTTGCTCTTGTTGCCAAGATGACTTCTGTGAGAGTTCTGCTATCTCTGGCTGCACACTCAGATTGGCTACTTTATCAACTGGATGTAAAGAATGCTTTTCTGAATGGAGAGTTACATGAGGAGGTTTATATGTCCTCTTCCTCTAGGGATGTATGAAACATATATGAAAGGGAAGGTTTGTAGGCTGAAGAAATCTCTTTATGGACTTAAACAGTCCCCTAGGGCATGGTTTGAAAGGTTTAGGGCTGCCCTTGTTAGCTTTGGCTATGTACAGACTCAATCTGATCATACCCTCTTTGTGAAGAGGAGAGGATCCGTGGCAGTTTACCTGATTGTGTATGTTGATGATATTGTTGTGACAGGTAATGATGTATCAGGGATTAATGATCTCAAATCTTTCCTTCATACAGAATTTGAGATCAAAGACCTGGGGGAATTGATATACTTTCTTGGCATAGAAATTGCTAGATCCAAAGATGGGATCTTTATTTCTCAGAGAAAGTATGTACTTGACTTGCTCTCTAAAACAGGGAAGATGGGTTCTAGATCAGTTGCTACTCCTATTGATATGAGTCATAAACTCTCTGCTTCAGATGGAATATTGTTGAAAGATAAGGAAGTTTTCCAGAGACTACTTGGAAAACTTCTCTATCTATGCATGACTCGGCTAGACATTGCATATGCTGTCAGTTGCATTAGTCAGTTCATGCATGCTCCCAGGGATACTCACATGGCAGCAGTAGAGCGGATTCTGTGTTATTTGAAGGGTTCCCCTGGAAAGGGAATTCTATTTGCTAAGCATGGCCATATGAAACTTGAAGCCTACACAGATGCTAATTGGGCCAGAAACATTGATGACAGAAGATCTACCTCTGGGTACTATAGCTTGGTGGCAAGTAATATTGCCTCTTGGAGAAGCAAGAAACAATCCGTTGTTGCCTGATCTTCAGCCGAAGCTGAATACAGAGCAATGGCTCATGGAGTTTCTGAACTATTGTGGCTTAGATCCTTGATGGAGGAACTGGGTATTGAGCATGATAAGCCAATGATGTTATACTGTGATAATCAGGCTGCCAACAACATTGTTCACAATCCAGTGCAACATGACAAAACTAAATATATTGAAGTTGACAGACACTTCATTCGAGAAAGAGTGGCTTTTGGAGAGGTGTGTCTACCTTTCATCACTTCTGAAGGACAGTTAGCTGATTTCCTCACGAAGAGCATTCCAAAGGCTAACTTCAGCATGATACTGGCAAGCTTGGCATGATTGACATTGTTAGAGTTAGCCGAATAAGGGTAGATTAGTCAACTCACCTTGGTTAAGTTATGAGCTTATGTGGCAGTCTTATTAGAGGTTCTCTGTCCCATACTTAAGTAGGGGCAGTTTAGTCCTTGTACATTTAATTAGAAGCCTAATCACTATTAAGAGGTCGACTGATAGGGTTTAGCTATCAGGTTCGACAGTTCTTTCATCTTCTTCTTCTTCTCTTCTTCTTCTTCTCCTTCTCTTTCTTCTTCTCCTTACTGGTTCGGACTACTGTAGCTACAGTAGAAACATAGTATCAGAGCATGACAACTTCAGTTCGTGACCTGTTTCAGTTCGTGACAACTTCGGTTCGTGCTTCAGTTCTCTCATTTTCTTCTCTGGGCTGTCAATGGAGAAAAGTGGTTCGTCCCAGGCCTGAAACATCACAGCTCTTCTTTTTTCTGGTGCACAGAACCTCCTTTCCTAAGAAAACAACTTCAGCAGTGAATGGTTGGCTGAAGCTCTCAAACGAAGGTTGGTTATCTCTCCTCTGTGTGCTGTTGGTATTTCTGGGTTGAAAATCTTCAAGAACTTGAGAGGACTGATCAGAACCTAGAGAACTAGGTTGGTTGTTGCCCTGGTTCTTGGAAAAATTCCAAGAACAGGCTGTGTTTACAGTGACCAAATGGTGTAAGGGCTGCTACTGTAGGTGGCCGAATGGTGCAAGGTGTAATGCAATGGTACTAGTTGAGTTTTTGTTGGTCTTGTGGTGCCCTCTTAAAAGTGTTAAAGCAGGTCTGTATTGTGTGTGACAGCTATGGCTGTGTGGTGGTGCTTGTGATGCACAAACTCTGTTGAGTAGTTGTAAGAGAGCTTGCATGTGGTTAGTAAGTGCTGAATTAATGTCGGTGTAGTCTGTTTTTTTGTGAAATCAGTAGTGGTGTGGATAAGAACAAAGGCGTGTGTATCTATCATTGTGTTTAGGGACTGCTGTAGGTTCTGGAACATCAAACTCTTGACAGCAGCACTTAGTTGGTGATTGGGAATTCAGATTAGAGGCAGCATTGAAAGAGTATCATGGCAGCAATGGGAGATGGCTGTAGTGATCAGAAACCTAGTGTGGTGGTTTCCTCTGACTATCTAGGTGTACAGATGACCTCAATTAAACTGAATGGTGAGAACTATGTTCCATGGCCAAGTCGGTGGAAGTTTTTCTCAAGGCAAAGAGAAAAGTGAAGCATGTGAAAGAAGATAAACCACCGGATAACTCTCCAGGATTTGATGATTGGGAACAGGAGGATGCTCAAATCATGACATGGCTATGCCAACTTCATGTTCTTAGATACAGCTGAGGACATATGGGAACATGCCAAGAAGCTGTATTCTGGGCAAGATAATACTACAAGGGTATATCAGCTCTATCAGGAGTACTTTGGTCTGCAACAAGGAAATAAAACCCTAGAAGAGTACTATGCCAGTATGAAGAACCTCAGAAATGAACTCAATGTCTATCATCCTCTCACTCCAGATGTTAAGGTTCAGCAACAACAGAGGGAACAACTAGATGTCACAAGGTTCTTAGTGGGGTTGAAATCAGAGTATGAACCAGTTAGGGCCCAAATATTGGGGGGCTCTACCCTTCCTACACTTGAGGAAGTGTTTGCTCGGCTTCGCAGGATTTCTTTGGGACAGATAGAGAATCCCACACAGTCTGATAGATCAGCTTTTGTGACAGCCAGAGGAGGTGGACGTGGTACGAAAGGGGGAGGACATGCCTCCTGAGGAGGTCGTGGTGGTTCCATATTTGGCCGTGGTGGTGGTCGTGACTCAGGGGGAGGCCATGGCAAAGAAAAAGGCAGCTCTACAAGGAAGTGTACCCACTGTGGCAGGGAAGGACATTCCGTAAATTTCTGTTATGATCTTCATGGCTGCCCTCCCTCTAAATGGGCCAATCATGCTGTTGCTGGAGGGGTTGATGTCAGTGATAATCAACAGGCAGACCTAACTCCTTCCACATCTACATCTGTTTCCGGAAGGGAGATGGTGAGTGTACCGCGTGATGAGTATGAGCGGTTCCTTTAGTCCACTTCACAGCACACTACTGCTACTCTTGCCCACTTAGGTATAGCTTGCCTGTCATCTAAAACCTCTCATTGGATTATTGACTCTGGAGCCTCTGATCACATGACCGGGACTCCAAGTGTGTTCTCTTCTCTCTCTGAAACTTCCACATCTCAAACTGTTACCCTTGCCAATGGTTCCTCCTCTCCCATCTGTGGTGTTAGCAATGTTGACATGGCTTCTCTTTCTTTATCATCTGTTCTATATGTCCCCAAGTTTCCATTCAATCTTATGTCTGTTAGTAAATTAACCAAGACTCTTAACTGCTCTGTTACTTTTTTCCCTTCCTCTTGTGTTTTTCAGGATCTCAGGACGGGGAAGAAGATTGGTGGGGGGCATGAAGCTGGTGGATTGTATTACCTTGACGGTGGTGGACCGTCAGTTGCACTTCAGATTTCACTCACTCCTCTACAGTGGCATTGTCGACTGGGACATCCTTCTCTCAAGGCACTCAAGATATTAGTTCCGTCTTTGAGTCATTTGTCAGTGTTACAATGTGAGTCGTGTCAGTTTGGGAAACATCGTCGTGTTTCCTTCAGTCCTAGAGTTGAAAGTCGTATGTTGAGTCATTTTGCTTTGGTTCATTCAGATGTTTGGGGCCCGATCAAAATAGAGTCTTATAATGGTTACAAGTATTTTGTCACTTTTATTGATGATTGTTCAAGAATGACATGGATTTACTTAATGAAAGAAAGGAGTGAATTATTTTCCATTTTTCAAAAATTCCATGCTGAATTACGTACACAATTTGGTGTTCCAATCAAAGTTCTTCGTTCAGATAATGGTCGTGAATATTTTCTAACTTCCTTTCAACAGTATTTAGAATAGCATGGCATCATTCATCAAACTTCTTGTGCATCCACTCCTCAACAAAATGGGGTGGCTGAACGGAAGAACCGTCATCTCCTTGAAACAGCTCGGTCTATTCTTCATCATATGAGTGTTCCTAAACGGTTTTGGAGTGATGCTGTACTTACTGCGTGTTTCCTCATTAATCGGATGCCCTCCTTTATTCTTCATGGTCGGTCTCCCTTCTCTATCTTGTTCCCCACCTTGTCTCCCTTTCCATTAACACCTCATATCTTTGGCTGTGTGTGCTTTGTTCACAATCTGAGTCCTGGAATAGACAAGTTGGATGCACGCTCCATTAAGTGTGTCTTTCTTGGCTACTCTCGGACTCAAAAAGGGTACAAGTGTTACAATCCCATTACTCGGAAGTGCTGTCTGTCCTGATGTCACATTTTTTGAGTCTGTTCCCTTCTTCTCAGGAATTGAAGCATCTTCGTCTCTACCTTTACTTCCTCTTCCTCTTCCAGTCAGTGATCCTGTTCCAGGTGTTCCTGTTGGAGTTGACTCGTCACCTCATCCAGTGCAAATCCCTACTAAACGACCACCAATTCGGCAAGTGTATACACGTCGAACGACACCGGCCCCTCCTCCAGCTTCTACCTTGTCCGCGGATCCTGTCATTGCTCCTGTTGCTGAACCTTCAGGACTTGACCTACCCATTGCCTTACGGAAAGGTAAACGTAGTTCTACTCTCCATCCCATTTCCAATTTTGTTTCAGTATCTCGCCTTTCCACCTCACATCGCTAGTTTGTTTCACTATTGTCATCTATTTCCATACCTAACAATGTCCAAGAGGCTCTTAGTTCACCTGGGTGGAGGCAGGCAATGGAGGAGGAACTCTCTGCTCTTCAGCATACTCACACGTGGGAGCTCACTACTCTTCCTCCTGGTAAGCATGTTGTGGGTTGTACATGGGTGTATACTGTTAAATACTTGCCAGATGGTAGTGTGGAGCGTCTGAAAGCCAGACTTGTTGCTAAAGGGTATTCACAGTTGTATGGAGTGGACTATATGGAGACCTTCTCTCCAGTGGCTAAGATTAGCTCTGTCCGTGTGTTAATTTCCCTGGCAGTTATGTATGATTGGCCCTTATTACAACTTGACATAAAAAAGGCCTTCCTTCATGGTGACCTTATAGAGGAGGTATATATGGAGCAACCACCTAGGTTTGTTGCTCAGGGGGAGGCTGGTAAGGTGTGCAGACTGAAAAAGGCAATTTATGGGTTGAAACAATCGCCTCGTGCTTGGTTCAGGAAGTTTAGTGAAGTGGTGAAGAATTTTGGAATGAAACAATGCCAGGTTAATCACTCAGTGTTCAGCTATGACTCAAAAGCTGGAAAGATTTTATTAGTGGTCTATGTGGATGATATTGTCATAACTAGCAGTGACAAATTGGGGATCGACAAACTCAAGGTCTTTCTGCAAAATCATTTTCAAACAAAAGACCTTGGGACATTGAAGTATTTCTTGGGTATAGAAGTTGCTAGATCAAGACAAGGTGTAAACCTGTGCCAAAGAAAATATGTACTCGATCTATTGGACGAAACAGGACTGTTAGGTGCAAAACCGGCTGAGACTCCTATGGAACCAAATGTTAAGTTGAGCAGTGATACAGGGGAAATATTTGATGATCCTGGAAGGTATAGACAACTAGTGGGGAAGCTGAACTATTTGACTATCACGGGACCAGACATCTCCTTTGCAGTCAGTGTGGTGAGCCAATTTATGCAGAACCCTCGTATATCTCACTGGGATGCAGTTCTTAGAATTGTAAGATATTTGAAGGGAGCTCCGGGCCGTGGGCTATTGTATAAACCAGGAGGAAAACTTGAAGTAGTTGGGTACACGGATGCAGATTGGGCGGGCTTTGTGTCTGATAGAAGATCTACTACAGGTTACTGCACATTTCTTGGAGGAAATCTTGTGACATGGAAGAGTAAAAAGCAGATGGTTGTGGCTAGAAGCAGTGCTGAAGCCGAGTACAGAGCCATGGCACACACTACATGTGAATTAGTGTGGTTGAGGAATCTCCTACAAGAAATCGGGTTCCACATGGATAAACCTATGAAGTTGTACTGTGACAATCGAGCTGCGCCCCATATCTCATCCAACCCTGTTTTTCATGAGAGAACAAAGCACATAGAGATTGATTGCCACTTTGTGAGGGAGAAGGTTCTTACTGGAGAGATAAGCACAGAACATGTAAGCTCAGGTGATCAGTGGGCAGATTTGTTTACAAAAGCCTTAAGCTCAGGGAGAGTGAACTATATATGTAACAAGCTGGGATTATATGACATATATTCTCCAGCTTGAGGGGGAGTATTAGAGTTAGCCGAATAAGGGTAGATTAGTCAACTCACCTTGGTTAAGTTATGAGCTTATGTGGCAGTCTTATTAGAGGTTCTCTGTCCCATACTTAAGTAGGGGCAGTTTAGTCCTTGTACATTTAATTAGAAGCCTAATCACTATTAAGAGGTCGACTGATAGGGTTTAGCTATCAGGTTCGACAGTTCTTTCATCTTCTTCTTCTTCTCCTCTTTCTTCTTCTCCTTACTGGTTCGGACTACTGTAGCTACAGTAGAAACAGACATCTATGCTCAGCTTGAGGGGGAGTGTAGAGAAGATGGGCCGAATGGCCCATACGCTGTTTATCTTTTTTAATCTTTTATGTTCTTTGCTATAATAGGCCTTAATTTGGGCTTTTATTCTTTCTTATGTTATGTTTTTTATTTTCTGCCCAACTAGGGGTCTCTCTGTAAATTACTAAAGTTTAATTTAATGAAATGGAATTAGGGTTGTAAGAGAGGGGGTTATGTTCGAAAATCTCTCTCTTTGAACCCTAGTTGCCACCACCTTCTTCTTCCTCTTCTCTCTTCTTGAAACTTGATTTCTGCTACTTTCTTTTGATTTTCTGCAACTTTTTAAACAGACCTTTCTTTTCAAAAGGCTATTTTTCTTCTATCTTAATGGATGGTTTCTTTCAATCTCAGGCTAATCATACTTTGTTTATAAGAAGACATGATGATTGGGTCACCATACCAATATTATATGTTAATGATATTGTTGTGACTATGAATGATATCTCTGGAATCTCTCAATTGAAATCCTTGCCTCTGAATTTGAGATAAAGGATCTTGGTGATCTTAAATACTTTTTGGGAATTGAAGTAGCAAGATCAAAGAAAGGTATCTTCATTTTTCAAAGAAAATGTGTTGTTAACTTGCTCTTGAATGTTGGAAAATTGTGGTCTAAGCCAACTGGAACCCCAATTAACCCTAACCTCAAGTTGAATTCCACAAATGGAGATTTTCTTGCAGATAGAGAGGTTAATCACAGACTAGTTGATCGTCTTCTTTACCCATGTTTAACTAGGCTAGATATATCCTATGCAGTTGCTGTAGTTAGTCAATATAAGCATGAGCCCATAACTTCTCACATGCAAGCTATCAATAAGATTATTTCTTATTTGAAGGGATGTCTTGGCAAAGGAATGCTATATTCCAATCACGTGAAGACTGAGGCCTATACAAATGTCGATTCGGCAGGGTCAATGGGTGATAGGAGATCTACCTCTAGCTATTGTGCTTGTACCCTAATCAATGGCAATCTGATATCTTGGAGGAGCAAGAAACAATTTGTTGTTACTTGTTCTAGTGCAGAGGCAGAATACAAGGCAATGGTTCATAGGGTGTCAAAGTTGCTAATGGTTGAGGACCTTGTTAACATAAATGGGAATTCAAGCTAAAACTTTGGTGGGACTTTATTGTGACAATCATGCATCTATAAACATTGCTCATGGTATTATTCATCATGATTGTACAAAACATATTGAAGTGGATAGACATTTCATCCGAGCGAAAATTGATAGTGGAGATATTTGCCTACCTTTTGTAAGATCAGACGATCAACTTGCTGATTGCCTTACTGAAGGAGTTTGCAAGACAAAGTTTGATAGTAACTTAGGCAATCTGGGCATGATAGATATATATTCCCAGCTTAAGGGGGGTGTTGAGAATAAACAATGAGTTGTGAGGGTATTTTGGTATTTTCATTTCTTTTGCATTTGGGTGCCCAGGTAGGGTCAATTTTGTACTTTTCTTTCAGATACAAATGCAATGTTTCTGGTGTGAAAAGTAACTTGACACACCATTCATAACTTTTCACTTCTTCAATTAAGGTGGATTGAAATGAGAAGGACAAGATTTGGTGGACTTATTGCCAAAGACCAAGGCACACTAGGGAGACTTGTTGGGATCTTGTTAGCAATCCATACAAAGAAGCAAGATGTTAAGAAGTTCAACTCAGATATGTGGCCTCTAAGGATTCTTGGTTAGTGACAACTGTTGGTTCGACTGTCTTAATTTGTTTGTTTTATCTTTGTTGTGTCTTAAGACATTAGTTATTGGGCCTAATCTTATTTAGTGTTTTATTTGACTAGGTGTCCCATCACTAATCAGGGGCATTCTAGTCTATTTATGTAACATTATGTAATGCTCTTATATATAATAGATTAGGGCTGGCTGAGAGTGATTTTGCCGCCCTTCTCATATCTTCTCCTTCTTCTTCTTCTTCTCTTCTCATTCGGCAGCCTTATTCCAGCAAACATGGTATCAGAGCTCTAATCTTTTGCCTGGTTACAGCAGCCGCTTCTTCTTCTACTCGCATCTACCTCTCTCTCTTCTTCTTTTCTATCTTGGTTGCTGCAAAGAAACCCTAGGGTTGGTCGTAGAACAAAGCATGACCTACATCTAGGGTTTCCCTTGGTTGTAGGGCCCAAGGGGAGTTAGACCCAGAAGCCGATGCCCTAATAGGCACAGTACAGCAAACTGTAGCCATTCGGCTAAGAGGGATCTGTGTAGAACAGATCTAGGAGGGAGGACTGATCTCTGCAGTCCTAAAACTGTTCGTGGGTGAGGTTATTGCCTGCGATAGCAGTGATTAGCACACAGTAGAAGCCAACACAGCAAGTTGCAGGCTGCGGCAACAGTGATTAGAACACAGCAGAGGGTCGCACAAAAGATTATAGTCTGCGACAGCAGTAATTAGGGCACAGTGCAGCAGTGTAGTACTCGGTGTTTCAGCTCTGTGACAGGTTCTCAGGACTGAGTTTCAGTGTAGCAAGTTCCGTAAGTTTGAAACAGTTCTCTATATATTGTGTTTACAGTCTTGACATTTACATGTAGGAGAAGATGTCTTCCATATCCGGGGAAGTGTCTTCTAGAGATGTTAGGGCTTATGGGAGGTCTCCTAATCTGGAGAATCCAAATCTGCATAGCCTATAGATCACAAATGTGTTGTTGGATGAGTACAACTTCAGAGAATGGTCTGTTTCAGCCATGCTCATCACATCCCGGGAACTCACTGGTTACTTGGACGGGCAGAAGAAGGAACCCGAAGTGGGGAGTGCTGAATATGCAACTTGGCGCAAGGAGAATGCTACAGTTATGTCCTGGCTACTACTTGCTCAATGACTCCAAGGGTAGCTAGGACTGTTCAACATTTCTCCTCTGCTGCCAAGATATGGGAAAAAGTGTCTAAAACCTATGGGCAGAAAAAAAATAAAGCCAGAATTTACAGACTGAATCAAGACATTGCTGCCTTGAGGCAAGGAGATATGAGTGTGGCAACATATTTTGCTACACTAGAAGGACTATGGGAAGAGCTAGATCATCACCTTATTATTGATTGGGAGAATGCCAGAGACAAGGAAAAGCATGGCAAACGGGTTGAAGAGGGTAGAGCATTTAAATTTTTGGCTGGCCTAGATCCGATATATGAGAGCATAAGGTCCCAAATTCTGGGAAGGGATGAAATGCCAGACTTACATCATGTCTACTACCTTGTGAGGAATGAAGAGGTGAGAAGAAAAGAGATGCAGGTTGATACTCAAACTAAACTAGCTAAACAGTCTGTGGAACATTCGGCCCTAATCTCTACAAATCAAAAAGGGAACAGGTACTCGGACAAGAGACATCTGAAGTGCACCCACTGTGGAGGAGAAAGGCATGAGAAAGAGAAATATTGGGTTCTCTATCCGCATCTGAAGCCAGCTGCATTGAGGAAAGATAAGAAGCATCAGAAAGGTTAACCTGCGAGTAGGAATCTGGCTGCGAGTCACAGTGATGAGGGTTCAAAACACTCATCCATAGTTTCTTCCTCTTCCATGGGACAGACTACTAATTCCCCTAGAATCGGGTCCTTGGTTTTTACTGCCGATGAGGTAGACGTACTTAGCCGGGCCCTAGCCCGTCTAAGGACCAATTCTCTTGCTTCCACCTCCCTTGCCAGATCAGGTATTGTCTCTGCCTTTTGTGCAACTAGTACTATTGATTCTGCCTCTTGGATTACTGATTTTGGTGCAACTGACCACATGACACACATGTCTTCTCTATTTTCTTCCTATCATCTAATGTCTGGCCAAGATAAGATGAGGGTTGCTGATGGTTCTCTCTCTACCATTTCTAGGAAAGGAGTGGTTGACCTAAGCAAGGACCTCTCACTCAAATCTGTCTTGCATGTTCCCAATCTTTCTTCAAATCTCTTATCTGTTTCAAAGCTTACCAAAAATCTGAATTGTAGCATACTTTTTTCCTACTCATTGTGTCTTTCGGGACAGATTGACGAAGAGAACGATTGGGAGCGGTCATGAGTGTGGAGGTCTCTACTACCTTGATGCAAACATCAGTTCAGCCTTACAAACATCTGCTACTAGTAGTCGGTCCAATGTGGAGTCAATAGCTAGGTTACATCTGTGGCATGCTAGGTTAGGTCATTTACTGTTTTCATCATTGGAAGTGTTGTTTCCAGACTTGTTCAAAGGTGTTTCAAGTAAAGAGTTAGTCTGTGAAGTCTATCAACTATCAAAGCAATGTAGAACTGTTTATTCAACTTCTAGTAATGAAATTCAAGCTTCTTTTGACTTAGTCCACTCTGATGTTTGGGGCCCCTCTCCCATTATTTCTGTTGATGGCTTTCGATACTTTATCAGTTTTATTGATCACTATTCTCGATGCACATGGTTCTACTTATTAAAAGCACGAGATGAAGTGCCGCGGGTAATCATGACATTTTGCAAAATGATTGAAACACAATTTGGCAAGAAAATCAAACAATTCAGGTCAGATAATGCTGCTGAATATTTTGAAAGGTCCCTGAATCTATTTATGGAGGATGCTGGAATGATTCATCAGTCATCTTGTGCTAGTACTCCCCAACAGAATGGGGTTGCTGAACGCAAGAATAGACACCTATTGGAGACTGCTCGAGCCTTACTATTTCAGCACAAAGTTCCAAAAAACTATTGGTCTCAAGCAATCCTTACTACATCATATCTGATAAATCGAATGCCATCCAAGGTATTGGGGATGAAAACTCCTTTCTCTGTTCTTTGCCCTCACCTTCCTGACTTTTCTCTTCCACCGAGAGTCTTTGGTTGTGTTTGCTTTGTACATGTCAAGGATCAATAGAAGACCAAATTGGATCCTAGGGCTACGAAGGGAATCTTTTTGGGGTACTCCCCTACTCAGAAGGGGTACAAGTGTTATGATCCAGTCACCAAGAAAAAATATGTCACAAAGGATGTGGTATTCTTTGAGTCTCAATCCTATTTTCATTCTTCCCAGAATCCTCTTCAGGGGGAGACTAGTGGGATGGAAGAGGATCCTTCTGTTCCCTCCTTCTTTGTGCCTCTCTCTACCTCTAGCCTTCCATCTTCTCCTCCTGATCCACCTAGTTGTGGTATTCCGGGTGATTCTAGTGAGGCTCCCATTGTTCCAGCTACTACTAGTGATGTTGCAAATGTTACTGAAGACTCCAGCAGGCAGCAAAGAGATATCAGAATCACCTACAACAGAAGGAAGAAGGGTCCTCTAACTCATGACAACAACCAATTGGACTCGGATCAACCTGTCTCAAAATCCTATCAATTCCTCTGACTTGGATCTTCCTATTGCCCTTCGTAAGTCTACCCGTTCTTGTACTATCAGACACCCAATTGCTGATTTTGTATCTTACTCACAATTGTCTCCACGTTATTGTTCTTTTGTGTATGCTCTCTCTTCTGTGCATGTCCCTACTAGGTATTCAGAGGCAGTATCTGACCCAAAATGGAAAGAGGCTATGGACGAAGAAATGAAGGCCTTAATGAAAGCAGGGACTTGGGAAATCTACCAGAAGGGAAAGGCACTGTTGGATGCAAGTGGGTGTTCACTGTGAAGCATAGGGAGGATGGGTCCACTGAAAGGTATAAGGCTAAACTGGTAGCAAAAGGGTTTACTCAAAAAGAAGGGATCGACTACAAAGAAACCTTTGCTCCAGTAGCAAAACTCAACACAATCCGAGTTCTATTATCATTAGCTGCAAATTTCTCATGGGAGCTACATTAGTTGGACGTAAAGAATGCTTTCTTAAATGGCGACCTACATGAAGAGGTATTCATGGATCCTCCACCAGGTTATGGGTTTGGCAAGAAGGTATGTAGATTGAGAAAAGCTCTATACGGTCTTAAGCAGTCCCCTTGTGCTTGGTTTGAGAAGCTATGTGGGGCCATGAAGAAAGGGGGTTACACTCAAAGTGGGGCAGATCATACCCTGTTTATAAGGAAGAGAAATGGCAAACTTACAACACTTATTGTCTATGTGGATGATATGGTAATTACAAGGGATGATCAGGAAGAGATTAAAAGACTAAAGGAGGTCTTGGCTGCTGAATTTGAGATCAAAGACCTAGGCCAACTGAGATACTTTCTTGGGATTGAAGTTGCTAGATCCAAAGAGGGCATCTATATATGTCAGCGGAAATACATCCTTGATCTTCTACAAGAGACGGGCATGATGGGGTGTAGACTAGCAGATATTCCAATAGAACAGAACCATGGTCTACAGGAGTCTATAGGAGAGGACTACCTTGATAAGGAAAGATACCAAAAGCTGGTGGGGAAGTTGATTTACCTGTCCCTCACTCGCCCTGACATTGCTTATGCTGTACATGTTGTCAGTCAGTTCATGCACACTCCTAAAATCCCTCACATGAAAGTTGTGGAAAGGATCCTTAGATATTTGAAGTCTTGCCCGGGGAAAGGAATTCTATTCAGAAAAAACAATAAAATTGAAGTTGAAGGATATACTGATGCAGATTGGGCTGGCTCTGTTGGGGACAGGAAGTCTACTTCCGGGTACTGCACCTTTGTTGGAGGAAATTTAGTTACATGGAGGAGTAAAAAACAGAATGTGGTGGCTAGATCTAGTGCAGAGGCTCAATATCGAGCTATGGCTCAAGGTGTTGCTGAACTTCTATGGCTTAAGATCCTTCTTGGTAAACTTGGAATAAAGATCGAGTGCCCTCTCAGGTTTTACTGTGACAACAAGGCTGCCATCAACATTAAAAATAACCCAGTGCAACATGATAGAACGAAACATATTGAGATAGATCGTCACTTTGTCAGAGAAAGAATCGTCTCAGGAGTACTCTGCATTCCTTATACTTCCTCCGAGATGCAGATTGTAGATGTTCTAACTAAAGGGCTAGCTACAGTGAAATTCTTGGACTTACTTGGCAAGCTAAACATGATAGACATCCATGCTTAGTTTGAGGGGGAGTGTTGGTTCGGCTGTCTTAATTTGTTTGTTTTATCTTTGTTGTGTCTTAAGACATTAGTTATTGGGCCTAATCTTATTTAGTGTTTTATTTGACTAGGTGTCCCATCACTAATCAGGGGCATTCTAGTCTATTTATGTAACATTATGTAATGCTCTTATATATAATAGATTAGGGCTGGCTGAGAGTGATTTTGCCGCCCTTCTCATATCTTCTCCTTCTTCTTCTTCTTCTCTTCTCATTCGGCAGCCTTATTCCAGCAAACATGGTATCAGAGCTCTAATCTTTTGCCTGGTTACAGCAGCCGCTTCTTCTTCTACTCGCATCTACCTCTCTCTCTTCTTCTTTTCTATCTTGGTTGCTGCAAAGAAACCCTAGGGTTGGTCGTAGAACAAAGCATGACCTACATCTAGGGTTTCCCTTGGTTGTAGGGCCCAAGGGGAGTTAGACCCAGAAGCCGATGCCCTAATAGGCACAGTACAGCAAACTGTAGCCATTCGGCTAAGAGGGATCTGTGTAGAACAGATCTAGGAGGGAGGACTGATCTCTGCAGTCCTAAAACTGTTCGTGGGTGAGGTTATTGCCTGCGATAGCAGTGATTAGCACACAGTAGAAGCCAACACAGCAAGTTGCAGGCTGCGGCAACAGTGATTAGAACACAGCAGAGGGTCGCACAAAAGATTATAGTCTGCGACAGCAGTAATTAGGGCACAGTGCAGCAGTGTAGTACTCGGTGTTTCAGCTCTGTGACAGGTTCTCAGGACTGAGTTTCAGTGTAGCAAGTTCCGTAAGTTTGAAACAGTTCTCTATATATTGTGTTTACAGTCTTGACATTTACATGTAGGAGAAGATGTCTTCCATATCCGGGGAAGTGTCTTCTAGAGATGTTAGGGCTTATGGGAGGTCTCCTAATCTGGAGAATCCAAATCTGCATAGCCTATAGATCACAAATGTGTTGTTGGATGAGTACAACTTCAGAGAATGGTCTGTTTCAGCCATGCTCATCACATCCCGGGAACTCACTGGTTACTTGGACGGGCAGAAGAAGGAACCCGAAGTGGGGAGTGCTGAATATGCAACTTGGCGCAAGGAGAATGCTACAGTTATGTCCTGGCTACTACTTGCTCAATGACTCCAAGGGTAGCTAGGACTGTTCAACATTTCTCCTCTGCTGCCAAGATATGGGAAAAAGTGTCTAAAACCTATGGGCAGAAAAAAAATAAAGCCAGAATTTACAGACTGAATCAAGACATTGCTGCCTTGAGGCAAGGAGATATGAGTGTGGCAACATATTTTGCTACACTAGAAGGACTATGGGAAGAGCTAGATCATCACCTTATTATTGATTGGGAGAATGCCAGAGACAAGGAAAAGCATGGCAAACGGGTTGAAGAGGGTAGAGCATTTAAATTTTTGGCTGGCCTAGATCCGATATATGAGAGCATAAGGTCCCAAATTCTGGGAAGGGATGAAATGCCAGACTTACATCATGTCTACTACCTTGTGAGGAATGAAGAGGTGAGAAGAAAAGAGATGCAGGTTGATACTCAAACTAAACTAGCTAAACAGTCTGTGGAACATTCGGCCCTAATCTCTACAAATCAAAAAGGGAACAGGTACTCGGACAAGAGACATCTGAAGTGCACCCACTGTGGAGGAGAAAGGCATGAGAAAGAGAAATAACAAGATAATAACAAGATAAGATAAGATAAGATAAAGCTGAAATAAACTAAAAACTAACATAACTAATTGCTGTCATACGAACATAGTGTGGACCACACTAGTGGGGTCCACATCAGTGTTCTCTACACTCCCCCTCAAGTTGGGAATAGATATTTGTCATTCCTAACTTGTATAGGTCAGCCTCTAACTTCTTTCTTGAAACAGCCTTGGTGAGAAGATCTGCAAACTGCATGTCGGAGGTGATGTACGGAAGACTTACTTCTTGATATGTGACCCTTTCTCTGATAAAACGCCGATCCACTTCAATATGCTTAGTTCTGTCATGTTGTACCGGATTATGGGCTATATTAATGGCAGCCTGATTATCACAGTATAACATTAAGGGTTTTTCATAAGCAATACCCAACTCCTCAAATAGTGACCTCAACCATAGAATCTCAGCCACACCATTTGCCATGGACCTATATTCAGCTTCAGCACTGGAATGAGAAACAACATTTTGTTTCTTACTTCTCCAAGAGACCAGATGACCTCCTACAAAAGCACAACATCCAGAGGTAAACCTTTTGTCATCAACACACCTAGCACAATCAACATCTGTGTAAACTTCTATCTTCATGTGATCATTATTCTTGAATAGTATTCCTCTGCCTAGACACCTCTTCAAATATGCCAATATCCTCTCAACTACAAGTAGGTGAGTAGTTCTAGGAGAGTGCATATACTGACTAACAACACTGACTGCATAGTTGATGTCTGGTCATTACACCCCTCTTCACTTAATGGGACAGGTAAAGGAACTTCTGATTAGTTAATCCCAACCTCACTACTCTCCCCCTAAGGAGAAACCCTTGGGTAATAGGGTACATCCTCAAAGAAAGTGACATCCATAGAGACAAATCTCCTCCCAGAAGTGGGTTCATAGCAACAATATTCCTTTTGAGTTTGTGCATAACCAAGGAAAATACATTTTGAGGCCTTATGATCAAATTTGGAACGATGAGGGCCAAGAATTTGAACAAAGCAAGTACAACCAAAGGTTTTAAGGGGAACGGTAAACAACTCTTTATCAGGATATAAAAGGGTAAATGGAGGTTTCATGTCAAGAACCCGTGAAGGAATTCAATTAATGAGATATACTGTTGTAAGAATAGCATCCCCCCAGAAACGTATAGGCACATTGGAGGTAAACATAATGCTTTTGGCCACCTCCAATATGTGTCTATTCTTTCTTTCAACAACCCCATTCTGCTGTGGTGTACGAGGACGGGTACTCTAATGGATAATCACATGGTCAAGCAAATAAGAGGCTAATGGGTTTGCAAAATATTCTTTCGTATTATTGGATCTAAAAATTTTGATTTTGACCCCAAACTGGGTTAAAATCATTTGATGAAAGATCCGGGTCAATGCTGGAACCTCATCTCAAGAACGCATAAGGTAGACCCAAGAAAAACGAGTATAATCATCAACAAACAACAAGAAATATTTGTACCCCCCATGGTAGTGATATGATAAGGTCCCCAAACATCAGTATACACAATTTCAAAGGGAATATTGCTTCTGCTATTACTCAATGAATAGGTTGTCCTACAGTGTTTTTCAAGCTCACAACTCTCACATTTCAAACTAGGCATCTGGATAGATTCAAATAAACTAGGAAACAAACTCTTCAAAGCCCGAAAATATAAATGACCCATCCTATTATGCCAAAGCATAACCTGACCAACAGACTGAGAAACAAAAAACCTCTTAGTTTCACTATCTTCCCAATGAGAACTCCCTCTAAGTAGATAGATTCCATTTGTCTCATGGCCTGTCCCAATCACCTTCCTTGTCTCCAGATCCTGAAAAACACATCATTCAGGGAAAAAGGTTATTGAACAAGTCTGGTTTTTTGTAATGCTACTAACTGAAAGCAAGTTAGTACTAAGTTTAAGAACATGCAAAACCGAAGATAAGGAAATGGCATTAGATAACTTGATGTCTCCCTTGCCAGAAATAGGAACAAGGGAACCATCAGCAATAGACACTTTGTCTTTGCCGGAAGATAAATGATAGGTAGTAAGCAGTGATGGCAAGCCAGTCATATGGTCAGATGCTCCTGAGTCTATTACCCAAAAATGTTCTGAATTACCTGGAGCTGAAGCATGGTAAGCTGAGGCCAATTACCTGATGATGGCTGAGGTGATGGAACTGAATTACCAACTTCACTTTCCAGTCGTGTCAGAGCAGCTTGGACAGCAGCTAGGGTGTCTAAAGGAGTGCCTCTTGAGGCCGATGAGGTTGTACTATCAGTGTCAACAACCATATTAGCATTCCCCTTTTTGTTTCTAAGTTTTGCTGGAACTAAATGTGGATGCAACTTCCAACAAGTGTATTTAGTGTGTTTAGGTTTCTTGCAATGTTCACATACTAGGTCCTTCTTAGCTTCCTTCTTCATATCCCTTTCCTTATCACCCCCAGACTTGGGTCTAACTGCTGCAGCGCTGATTCGCAAGGCTGTTGCTGTAACATAACTTTTCTCCTAGTCTCTTCACTGTACACTAGGGAATAGGCTTGGGATAGAGTTACACTGTTTCTTGTCAACAACTGCTGTCTCACAATATCATATTTAGAATTCAGACCAGCCAGGAACTCAAACACTCTATTAGTTTCAACTTTCTTTCTGTAAGTTTGTGCATCCTTGTGACTTTCCCATTCAATTGTTTCAAGGTGGTCAATTTCATGCCGCAGGGATTTCAAGGTTGAAAAATAAACAGAGACCTGTTTCTCTCCTTGCTTGAGATTTTTAACCTCACATTTCAGCTCATAAGCCCTAGCAACATTAATGGGTGATCCATTTGACTTGGATGGTTAAATTTCTTACCTACCACTTGAACAAAAGAATGGTTTTGTTTTTAGGTCAGTTTTTAAAAGAAAAAATATGGGTTTTATATTGTTAAAAGTATCAAATATAAATCTAATTAGCAGAATTTGTTGGTGATAATATAAGATGATTATACACATGGATTATTCTTGAAATGCATGGTAGAGGTTTGGACTCCACTTCAAGCACAACTTTTTAATTCATTTATATGAACTTTGACCCATGTACACATGAGGGAGAGGACATTTTGATTTTGATTTTGAAAATAAATAAAAAAATAAAATTATTCAAGAAAATGGGAAGAAGGTACAAGAGAGATGATGAGACATCACCCAGCCCCAATGCACTAGAAAAAAAAACCCAAAAATGAAAGAATAAAAACTCTCCCGCCAAGCCCTAATAACCAGCAGCAAAAACAAGCACCTACTCCCGCAACAAGGAACATAATAAAAAATTAAAAAATTTGAACTCAACTTCATGATTACCAACCCATCTAAGCAAGTCCAATCCCCAATTATAATTAAGATCTAGTTCCCTCTTTCTTTCAAAACTTACTACGGGATCACCCCATCCTTGAGGAGAGAGGCTTCATTACCTCTCTTCAAACTTTTCTTTGTTTTCACCTTCTTTACTAGTCCCAATCCAAATAATCTCCCCTTAAATCTGGCGAACACCTTTAAAACTGGAACTATTCTTTGCAAATTCTGTCTTCTCAACCTTCTTACTGCAGTAGGAACCTTTTCAACAACTTGTAATTCCTTTTGCTCAGAGGCTATCCATTCTATCTCCATAACAGCATTTTTTTCAAACAGATGATCTGCCTCCTCAGGCTTTCTATCACTAATGTGAATCTTCCCAAGCGTAATCCTTCTCTCATTATCACCATTTATACTTGCACAGGGGATCCCATTCTCTCCACCCGCCTGAAAATCTTTTTTAGTATTCTCCTGAAAACATGTGTCTTCTTCCATTTCTCTAAAGGTCTTTCTTGCAAATTCTTCACCCCCTAAAAAGAACAAACCTAAGATTTTACTTCTATGTCCACCACCATTTCCAAATCAATAGATTTTGCTACTTCATGGGTCCCATCGATCATAACTTCATCTTTACTTGAATCCCCCTTTTTATATTCTTCCTCCTCCATCTATTTATCTTTATTAACTTCAATCCACCTTTCAGTTCAATAAACCCTCTTTCTTTCATATAACTTCAATCCACCTTACCACCTGAGAGTCTGCCTTCTTAACTTCCTTCCCCTTCTTTTCCAACCCAACTCTCACCTCCATCCCCCCATAATTCTTTTCATAGAACCTTTGCCCCTCCGTTGTCCCTATATCAAATAAATTTACTGTGCCAGTCTCCTTCAATACTTCTTGTATCTTTCCTCCCTATCCCCTCTGTATTTTCCAACTTCTGCTTCATCGAGCTCTCTCCTCCACCTTCTTTTTCTATCTTCAACACTTCCTCTACAATTGTAGTAGAGGCCGCTAAGAAAAGTTAACCTAGCTTCTTGGATGCTAAAACAAAAGGTAAGTTCTATGACCTAGGTCATCGAAATCTGTTTCAGAATACAAGTCAACAAGAAAAAGCACTTTTAAGTTGGAATTAGAAAAATTCTTTGACAATCATCAGTGAAGCACTTTATCATAGAAATGTATAAATAATGAATAATATAATAAAACTAGAACATTCAAATGGCATGTGAAGTCGTCACCTTTTCTCTTATACCCAAACCAACATCGCCAAGGATCTCCACAACATGCCTGAGTTCATTTGGTAGTATGTGGAGAGAATTTGCCGTTGCTCTTCTTATACCTTTAAGACAATTCTGGTCAAAAGATGCTGAACTACGGTGTGCAAGAACCTTATGCATCTCTGCATCATTCTGAAAATAGAAAATGTCAGACAACATCACTAACATGTTAGATTGCCAAAAAAAAGGATCTTATACATGCACATGAAAGACAAGAAGGGTTAGCCCCAGAAATGTCATTATCACCATCATCTTCTATCCCTTCTCCCAACTATAAAGTATTGGTACATGGATCATTTTCCACCATTCTGTTATTTTGCCCATAGAATTTAAGTAGGACAGACAAATTGGAGGAATGCATCCAAAGACTTAATGTGATAGATGAATACCACTTAGATCAGAAGGAAAATTCTATAAAACAGTTATAAGGTGAGCTATGCCTTATGGAAAAGTGTTGTGCAGTCAAGAAACAACATTCCCGAAAAAATGAATGTGGTAGAAATGTATTTTTTGAAGGAACCTAAGAATAGCTCCAATAGGTGATAAAAAGAGAGGAAGTAGACTACGATGGTTTAGTCACATGCATGGAGAACCACCTACAGGCTACAACACCTGTAAGATGAAGTGATATGTTACAAGATGAAGGGGCTAGAAGGGCTATAGGCAGACCAAAAAGGAACACGAGTTAAAAGTAGTAAGGAACATGTGTTAAACAGAACAGGATGGAAAAACAGGATTCATGTATCCAATTCCATATAGTTGGAATAAGGCTTAGATGATGATGATGATGATGACAGAAAATGGCAATTCAAGATAAATGGTAAAAATTATTTAAATATTTATGAATTTGATAAAAAGACAGCTCTTGATAGAACACATTGCAGGGTAGGACTTGGCCAACCACAAATACAACTGCTTAGCATGTCCCCAAATTTCTTTTGCAATATCAAAGAATATCATGTTCAAACTTGAAAAAATGGTGGTAACCACTGTCAATCAGTAATAAGGCAGCAACCAGAAATAAAATAAAAGAAGAAGGAGAACAAAGAGGAAGAGAGAGAAAGGAGAAGACTGAGAGAAGAGAACTAGGTTAAAACTGATTAGAGAATAGTTTAGAAGTCACTAATCCTCTAAACCAGTCGGCCCCCTACTTATATTAGTGTAAATAAAAGATATTTACAAAAATACCCCTGTTTATGATAAATTCTGGACAGGAGTAGCCTTAATAAAAGAAAGGAAATACTAAACTATCCTACTACCCCAAATACAAGAAATGCATTCCCCTCAACACTCCCCCTCAAGCTGGTGTGTACATGTCATCATAGTTGTCAAGGCAGGCACCTAGTCTACAAGGCACCCTTGGAGGCTCGCCTCGCCCAGTCGCCAAGTAGTTTTGTGCATTATGTTATAAAATACTTTTATATTTTTAATTTTTTGACATTATAATTATAAAATAGGCATTATTAAACTAGAATAGTCATTTTATGTGTTTATGTACTAATTTCTTTTTATTATTTTCTTATTTGTTAGGGTTTAATCAACACAAACATTGCTAACTGCTGTATTGAACCCATGGTTCAAAGTATCAATACACCTCTGTGTATCGGCAGAGGTGTATCAGTACTTATAAGTTATAACAATACTCCCCCTATTTTTTTTATTTGTTTGGTTTTCAATTCATTTTTAAATATATATATATATATTATTTTAAAAAATGGGTTCCTGAAAACACCTATAAACATGTGTATTGGGGCACCAAAGATACAATACAATACTGTGGGGTGTATCGTATCAAAGTTTTGATACTTGTGTGAATCCTCAAAGATTTCAGAACCTGAACCAATAAGCAAGGGAAGAACTTAAAATTTTGTCTAATCAACACATTTTCTTCTTACAGATCTTCTTCTTCTTCCACCTTTTCTTTTCTTCTTTTCCTATAACAAAAGTAGGGGTTCAGCCCCTATACTTTTTGAATTTTCTTTCTTTGTTCCTTTTCTTCTCATAGAATGTTTATTTTCTAAACTTAAAATATGAAATCTATACTTCTCTTATGAAAATTATGGATAATTATTAAGGAAAGATGGTTATGGAACCTAGGGAACTACCCTAGGATATATGGTTTTACTTGAAAAAAAAAAAAAAATCCGTCGCCTAGGCGACTAGGCGACAAGGTGCCCCCCTGTCACCTAGCCTTGCCTTGGTGCCATAAAGACTATGTATGTCATATAGACCCAGCTTGCTAGTAATGAAATCAATACGAGGTCAGCATAAAACTTTAGTCCACAAATCAGCCAACTAGTCTCCAGTTTTCGCAAAAGGGGTGTTGATATCACCACTTTGAACCTTCTCTCTAACAAAATGGCAATCCACCTCTATATGCTTTGTCCTCTCATGAAAAACAGGGTTTTAGGCAATATGGATTGCTGCTTGATTATCACAATGTCAATGCATGGACAGTTTAACAGGTATCCCAATTTCATGAAGAAGACTTTTAAGCCACACCAACTCACTAGTTGTTTGACTCATAGTCCTATACTTAGCTTCAGCACTTGACTTCGCAGCAACATTTTGTTTCTTGCTTTTCCAAGAGATTAAGTTTCCACCTAGGAAAGTACAATACCCTGTCGTTGATCTCCTATCAGTCAATGATCCAGCCTAGTGTGCACCTATAAAGCCTGATATAGTCAAGTGACCATTATCTCTGTAAACAATTCCCATACCAGGTGAACCCTTGAGATATCTTATGATTCTAAATACTGCTTCAAGGTGAGGAACACAGGGGGAACTCATGAACTGACTTACCACACCAACAACAAAATAAATGTCCAGACAAGTAATAGTCAAATAGTTTAGCTTCCCAACCAGTCTCCTATATTGTCCAAGATCTTCAACTAGCTCCCCCTAATCTGATGCAAGTTTAGTGTTTGGATCCATTGGTGTAGCCATTGGTTTACACCCCAACATATCTGTCTCCTCAAGTAAATCCAACGTATGCTTGCATTGTGACAACGGAATTTCTGTGATAGACCTCATGGCTTCTATTCCAAGGAAATAATGCAGTTTACTTTGGTCTTTGCTATGAAATTTGTCCTATAAAAACAATTTCAGCTTACTAATACCTTGTGAATCACTTCCTATAATCACAATATCATCTACATAAACAACAAGAATAATAATACCAGCTTCAGAGGTCTTGCAAAACACAAAATAGTCAGACTAACACCTAAGGAGACCAAATTCAACAACTGCCACACTGAATTTCCCAAACCAAGCACGAGGTGATTGTTTAAGACCATATAAGGCTTTCTTCAACCTACACACCATTCCTTGATACTCCCCCTAAGCAACAAACCCAGGTGGTTGCTCCATGTAAACTTCTCCCACCAAATCACCATGTAGGAAAGCATTTTTAACATCCATCTGAAGGAGAAGCCAATGGTTAATAGCAGCTAAAGAAATGATAACATGTACTAAAGTAATCTTAGTAACTGGAGAGAATGTTTCATCAAAATCAACACCGTATGTTTGAGTAAATCCCTTTGCAACTAGTTGAGCTTTAAGCCTTTCAACTGTACCATTAGGTTGGAATTTCACTGCATACACCCACCGACATCCAATAGGCTTCTTACCAAAAGGAAGGGGAACTAAGTCCCAAGTACCATTTTGATGTAGTGCTAGCATTTCTTCTTCCATAGCTGTCCTCCACCCAAGATCAAATAAGGCTTCTTGCAAGGACTTAGGTAGAGAAACCGTAGAAAGAGAGGTAACAAATGCATGGGCTGAGGGGGACGAGAACTTATAAGAAACAAAATGGCTAATAGGGTGTAGATTGCATGAACGTTTACCCTTCCGGAGAGCAATGGGAACATCTAAATGTAAAGGTGGCTTAGTAATGGGAGGACTCTCTATAGTAACGGATGTGGTAGCGGGACCACCAAGACCTATAGATGGTAAAGCAGGCAATATAGAAGCTTAAGCCAATGGACTCTTCTTCTAAACCTGTTGAATAGGTGGCCTGGGATGTACAGACTGAGAAACCTGTGGAGAAGAATTACAAAGAAGAACATGAAGAGGAATATCACATATAGAAGAATGAGAACAATCATTGGAAGGAAAATATGGAGTTGATTCATGAAAGTGATATCTGCACTAATAAAGTGGCAACAAAGAGATGGATTGTAGCATTTATACCCTTTTGAGTTTTGGAGAATCCCAAGAAAACACACTTGACTACACAGGGTTCAAGCTTATTTTGCTGATGTTCAAAAGGATGAACAAAGGAAACACATCCAAATATGCGTGGAGGTAATGGAGACAAAGGAACATTAGGGAATAAAATAGAATGAGGGACCTTATTATGTAAAACTGATGAGAGCGTCTGATTAATAAGATAACAAGCATTAAGCACATCACTTCAATAAGTTTTGGGAACATTCATCTCAATGAGAAGTGCTCGAGTCACTTCTAATAAACGCTGGACTAACACAAGAAGTTTGATGTCAAATGCCATGTTCATTATAGAAATCAGTGAAGGGAGAAGACATATACTCCTTTGCACTATTTGATTGAACAACACAAATATTAAGGCCAAACTGAGTTTTTATTTCCATAAAGTAAGATTTAAATACAGAAAATAACTCTGATCTTTCCTTTAACAAAAATAACCAAGTAACTAGAGAGAAATCATCAATAAAAGTAACAAAGTACTTGAACCCCAAATATGACATAATAGGACATGGACCCCAAACATCTAAATGAACTAACTGAAAAGGTCTAGACACACAACTAATGGCACAAGGAGGAAAAGTAGCCCAATGATGCTTGCTAAGCTGGCATGCATCGCAGAAGCTAACGTTGGTTGGTATTGAAGGAAACAAAACACAAACTCTTCAAGGAAGGATGACCCAGTCAGCAGTGTAGCTGGAAAGGTGACACATCAGAAGATGATGACTGAAGATTAGTATTCCCTAAGCCACCCTCTAGATAGTAAAGACCATCTGACTCAAGTCCTCCACCAATCTGTTTCTTTGTCTTGAGATCAAAAACACAACAGGAAGGAAAAAAGGTGATAGAGCAATTTAGTGCCTTGGTCAGTTTACTCGTGGATACAAGATTAAAAGGAAATTGAGGAACATAAAGTACAGATGATAAAGGAAGTTGTGGAGTTGGACTAATACTTCCAATTCCAGAAACTGGGGATGTGCATCCATTGGCAAAGGTAACATGTTGTATAGAAGAAGGTAAAGAACGAAATTGGGTCTTGAGTCAATGACCCATGGAGATGTAGTAGAAAGAAGGAAAGTGGAGCCAGTACCTGATGTCTGAGCAAGAGTAGTAGTGGATGAAGGTGAGGATCCTCAATCTGAAAGGAGATATGGAAGGAGATATGTTTCTAAGGATGTTGCATTCATTGAGTCCTTCACCTCCTCCCCTCTTGTATATTTGTGGCAGCAGTTTTTTATCAAGCAGCGGTAGAAGGTGGCTTCTAATGCTGAATGTCCATCACAATCTGAACACCTGAACTCAGGTAACTTTGATCCTACTCCTCTTAAACCTCTTGATGATCTTGTCACTAACCATGACCTTGATCTTCCTATTGTCATCCATAAGGAAAAAAGAAAGTGTACCAACAATTCCACTGCCATTTGCATTTCCTATGATGATCTCTCACCCTCTTATTGTGCCTATATCTCAACTATCTCTTCTGCTTCTGTTACTCAGTGTTACAGAGGCAATGTAGTCTCCTCATTTGAGAGAAGCTATGAACTTGGAGGTGGATTCTTTCTTAAAGAACCAAACTTGGGAGCTTGTCTCTCTTCCCAAGGATAAATCTACAAGTAGATGTAAGTGAGTGTATACTATTAAACACAAGGATGAAAGCTCTGTTGAAAGATATAAGGCACGATTGGTAGCCAAAGGGTGTACTCAAACTTATGGCATTGATTATCAGGAAACATTTGATCCAATGTTAAAATGATTTTTGTCCGTGAGATTTTGTCGCTTATGGCACACTTCTCTTGGCTTTTATATAAGATGGATGTGAAAATTGCCTTTATTAATGGAGACCTAAAAGAGAAAGTATGCATGGACCTTCCACCACGAGTGAGCCTTCCTAATAGTGAGGGAAAGGTTTGTCATCTAAAGAAGTCCCTATATGGACTCAAACAATCCCCCAAAGCTTAGTTTGATAGATTTAGAAGAGCGATATTGATGTTCGAGTTTTCTCAAACTTAAGTCGATCATACTTTGTTCATAAGAAGGCATGATGGTCGGATGACTATGCTGATAGTATATGTAGATGATATTGTTTTGACCGGAGATGGCATCTCCGGAATCTCTCAGCTGAAATCCTTTCTTGCCGCTAAATTTGAAAACAAGGACCTTGGTGATCTTAAGTACATTAATTGAAGTAGCAAGATCAAAGAGGGGTGAAAGCTGAACTACTGTAGCCGAAGTAGTAGAAAAGAGAAGAAGAAGAGATGCTGGAATGTCGAACTGTACTTGCCAGTCAAGTGGGTCGGCTAGGAGAGTGATTTTTCACATTCTCTCTTCTAGTCTGGCCGAACACTCTTCTTCTTCTTTCTCTTTTCTTTCTTCTTCCTTCTTCTCTACTTTGACCTAGAATCAACTAGGGTTTATTCACATGGTATCAGAGCTGTAAGGTCGTATCCTTATTTCTTTCTTGTTGCTGTTCTCTTTCTGGGTTCGCTGCCAACTTTCACAGTCATCTTCTTCTTTTTCGACTGACCTGAGTGGAGGTTCGATAAGGGGCTGAAAAGGAGCTATCGTTTTGTGGGCCTGGAGGTGAGATTGCCTCCGGTCGTTGCTGTGGTGGTCGTTGAAGTGGTATACTAAACCCTCTATTCAGTATCGAAGAGGGCTGAATGTGGACAGGTATGAACACTATTGTTGTTTGTCCAAATAAGGGACTGTGAATGTTTTCTTTTTGCTTCAAAAGTTGGTTGTGGTGATGCTCGGTGTGACTGATATGCGTTTCAGTCGTGCTTCTCTGCATTTCTCTTCATATGTATGCTGAAAGAAGAGTTGTCGACTGCTGAAGTTCACAACAGCAGTAGATTGGTGGAGGTTGTGTCGTGGTGATTGGTGGTGGTGGTGGTTGTGTCCTAGACCTTGTGTGTAATCAGTTCTGCAGTGTGCAGCCCAAGTGTTTGATGTGAAGACTGAGTGATTTCAGTCTTAGTGTGTTGATGGTGAATGGTTCTGCAGTGTGCAGCCCAGGTGTTTGATGTGAAGACTGAGTGATTTCAGCCTTAGTGTGTGGTGTGTAATGTGAATTTAAAGAAGCTGGGGTTGGTGGTGTTATAAGTGAGATAAGCCTTGTGAAAGAGTGTGAGGTTGTGTTGTATATTTGAAGGTGAAATAATTGAGATGGCTTCTTCCGTAGATGGGAATGACAACAAAACCAGCATCATGCTTTCTTCAGATTATATAAGTGTTCAAATGACATCCATCAAGTTGAATGGTGAGAACTATGTACCATGGGCAAAATCTGTGGAGGTGTTCTTGAAGGCCAAGAGGAAAGTAAAACATGTGAGGGAGGAGAAACCTTCCTCTAATTCCCCTGGATTCAGTGATTGGGAACAAGATGATGCACAGATAATGACATGGCTTTGGAACAGCATGGAACCAAAGATTAGTGTGAACTTCATGTTCCTAGATACAGCCAAAGAGATTTGGGATCATGCTAAAAAGTTGTACTCTGGACAAGACAACACAACTAGGGTATATCAGTTATACCAAGAGTACTTCAATTTGAAGCAAGGAAGTCAAAGCTTAGAGGAGTATTATGCAAGTTTGAGGAACATCCGCAATGAGCTAAATGTGTATCACCCTCTAACATCAGATGTCTAGATCCAACAAAAGCAACGTGAACAGCTTGATGCGACCAGGTTTCTTGTGGGCTTGAAGGCTGAGTATGAGCCTGTCAGAGCACAGATATTGGGGGGATCAGCTCTCCCTTCACTTGAAGAAGTTTTTGCCCGTCTTAATAGGACATCCATTGAGCCGGTGGAACATTCTTCCTTCTCTGATAGATCTGGTTTGGTAGTGACTAAAGGGAGTGGCCGTGGAAGTAGAAGTGGTGGTGGCAGCAGTGGCCCTCCAAGCAACCGTGGTGGACACATGTTTAATCGGGCTAGTGGCCGGACTGGAGGCCGAGAGTCAGGGGGAGGCCGTGGAAGAGGAAAGAGTAATGCTCAGAGAAAATGTACACATTGTGGCTTAGAGGGGCACATAGTTAATTTCTGCTATGATTTGCGTGGTCCACCCAACACTTGGGCTAACCATGCTACATCTAAGAGTTGTAGCACAATTACTGAAAGCCAACAAACTGCCTCAACCCCCTCCACACCTGCTTGTGCTTCCGGGCAGGAAATGGTGAGTGTACCACGGGCTGTATATGAGCAGTTCCTTCAAACATCTCAGCAGAACACAGCTGCACTTGCCCATTCAGGTATGACTTGCTTAGCTTCCAAAGCCTCACCCTGGATCATTGATTCCGGAGCCTCGGACCATATGTCTGGGACTCTTGATGTATTTTCTTCCCTTTCTCGCTCCTCCACATCTCAGTCAGTTACTCTTGCTAATGGCTCTACATCTCCTATTTGTGGTGTTGGTGATGTTGATTTCTCCTCCTTGTCTTTAGCATCTGTTTTATATGTTCCTAAGTTCCCGTTTAACCTTATGTCTGTTAGCAGATAAACCAAGTCTCTTAATTGTTCTGTAACCTTCTATCCTTCTTCTTGTGTGTTTTAGGATCTCAAGACGGGGAAGAAGATTGGTGGAGGGCATGAAGCAAGTGGTTTGTATTACCTTGATGGTGGTGGCCCCCCAGTGGCTTTTCAGTCGTCTCTTACTCCTCTCCAATGGCACTGCAGACTCGGCCATCCCTCTCTCAAGGCTTTGAAGCTGCTAGTTCCTTCTTTGAGTCATCTTTCATCGTTAGATTGTGAGTCATGCCAGTTGGGAAAACATCATCGAGTCTCATTTAGTCCAAGAATTGATAGTCGTGTCTCAAGTCCTTTTGCTTTAGTTCATTCTGATGTATGGGGTCCAGTTAAAGTTGTGTCATACAATGGGTTTAAGTACTTTGTAATCTTTGTTGATGACTTTTCAAGGATGACATGGATCTATCTTATGAAAGACCGTAGTGAATTGTTCTCTATTTTTCAGAAATTTCATGCTGAAATACGCACTCAATTTGGTGTTCATATGAAAATACTTCGCTCCAATAATACCAAAGAATACATATCTTCACCATTTCAGCAATACCTAGAACATCATGGAATAATTCATCAAACTTCTTGTGCCTACACCTCGCAACAAAACGGTGTAGCTGAACGGAAAAATAGACATCTTCTTGAAACTGCTCGGTCATTGATGATCAATATGCATGTCCCAAAGCATTTTTGGAGTGATGCTGTTCTTACATCTTGTTTTTTGATAAATCGGATGCCCATGTCAATCCTTGGAAGCCAATCCCCTTTCTCCGTGTTGTTTCCCACTTTGTCTCCATTTCCTCTCACCCCAAGAGTCTTTGGCTATGTTTGTTTTGTTCAACACTTGGGGCCTGGAGTAGACAAGCTAGATGCTCGAGCTACAAAATGTATTTTTCTTGGCTACTTGAGGACTCAGAAAGGGTATAAGTGTTATAACCCAAAATTTCATAAATCGTTTGTGTGCTCTGATGTCACCTTCTTTGAATCAGTTCCATTTTTCTCAGATGTCGGGGTCTCTTCTTCTCCCTCTGTGGTTCCTCTTCTTGTACCGGTTATGGACCCTGTTACTACAGAGAGGCCACCAATTACTCAAGTGTATACCCCCAGAAGTGCTTCGGCCCCTCCTCCACTCCAGCACCTGTCGACAGATCCTGCTACTGCTCCTTCTCCCTCAGATCTCGATCTTCCTATTGCTTTGTGGAAAGGTAAACGTACTTGTACTTCTCATCCCATTTCAGACTATGTTTCTACTGCTCACCTTTCTGCTTCTCATTGCAAGTTTATATCATTACTCTCATCGGTTCCCATTCCCAAGACTGTACAGGAAGCCCTTACCTCCCTAGGGTGGCGGCAAGCCATGGAAGAAGAACTCTCTGCTCTACAGCATAATCACACGTGGGAACTCACCACCCTTCCTCCTGGTAAGCACACTGCTGGGTGTAAATGGGTCTATACAGTGAAGCATCTTCCTGATGGCAGTGTGGAACGATTGAAGGCACAGTTAGTGGCCAAGGGCTATTCTCAGTTATATGGTGTGGACTATATGGAGACATTCTCTCCTATGGCTAAAATTGGTTCAGTTCGGGTGTTGATCTCATTAGCTGCTATGTATGATTGGCCTCTCGTGCAACTTGACATCAAAAATGCCTTTCTACATGGTGATCTTGTTGAGGAGGTGTATATGGAGCAACCACCAAGGTTTGTTGCTCAGGGGGAGGCTGGTAAGGTGTGCAGGCTCAAAAAGGCAATCTATGGACTGAAACAATCTCCGCGTGCATGGTTTGGCAGGTTCAGTGAAGTGGTGAAGGCCTTTGGGATGAAACAGTGTCTGGTTGATCATTCTGTGTTCAGCTATAACTCAAAGGATGGGACAATCTTGCTAGTCGTGTATGTGGATGATATTGTCATAACTGGAAGTGACAGCAATGGCATTGACAGGTTGAAAAAATTCTTACAGGACCACTTCAATACGAAAGATCTGGGGAAGCTAAAGTATTTCCTAGGAATTGAGGTTGCGACGTCAAAACGGGGGATCAACCTATGTCAGAGAAAATATGTTCTTGATCTACTTGAAGAAACAGGGTTGTTAGGTGCTAAACCAGCAGAGACTCCTATGGAACTCAATGCCAAGTTAAGTGTGGATGCAGGTGAAGAGTTTGATGATCCTGGAAGATACAGAAGGTTGGTGGGAAAGTTGAACTATCTGACCATTACCCGACCAGATATATCATTTGCTGTGAGTGTGGTGAGTCAGTTTATGCAACATCCCTGGGTTCCTCACTGGGAAGTTGTTCTGAGAATTGTTAGGTACCTAAAGGGTGCTCTAGGTCGTGGTTTGTTATACCAAAAGGGGGGAACTCTTGAGATAGTAGGGTACACAGATGCTAACTGGATTGGTTCTATATCAGACAGGAGGTCAACCACAGGGTATTGTACCTTCCTGGGTGGCAATCTTGTAACTTGGAAGAGCAAGAAGCAAACAGTGGTGGCAAGAAGTAGTGCAGAAGCAGAGTACAGGGCTATGGCCCATACCACATGTGAACTAGTATGGCTGAAGAACTTACTATAGGAGATGGGGTTCTCATTTGACAAACCCATGAAACTATACTGTGATAACCAAGCTGCTGTTCACATCTCATCCAATCCCGTCTTCCATGAAAGAACTAAACATATTGAGGTGGATTGTTACCTTGTGAGAGAGAAAGTGATAAGTGGGGTAATAACTACATCTCATGTGAGCTCAGGAAATCAGTGAGCAGATCTCTTCATAAAGGGACTGTCTCGGGGAAGAATAGATTACATTTGTAACAAGATGGGACTATATGATATATACTCTCCAGTCTGAGAATCTCTACCTCACTAGCCGTGAAGCCCAAAGTACTTGGTCCAGAGGAGTCAGCAGCCTGCCCTGTAGTGGAAGAGGACACTGTCGGAGTACTTTGTGAGTTGTCACTACTGTTGTTGGTGGCAAGATTCCCACTTGCTGTGTGACCCTTAGTTGTCTTTTGTCCTTTCTCAAAGCAGCTGGCTTCAGATGAGGATACAAGACCCAACATTTCTCCTTTGTGTGTTTCTCACCACGACAATGGGTACACTTGAGGGACTTCTTGTCTGGATATCTATTTCCCTTAGTAGAGACTAGGGTTGAATGTTCTCCAGATAGTTCAGTTGACTGTGTCTGGGAGTCAACTTGCATCTCCCATCTCCTGACTTCTTCATTCCTCACCAGGTAATAGACATGGTGAAGCTCCGGTATTTCATCTCTTCCTAGAATTTGTGACGTTATACCCTCATATACTGGGTCTAGGCCAGCCAAAAACTTGAAGGCTCTGCTCTCTTCAATTTGCTTGTCATGTCTCTCCTTGTCCCTGGCATTTTCCCAATCCAATATCAAGTGATGATCAAGCTCTTCCCAAAGGCCTTCCAGGGTTACAAAATATGTTGCCACGGACATGTCTCCTTGCCTTAGAGCTGCAATATCTTGGTTCAATCTGTAGATTCTAGCATTGTTCTTTTTCTAGTCGTAGGTCTGGGATACTTTCTCCCAAATCTTAGCGGCTGTGGGGAAATGATGAACAGTTCTAGCCACCCGAGGAGTCATGGAGGCCAGCAACCAAGACATGACTGTGGCATTCTCCTTGCGCCACACAACATGCTCAGGACTGCCAACTTCAGGTTCTTTCTTGTCTCCATCCAGATAGCCTGTGAGATCACGAGAAGTAATGAACAGCCTTGCTGAGACGGACCACTCTCTGAAGTTATATTCATCCATCAACACGTTTGTAATCTGTAAACTGTGCAGATTAGGGTTATCCAGGTTAGAGAACCTTGCGGCAGGTTTGTTATCTCTGGAGGAAACTTCTCTGGATAGTGAGGACATGCTGACTTCAGTCTTAGAGTAGGTTTAGAGCTCGCCGAAGTGTTCACAGTGCTGGACAATCTGGAGTTGGCAGCTCCCTAGGTAATCTTCACTTGAGCTGAAGCAGTTCGGGTACAACAGTGGTGAGAGGTTCCGGACTGATAACCAACCTGAACTTGGAGCTGTTTACCACTGTGCTATGCTGGTTTTGCTGGGGCTTCGAAGCTGCAGTTGTGGAGAAGCTCTCCCCCTTTCGGCTAGGGCTAGGACTGCTGAAATCAGTCCTCAACTAGGTCTGTCCTATACAGACCTCTCTTAGTAGCCAAATAGCTACTATTTGCTGAAAAAGGAACCTAGTAGGACATCCACTTCTGGGCCTTACCTCCCTTGAGCCCTACAACCAAGGGAAACCCTAGGTTCGAATCTGCTTTGTTCTATTACAACCCTAGTTTTTTCAGCAACCCAGAAAAGAAGAAAGAAGATGGAAAGAACAGCAAGAGAAGAGAGAGTAGAAGCTGGTGCGCCGGCTGAAACCAAAGAGAAGCTAGTGCTCTGATACCATGTGAGCTTGAGAGCTATACTCGAAGTAGAGGAGAGGAGAAGAACACCACTGGTATGCTGTGAATGTCGAACTGAACTGCCCAGTCGACCATGCTATTATTTATATTTGAATGTAGTACAATGATACAAGTAATTACTGGAATGCCCCTGATTAGTGATGGGACACCCAGTTAACTTAAAACATTAAACAGGCTTAGGCCCATTAACACAGGCCCAGTTACAGGATAACTTAAACTTAAGTATGGGCTAAAGAACTCTTATCAGACGAACACTCATACAAAGAGACTTCATTCTAACATTCTAACACCACACACACAGAAACCAACCCTTCCGGAAGAAGAAAACCCTAGCTGGAGGGAAATCTCTCTCCTCCCCACGCCTCCCTATAGAGAGAAAAGTGAATTGATCACTCCGGGAGGCCTAAAAAATTTCAGAAACCAAACCGCCCTCTTCAGAAAATCAAAAGAAAACTAACAATACCTGGGCGCCCAAGATCGGATAAAAAACAAAGAGTCCAACTTTTCTGGGACTCTTCCCCGTACTCCAGTTCTTCCTGATTTTGATGTCGAACAGTAGATCACCTTCCTGATGTCTAGATCCCACCAAAAACTCCAAGAACTAGGCAACTTGATCCTTCACTCCCTTGAGGAAAACAGATTAACTGTTTCTTTCTCTCTCCAAAAAACTCAAAAACAGCCAAGAAACTACCCTTTTTTCTCCTCCTCTCTGTGAAATACCTTCTCTCTAATTTAAGACTAGCTGAAGTTCTAAACCAGTTCTGATGCAGGTTCTGATTAGCCAAAGCGACCTCAGCAGGCCCTGACAACTCGCAACACAGTTTCAGACTTGCCGAGACTGTCACAGTTCTGAAACAGTTCAGTTACAGCAGCAAATGAGGTGTTATGGGCTGGTAACCGACCTGTGCTATGCAGACTCCACTTGAACTTCGAGTACTGCAACTGTAAAGAGAGTTCCCCTCCTTACGGCCAACACTAGGACTGCTGAAATCAGTCCTCAACTAGGTCTGTCCTATACAGACCTCTCTTAGCAGTCGAATAGCTGCTATCTACTAGAAACTAGTAGGACATCAGCTTTTGGGTCTTACCTCCCTTGCGCCCTACAACCAAGGGAAACCCTAGGTCGAACCTTGTGTTGTTCTCCTGCAACCCTAGGGTTCCACAGCAGCAACCCAGATAAAATAAAAAAAAGAAGAAAGACAGCAAGAGAGAGGAGATGGCGTCGGCTGTAACCAGGAAGGTCCTCAATGCTCTGATACCATGAAAGCTGAACTACTGTAGCCAAAGTAGCAGAAAAGAGGAGAAGAAGAAGAGATGCTGGAATGGCGAACTGTACTTGCCAGTCGACCATGCTATTATTTATATTTGAATGTAGTACAAGATACAAGAATTTACTGGAATGCCCCTGATTAGTGATGGGACACCCAGTTAACTTAAAACATTAAACAGGCTTAGGCCCATTAACATAGGCCCAGTTACAGGATAACTCAAACTTAAGTATGGGCTAATAAGAACTCTTATCAGCCGAACACTCATACAAAGAGACATCATTCTAACATTCTAACAAGGGGTATTTTCATGTCTTAAAGAAAATATGTTCTTGACTTGCTCCAAGATGTTGGGAAATTGGGATGTAAACTAGCTGAAACCCCAATTGACCCTAACCACAAGTTGAATGCCACGGATGGAGATGTTCTTCCAAACAGAGAGGTCTATCAAAGATTGGTTTGCCATCTTCTTTATCTATGTTTGACAAGACCAGATATATCCAATGTGATCAGTGTAGTTAGTATATGCATGAGCCCAAAACCTCTCACATGCAAGCTATCAATAAGATTCTCACTTACCTTAAGGGGTTCCTACCAAAGGAATGTTATACTCCAATCACAAGCATTTGAAGATTGAGGCCTACACAGATGCAGATTCGGCAGGGTCAATGGACGACAGAAGATCTACTTCCACCTATTGTGCCTTGGTTGGGGACAATGTGATATCATGGAGTAAGAAGCAATCCATTATTGCTCGCTCTAATGCAAAGGCAAAATGCAGGGCAATGACTCATGGGGTTTCAAAGTTTCTATGGTTGAAGATCTTGTTAACAGAAATGGGAATTCCAACAGAAAATCCTATGAGACTTTACTATTGACAATTAGGCAGCTATAAACATTGCTCATAATCCTATTCAGCATGATCATACGAAATATATTGAAGTGGATAGACATTTCATCTGAGAGAAAATTGACAGTGGACAAATTTTCCTAACCTTTGTAAGATTCGAGGATCAACCGGCTGACTACTTTACTAAAGGAGTTCAAAAGCCAAAGTTTGATAGCAACATAGGCAAGCTAGGCATGATAAAAGTAGGAATCTGCAGAATTAAAAAATATGAAAGAAAGTAGTTTCTTGAAGAGAGAAGGTGAAGAAGAGAAGAGAAGTTGAAAAGAAAAGAGAGCAATAATCTGGCCGCCCCCTTCACTTATTATTTATACTAAAATAATAGAACAGTACACAGACAACTATGCCCTTATAGGGCGGCAAAACATAAAACAACATATATAACACTCAGAAACATAATAAAAAATTGGACTCACATAACTACTGTGGTCCCCACCTCCTATCTAACAACTAACATAAAACATCTACTCAGAAAAACAGCATAAAACTAATTAATCTTCAACACTCCCCCTCAAGTTGGGAGTAAATGTCACACATTCCCAACTTGCGCATATCATGTTCAAGCTCGTTCCTTGCCACCCCTTTAGTGAGAACATCAGCCAGCCGCAACTCTGAAGAGACATAAGGCAAACAAACTTCTCCGGTTGTTACCCTTTCTCTTATAAAGTGTCTATCAACTTCAATGTGTTTTGTCCTATCATGCTGAATTGGATTGTGGGCAATATTGATTGTAGCCTGACTGTCACAGTATAACATCATAGGTCTGCTTTCACCCCAATCTCACTCAAAAGAGATCTAACCCAAAGAAGTTCTGAGACACCATGAGCCATGGATCTATACTCAGCCTCTACACTTGACCTTTCCACAACCGCTTGCTTCTTACTCTTCTAGGAGATCAAGTTTCCACCTACAAAGGTACACACTCCGATGTAGACCTCCTGTCATCCAAGCATCCTGTGCAGTCTGCATCTGTATAGGATTCTAGCTTCAGATTCTCATGATTTGAGAAAAGAATGCCTCTGTCAGGGTGCTTTTTCAGATATGCAAGTATTCTCTCAATAGATTCCCAGTGCTAAACCCGAGGTGCATGCATGTACTAACTCACAACACTAACAACATAAGAAATATATGGTCGTGTCATACACAAATACAGCAATCGGCCCACCAATCTTTGATATCTCCCCACATCCTTTACCGATTCACCATCCACACAATTAATTATGTGATATGGATCAATAGAAGTGTCTGCTGGTTTGGTCCCCAGCTTCCCAGTCTCTCGTAGTAGGTCAAGTACATACTTTCTCTATGAAATGAAGATCCCATGCTTGGATCTTGCAACTTCAATCCCTAAGAAGTATTTGAGCTCACCAAGATCTTTGATATCAAATTCTTGCTGCAATGATTTTTTGAGATCATCAATCTCCTCTAGATCATTTCCTGTCACCACTATATCATCCACATAAACAATTAGAATTGCCACCATAGAATCTCTCCTCTTCACAAAGAGGGTGTGATCAGACTATGTCTGTGTGTATCCAAAACGGATGAGTGCCCCTCTGAACCTGTGAAACCAAGCCCTAGGTGACTGTTTCAGTCCATACAAAGATTTTTTGAGTCTGCACACCTTTTCTTTACCAACATTTTCATAAAAGCCTGTTGGAATGTCCATATATACCTCCTCCTGTAAGTCACCATTGAGGAAAGCATTTTTGACATCAAGTTGGAACATGGGCCATGAATAGGTGGCTGCTAGAGATAAAAGGATACGAACTGACCTCATCTTAGCTACTGGTGCAAAGGTTTCCAGATAATCAACACCATAGGTCTGAGTATACCCTTTTGCTACCAACCTTGCCTTGTACCTCTCTATCTTGCCATCGGCTTTATACTTCACTGTGAATATCCATCGACATCCGACTGTCTCCTTGTTTGGGGGGAGATCAACTATTTCCCAAGTTTGGTTTTTGACCAAAGCATCCATCTCATCTTGCATGGCTGTTTTCCACTCAGGTAGGTTTGGAGAGAGTCTCAGTAACATTCCTAGGTATAGACACAGAATCCTGGGAAGAAAGAAAAGCACGGTAGGAGGGTGATAAGGCACTGTAGGAAAGATGGTGTGAAATGCAGTGGGCCGTACACTTTATCTTCCCCTTACGAAGTGCAATGGGAAGACCAAGGTCAGTGGGATCAGCTGCAACAATGGTGTTAGGGACAGAAACATTATCATTAGAAAACATAATTGGCTCAGGCTCAAGAGGAATACTTGGAACTATATCTGTTGAATCTGGAGTTTCAAAAGGACTGACAGAGAGTGGTGTGGGTCGAGGATGTGTGGAGTCAACCATCATCTGCCAGCACTGATATTGCTGTGAGGCTGCCCATAGTGGCTCAGGTAATGAAACTGGAGGTGCAGGTGCTGGCTGAACTGATGCTAGCTGAATTGATGGTGTAGGTGGTGGCTGAACTGTTGGAGACACCACAGAAATAGGCAAAGGAACAGATTGTGAGTTCTCCTCCCCAAAACTCTCCCCCTAAGGAGAACCACTCGAAAAGAAGAATGTGGATTCAAAAAAGGTAACATCCATAGTGACAAATCTGCACCGCGACATTGGGTCATAACAGCAATACCCCTTTTGGTTCTAAGCATACCCAAGAAAAACACATTTCTTGGCCTTAGGATCCAATTTCTTGCGAAGAGGGCCAAGAATGTGAACAAAAGAAACACAACCAAAAACCCCCAGAGGTATATGAAATATCTCTCCATCTAGAAAAAGAAGGCTAAATGGCACCTTAAACCCCAAAGTCCGTGAAGGAACACGGTTAATCACATGTACGGCTGTAAGAACTGCATCTCCCCAGAACTGCACAGGAACTGAAGCACACACCATAAGACTCCTTGCCACCTCCACAGTGTGTCTGTTTTTCCTCTCAGCAACTCCATTCTGTTGCGGTGTATATGCACAACTGCTCTGATGAACTACACCATGTTCTAAGAGATACGTGGTCAAGTCCTTCTCAAAGTACTCTCTGGAATTATATGATCTAAAAGCCTTAGTTCTCACTCCAAATTGTGTGAGAACCATCTGGTGGAATTGTCGTATGTAGAGAAGATGGGCCGAATGGCCCATAGGCTGTTTATTCTTTCTTGTTATTTATGTTTTTCTGTAATGGGCCTTATTCTGGGCCCATCCTGTCTATATTATGTTCTTTGTAAATTCTTGCCCAACTAAGGGCCTCCTTGTAATTATTCAAATCTATCTTAATAAAATAGTGTTAGGGTGCTGAGAGAGGGTTAGGTTCGAAACTCTCATTCTCAGACCCTCATTGCCGAACTCTCAAGCTCTCCTCTCTTCAGTTTTCTTCATGGTATCAGAGCAGGCCTGAACTTCAATATTCTAGGGCTGGAAGCTTAGGCTCGTGTTGCCTGATTCTTGGAGGTCATTGGAAGTGCCCAAGACTAGAATCTCTTGGAGAAATGGTTCGGTGGCCAGGAAGAATCAGAGAAAGAAGGGAAGGGGAACAGTTTGGTTCTGGTTTGAAGCTCGAAACTGTAAGTTGTGCTCAATTTTCTGGGTTAGTTTCTGATGTGTTTGGACTGTTGAATTGTCCGAAATTTCTGGTTGTTCTGTACTACTTTCGGCTGCCATTTAATTTGGTTTAACCCAGAAATTTCTGGGCTGTTTCTTGGACTGTCAAAACTGCCGAAACATCCTTGTAACAAGGCTGCGGATTGTTACTTCTATTTGGCTGTTTTTGGGGGCTGTACGGACTGTTCTTGAGACCTTTTTTTCTTTTTTGATAGTGGGGTTGTCTCTATTGCCCACACTATGTTTGTAAAAAGGCCTTTTCAGCAATACCAATTGGTATTTACTCTCCTTGGCTATTTCTTTGGTGATTACCTTGAAGCCCCAGATTTGAAAAGGAACTTCGGTTGAGTGCACAGTGCCTAGAAGTTTCTGATTACTTCTTGAAGGCTGAACCAAGCTGTTTTTGGTGCCTCGTGTAGAAGTTTCTACTTGGGTCTTGGTTCTCACAACTTTTGGGTGTAGTTTGACCATGTGTATTGCCTTCTTGTGGTCGGCTGAACTCAGTTCTTGCTTGTCCTCATTCAGTATACTTGTAGAAATCATCTGAATCATATTTGAAGTGTCTACATGATGTACTCCTCAGAGTTTGGAAACAAGAGTGGTGCTGAATATGGATAGGTTCAGGGGACTCCAAGTGATTCCTTATTGACTGTGACTACAGTTAAACTAGATGGAACTAATTATCTGGCATGGTCACAATCAGTAAAGATTTATGTATGCAGTAGAGGAAAGTGGGGGTTCATTTCCGGCAGTAAGAAGGCTCCCCCAGAAGATGACCCATCCTACAAGAAGTGGATGCAAGAAAATTACACTGTCATTGGGTGGCTTGTGAACTCAATGCAGCCACAAATTAGTCAACACTACCTATGGATGAATTCAGCAAAGGAAATTTGGGACAGTGTTGCAGAGACCTATTCCCAAAAACTCAATGTAGCCCGAGCATATAAATTGAGAAGTGATGTAAAGAATTTAAGGCAAGGGGAGAAACCTCTAGCTGTATATTTCTCAACCCTGAAGTCTCTATGGCAAGAGATTGACCTAATAGAAGCTGTAACTTGGGACACCACCAATGATGCAGAGACCTATAGAAAATTGGTTGAAAGGAACAGGGTGTTTGAATTCTTAACAGGATTAAACCCAGAATATGATATCACAAAACAGAATATTCTTTCCAAGGAGTGTGTCTCATTGTCACAAGCTTATGCATTGGTGAGTAGTGAAGAGAGCAGAAGGGTTGTCCAGGTTCAAGGGGCTGATATTAGTGATCACTTTGTGAATATGGGGATTAAACCTAAAGGGAATGCTGGAACTTCTGGTGGCACAGGAAAGAAAGAAGTTATATGTGAGTACTGCAAGAAGCCGAAGCACATCAAAGACAAGTGCTGGAAATTACATCCTAATCTTGTTCCCATTCGGTTTCAGAAAAAACATGATAGTAAAAGATCAGGAAGTGCAAATGTAGCTGCCGGGCCAGATACTGAAGAGATGTCTGCTTCTGCACAGTTGGCAGCCATGAGAGAAGAATATGAAAAGTTTGGGAAGATGATCAGTCACTTGGGTGACGTGACTTCTCCTTCCAACCCTTCAGGAAATTTTGCTTCTTCTGCATTTGCTCATTCAGGTATAAGGGCTTCTGCCAATCATGCTACCACTTCAGGTAATCTCAAGATCCCTTGGATTATTGACTCAGGTGCTTCTGACCATATGACCAATCTTTCTACCTTGTTTGTTTCATATGACTTGCTTCCTGGACGTGATAAAATCACTTTAGTTGATGGTTCACTTGCCCCTATCTCTGGTAAGGGAACCATCAAGGCTACGAATTCCTTGTTCCTACCTTCTGCCCTTCATGTACCTAAGCTAAATACAAATTTGTTGTTTGTAAGTAGTTTAACCAAGTCACTAAACTGTTGTGTAACCTTTTTTCCTTCCTACTGTGTTTTTCAGGATCTGGAGTCTCAAAAGGTGATTGGGAGTGGCCATGAGGCGAACGGAATATACCTGCTTGATACTCCGGGACAATGCACTGATCATCTTGGGAATGTTGCTCTCGGATCTGTTTCTTCAGAGTCTATCAGTCGGATTATGTTGTGTCATCGTCGTTTTGGTCATCTGTCTTTTTCTGCCTTGAGTCATTTATTCCCTGAACTGTTTAAAGGAATTAGTTTGTCCAGTCTTCATTGTGAGTCTTGTGAGTTATCAAAGCATTGTAGAAACAATTATCCTTTGAGCAATAAAAGATCTTCTTTTCCTTTTAATATTGTGCACTCTGATGTGTGGGGACCTTACCACTTACCCTCCATGGGTGGCTACAAATATTTTATCCTGTTTATTGATGACTTCTCTCGGTTCACTTGGATATTCCTGATGAAATCCCGTGATGAAGTTCCAAGACTTGTAAGACAGTTCCATGAATTTGTTCTAACCCAATTTGATACCAGGATTAAAATCTTCAGATCTGACAATGCAAAAGAATACTTTGAGAAGAACCTATCCTGCTATCTCTCTGACATAGGGGTTATTCATCAAAGCTCAGGTGCTAGGACCCCAGAACAGAATGGAGTTGCTGAGAGGAAAAATAGGCATATTGTTGAAGTTGCAAGAAGTATCTTATTTGCCTCACATGTTCCTACAAGGTTTTGGGGTGATGCTGTTCTTACTGCTACCTACCTTATAAACCGTATGCCATCCAGGGTTTTGGGGTTTAAATCTCCCTTCAATCTCCTTCATCCGGACAAGGACCTTTTTCTTGTTCCTATTCGTGTCTTTGGTTGCACCTGTTATGTACATGTTCCAAGTGTCCAAAGGCATAAATTTGAACCCAAAGCTCAAAAGTGTATCTTCCTTGGTTATTCCCCCACACAGAAGGGTTATTGTTGTTTTGATCCAAAGACTGGCACTCGGTAAGTCTCAATGGATGTCACCTTTGATGAGCTTTCCCCCTTTTATGGTTCCTCTCCAGAAGGACATTGTCCACAGGGGGAGGATTTGTTAGAGGTGTTTGCACTTCCTCTTCCTGTCCCTGTTGAGTCTCTTGATGTGTCTGCTTCTCCTTCAAATGTATCAAGGGTGGATCAGTCGTTCCATTCTCCGTGTCCCTGTACTCTACCTCCTTGTCCTATCCTCAATCCCAAGGTGTATCAAAGGCAAAGATCCAAAAATGTGTAGGTTGTTTCTCCAACAATACATGAGCCCCATACACTTCCAGTCACAGAAGAGACAACGGGTACTGTTTCAGCACCTTTGGAGTCATCCTTCCCTGACCTTGATATTCCCATTGTTGTCACGAAAGGAAAACGGAAGTGCACTGCACACTGCATTTCCAAGCACCTTTCTTACAGATTGCTTTCACCTTCATACTTTGCCTATCTCTCTTCTGTTGCTTCTAACCCTATTCCTAGGTCTGCGTCAGAAGCTCTTAAGATTCCAGAATGGAGGGATGCTATGAGATCTGAAATCGATGCCCTACACAAGAATGACACATGGGAAGTGGTGGATTTGCCTGAAGGGAAGGATCCAATCGGTTGCAAGTGGGTCTTTACTATCAAATACCGAGATGATGGCACCACTGAAAGGTACAAGGCTAGGCTGGTTGGAAAAGGCTATACATAGACATATGGGATTGATTATTTGGAGACCTTTGCACCTGTTGCCAAGATGACATCTGTGAGGGTTCTTCTATCTTTAGTTGCTCACTTTGACTGGCCCCTTTATCAATTGGATGTGAAAAATGCATTTCTGAATGGTGAATTACATGAGGAGGTTTATATGTCTCTTCCTCCAGGGATGTATGGAACTGATATGAAAGGAAAGGTATGCAGGCTGAAGAAATCTCTTTATGGACTAAAACAGTCCCCTAGAGCATGGTTTGAGAGATTTAGAACAGCACTTGTTAACTTTGGTTATGTGCAGACACAGTCCGATCATACTCTTTTTGTGAAGAGGAGTGGACCTCTGGTAGTATACCTCATTGTGTATGTAGATGATATTGTAGTGACTGGTAATGATGTTTCAGGAATTCATGATCTAAAATCTTTTCTCCATACAGAGTTTGAGATTAAAGATTTGGGGGAATTGAGATACTTTCTTGGCATAGAAGTGGCTCGATCCAAGGATGGGATTCTTATCTCCCAAAGGAAGTATGTTCTTGACTTGCTCTCCGAAACTGGAAAGATGGGTGCTAGACCAGTTGCTACTCCTATTGATATGAGTCATAAAACTCTCAGCCTCAGATGGGACATTGTTAGAAGACAAAGGAATCTTTCAAAGACTTCTTGGGAAACTTTTGTACCTATGCATGACTCGGCCAAATATTGCATATGCCGTCAGTTGCATTAGCCAATTCATGCATACTCCCCGAGACACTCATATGGCAGCAGCAGAGAGAATCCTATGTTATTTGAAGGGCTCCCCAGGAAAGGGTATTCTGTTTGCCAAGCATGGTCATATGAAACTTGAAGCCTACACCGATGCTGACTGGGCCGGAAACATTGATGACAGAAGATCTACTTCTGGGTATTGCAGCTTGGTGGCTGGTAATGTTGTTTCTTGGAGAAGCAATAAACAATCGATTGTTGCTCAGTCTTCCGCTGAAGCAGAATACAGGGCCATGGCACATGGAGTTTCTGAATTATTATGGCTAAAATCATTGATGGAAGAACTTGGGGTTGAATATGACAAGCCAATGATGTTGTACTGTGATAATCAGGCTGCCATCAACAATGCTCACAACCCAGTGCAACATGATAGAACTAAGCATATTGAAGTTGATCGACACTTCATTAGGGAAAGGGTCTCTTCGGGTGAAGTGTGTCTTCCTTTCATCACATCTGAAGGACAGTTGACAGATTTTCTCACCAAAGGCATTCCCAAGGCAAAACTTCAGCATGATACCAGCAAGCTTGGCATGATTGACATCTATGCTCAGCTTGAGGGGGAGTGTAGAGAAGATGGGCCAAATGGCCCATAGGTTGTTTATTATTTCTTGTTATTTATGTTTTTCTGTAATGGGCCTTATTCTGGGCCCATCCTATCTATATTATGTTCTTTGTAAATTCCTGCCCAACTAGGGGCCTCCTTGTAACTATTCAAATCTATCTTAATAAAATAGTGTTAGGGTGCTGAGAGAGGGTTAGGTTCGAAACTCTCATTCTCAGACCCTCATTACCAAACTCTCAAGCTCTCCTCTCTTCAGTTTTCTTCATCGTACTAAGTTAGGAACCTGATCAGGTGATCTCATTAAATATATCCAAGAATATCGTGTATAATCATCCACAAACAAGAGAAAGTAACGGAATCCTCCCATGGAAGGGATTTGATATGGCCCCCATACATCAGTGTGAACAATATTAAAAGCAAAAGTACTTCTTTCATTACATGGTTTAAAAGACTGTCTACAATGCTTTCCTAACTGACAACTCTCACACTCCAAAGTAGATAATTGAACAGACTCAAACAACTTTGGGAAAAGACATTTCAAATAATTAAAAGAAAGATGTCCCAAGCGATTGTGCCAAAGCATAATCTGATTCATTGACTCTGACCCACTACTATTGTTGCTGCTAACATGATGGCCCTGATGTCTCAGAATCTCATCCAGAAGGTAGACTCATTATATCATTGGTCACTCTAACTGTCCCCTTCACAGCAATGGACATATGTGAACCATCCGTTGTAGAGACTCTGTCTCTACCAGAGCACAACTTATAGGAACTAAAAAAGGTAGGGGCATTAGTCATATGCTCAGATGCTCCTGAGTCTATAATCCAGGGAGGTCCCTCCTTACCTGAAGTGAATGCAAGATTTGCAGTTGCATATGAACTACCTGTATGTGCAAAGGAAGTGGTGTAATTGGCTCCTGCATTCTGCTGTCCATCTGGAAGGCTAGAGATGGGAGAATCTTTCTTACTCATAAGCTGTCCAAACCTCTCCAATTCTGTTCTCACTACTGCTACTGCAATGGATTCCCAATCAGTTTGGGAGAGAGGGGCTGAAGAGTCTTCTGTAGTGGCTACATTTGCATTTCCCTTCTTGTTTCTTATCCGAGCAGGCATAAGATTTGGATGAAGCTTCCGACAAGTGTCCCTGGTATGCTTGGGCTTCTTGCAATAATCACACACCAAGTCCTTCTTATCTTCCCTTCTAGTCTCACTACTCCCCCTGTCTCCATTCGGCTTAGGTTTTGTTGTACCAATCCCAGGCTGTCTCACTACTCCCCTCTCCTTCTAGTCTCAATCCCAGGCTGTCTCAGCATTACATTCCTCCTACTCTCCTCTCCAGAGACAAAAGCATAGGCCTAAGAGAGTGTCACACCCTCCCTAGAAAGAATATGCTGCCTAGCAATGTCAAATTCAGGGTTTAGTTTGCCAAGAACTCAAAAACCCTATTCCTCTCTACCAGTCTATGATAAGTTGTTGCATCATTTACACTTTCCCATACCACAGTTTCTAACTGATCTATTTCCTGCCATAGGGTTTTTAGCATAGAGAAATACACAACAAGAGGTTTTTCTCTCTGTTTCATACTTATCACCTGATTTCTTAACTGATAGGCTTTAGCATAGAGAAATACACAACAAGAGGTTTTTCTCTCTGTTTCATACTTATCACCTGATTTCTTAACTGATAGGCTCTGGCTTCATTTTGCTTCTGAGAGTAGGTTTCAGTCACTCCATCCCAAATCTCCTTAGCAGTATTAGCCCATAGGAAATTTTTTGCAATATGAGGTAACATAGAATTACACAGCCAAGACATCACCATGTAATTCTCTTGCACCCATCGGGAAGAGTCTGTATCAGGTTTCTTCTCCTCCCCAGTGAGGTACCCTAATTTTCCATGGGCACCAATAGCCATTTTAGCTGATTGTTCCCACTCCAAATAATTTGTACCATCAAGTTTTACTGTAGTAATGATCCCAGACCCAAAAATATCACTACTACCTCCAACACCCATTCCCACAGTACCGGTAGATTTCATCTCGGTATTCCAACTCTCTATTTTACTTTAAATAGTTCAACAGTAAGAAAAAAATAGATTGAAGACCTTCAAAAAATAATTTAATACCACACGTGAGCTTGAGAGCTGTACTTGAAGTAGAGGAGAGGAGAAGAACACCACTGGTATGCTGTGAATGTCGAACTGAACTGCCCAGTCGACCATGCTATTATTTATATTTGAATTTAGTACAATGATACAAGTAATTACTGGAATGCCCCTGATTAGTGAGGGGACACCCAGTTTACTTAAAACATTAAACAGGCTTAGGCCCATTAACACAGGCCTAGTTATAGGTTAACTTAAACTTAAGTATGGGCTAATAAGAACCCTTATCAGCCGAACACTCATACAAATAGACTTCATTCTAACATTCTAACACTCCCCCTCAAGCTGAGCATGGATATCAATCATGTTTAGCTTGCCAAGTATGTCCCTGAACTTTGTTGTTGCCAGCCCGTTAGTCAATACATCTGTAATTTGCATCTCAGATGGAGTATAAGGCACATAGAGTTCTCCCGAGACAATTCTCTCTCTGACAAAGTGTCGATCAATTTCAATATGTTTTGTCCTGTCATGCTGCACGGGATTGTTGGCAATGTTGATAGCAGCTTTATAATCACAATACAGCCTGAGAGGACCCCCAGCCTTAATACCAAGCTCATTAAGAAGAGTTCTGAGCCATAAGATTTCAGCAACCCCGTGTGCCATAGCTCGGTATTCTACTTCTGCACTTGATCTAACCACTACATTCTGCTTCTTACTGCGCCATGTGACCAGGTTTCCAATCAAGAATGTACAATAACCTGAGGTTTGTTTTCTGTCTCCAACAGACCCAGCCCAATCTGCATCAGTGTAGGCTTCAATTTCAAGTCTGCTGTTTTTCCTGAATAGAATTCCTTTCCCTGGGCAAGTCTTCAAGTACCGAAGAATTCTTTCCACTGCTCTCATATGAGGGATCTTTGGTGAGTGCATGAATTGACTGACCAAGTAAAGGATAAGTATATCAGCTTTCCTACCAATTTTTGGTACCACTCTTTATCACAGTATTCCTCACCCATTGATTCTTGTAGGCCATGGTTCGGTTCTATTGGAGTGTCTGCTGGCCTGCACCCCATCATGCCTGTTTCCCCTAGGAGATCTAGCACATATTTCCGCTAACATATGTAGATTCCTTCTCTTGATCTAGCAACTTCAATCCTAAGAAAATATCTCAGATTTCCCAGGTCTTTGATCTCAAATTCTGAAGCTAAGAACTCCTTCAGCCTCTTCATCTCTTCCAAGTCATTTCCGGTAATCACCATATCATCCACATAAACAATGAGTGCCGTAAGTTTGTCATCCTGTCTCCTTGTAAACAATGTATGATCTACACTGCTCTGAGTGTACCCCACTTTCTTCATGGCCATACAAAGTCTCTCGAACCATGCCCGGGGAGATTGCTTCAAACCATATAATGCTTTCCTTAGTTTACACACCTTCTTTCCAACATCATAGACTGGTGGAGGTTCCATGAATACCTCTTCATGAAGATCACCATTTAGGAAGGCATTCTTCACATCCAGCTGATGGAGTTCCCAAGAGAAATTTGCTGCTTGTGACAGTAGAACCCGGATTGTGTTGAGCTTTGCTACTGGGGCAAAGGTTTCTTTGTAGTCAATTCCTTCCTTTTGTGTAAATCCTTTTGCCACAAGTTTGGCCTTGTACCTCTCGATTGACCCATCTTCCCTGTGCTTTACTGTGAAATACCCACTTGGACCCAACAGTGCCTTTCCCCTCTGGCAGGTCCACTAATTCCCACGTTCTTGCTTTCATCTCTTCATTCATGGCTTCTTTCCACCTTGGATCAGATACCGCCTCTAAGTACCTGTAAGGGACACATACAGAGGAAAGAGCAGACACAAAGGAGTGATAGGTAGGAGATAAGTGTGAGTAAGAAACAAAATCAGCTATGGGATGTCGGGTGGTACAAGAACGAACACGTTTATGAAGAGCAATAGGAAGATCCAAATCCGAAGTGTGTGAGTCAGAATTACCTTGGATTGCAGAGACAGATTGATCTGAGTTAAACTGGTTGCAATCATGAGGTTGAGGGCCCTTCTTCCTTCTATTGTATGTAAGTATCTCTTTCTCTTGCCTACTGGAACCTTCAGGAGCATCTACTGTATCAGGAGAAGTAACTGGAACAATGGGAGCCTCACTAGGTTGACCCGGAATGTCACAGCTAGGAGTAGTGGAAGGTGATGAAAGGGGAACAAAAAAGAAGGGAGAATGAGAATCCTCTTCCAACCCACTAGTCTCCCCCTGAAGAGGATTCTGAGAAGACTGGAAATAGGGTTGAGACTTAAAAAAGACTACATCTCTGGTGACATACTTTTTCTTGGAGACAGGATCATAACACTTATACCCTTTTGTGTAGGAGAGTACCCCCAAAATATTCCCTTCGTAGCCTTGGGATCCAGCTTGGTTTTCTTTGGATCCTTCACATGTATGAAGCATGTATAGCCAAAAACCCGTGGAGGAAGAGGAAATTCTGGAAGAGTGGGACACAAAACAAAGAAAGGAGTCTTCATACCCAATACCTTAGATGGCATCCGATTTATCAGGTATGATGCAGTGAGTATAGCTTGAGACCAATATTGCTTGGGCACTTTGTGCTGGAATAGTAGGGCTTGAGCTGTCTCCAATAGGTGCTTGTTCTTGCGCTCAACAACCGCATTTTGCTGAGGGGTGTTAGCACAGGATGATTGGTGTAACATGCCTGTATATTCCATGAATGAGTTCAGGGATCTTTCAAAGTATTCAGCCGCATTGTCTGACCGGAATTGCTTAATCTTCTTATCAAATTGTGTTTCAATCATCTTGCAAAAAGCCATAGTTATCCGTGGTACTTCATCTCGTCCTTTTAACAGATAAATCCATGTGCACCGAGAATAATGGTCAATAAAACTGATAAAGTAATAGAAGCCATCAATGAAAACAATGGATGAAGGTCCCCAAACATCAGAATGAACCAAATCAAAAGGAGCTCAAATTTCATTACTAGAAGTTGGATACACTGTTCTACATTGTTTTGACATTTGACACACATCACAAATTAAACTCTGACTTGGAATTCCCTTAAACAATTCGAGAAACAACATTGCTAAAGAAGAGAAAGACACGTGACCTAGCCTAGCATGCCACAAGTGCAACCTAGCTATTGACTCTACACTTTCCGGACTAGTAGTAGCAGAAGCTTGTAGGGATGAGCCGATGTCTGCATCAAAATAGTAGAGGCCCCCATATTCATGACCACTCCCAATCGTTCTCCTCGTCAATCTGTCCTGGAAAACACAATGAGTAGGAAAAAAAGTTATACTGCAGTTCAAATTTTTTGTAAGCTTTGAAACAGACAAAAGATTTGAGGTAAGACTAGGAACATGTGGGACTGATTTAAGAGAGAGGTCCTTGCTTAGGTCAACCACCCCCTTTCCAGAGATGGTGGAGAGAGACCCATCAGCCACTCTCATCTTATCCTGGCCAGACAACAAATGATATGAAGAGAATAAGGAGGACATATGTGTCATATGGTCAGTTTCTCCGAAATCAATCACCCAAGAGGTGGAATCAATGGAACTAGTTGCACTAAAGGCAGAGACTGTACCTGATCTGACAAGAGAGGTGGAAGCTAAAGAATTCTTCTTCAAATGGGCTAATGCCCGGCTGAGAATCTCTACCTCACTAGCCGTGAAGCCCAAAGTACTTGGTCCAGAGGAGTCAGCAGCCTGCCCTGTAGTGGAAGAGGACACTGTCGGAGTACTTTGTGAGTTGTCACTACTGTTGTTGGTGGCAAGATTCCCACTTGCTGTGTGACCCTTAGTTGTCTTTTGTCCTTTCTCAAAGCAGCTGGCTTCAGATGAGGATACAAGACCCAACATTTCTCCTTTGTGTGTTTCTCACCACGACAATGGGTACACTTGAGGGACTTCTTGTCTGGATATCTATTTCCCTTAGTAGAGACTAGGGTTGAATGTTCTCCAGATAGTTCAGTTGACTGTGTCTGGGAGTCAACTTGCATCTCCCATCTCCTGACTTCTTCATTCCTCACCAGGTAATAGACATGGTGAAGCTCCGGTATTTCATCTCTTCCTAGAATTTGTGACGTTATACCCTCATATACTGGGTCTAGGCCAGCCAAAAACTTGAAGGCTCTGCTCTCTTCAATTTGCTTGTCATGTCTCTCCTTGTCCCTGGCATTTTCCCAATCCAATATCAAGTGATGATCAAGCTCTTCCCAAAGGCCTTCCAGGGTTACAAAATATGTTGCCACGGACATGTCTCCTTGCCTTAGAGCTGCAATATCTTGGTTCAATCTGTAGATTCTAGCATTGTTCTTTTTCTAGTCGTAGGTCTGGGATACTTTCTCCCAAATCTTAGCGGCTGTGGGGAAATGATGAACAGTTCTAGCCACCCGAGGAGTCATGGAGGCCAGCAACCAAGACATGACTGTGGCATTCTCCTTGCGCCACACAACATGCTCAGGACTGCCAACTTCAGGTTCTTTCTTGTCTCCATCCAGATAGCCTGTGAGATCACGAGAAGTAATGAACAGCCTTGCTGAGACGGACCACTCTCTGAAGTTATATTCATCCATCAACACGTTTGTAATCTGTAAACTGTGCAGATTAGGGTTATCCAGGTTAGAGAACCTTGCGGCAGGTTTGTTATCTCTGGAGGAAACTTCTCTGGATAGTGAGGACATGCTGACTTCAGTCTTAGAGTAGGTTTAGAGCTCGCCGAAGTGTTCACAGTGCTGGACAATCTGGAGTTGGCAGCTCCCTAGGTAATCTTCACTTGAGCTGAAGCAGTTCGGGTACAACAGTGGTGAGAGGTTCCGGACTGATAACCAACCTGAACTTGGAGCTGTTTACCACTGTGCTATGCTGGTTTTGCTGGGGCTTCGAAGCTGCAGTTGTGGAGAAGCTCTCCCCCTTTCGGCTAGGGCTAGGACTGCTGAAATCAGTCCTCAACTAGGTCTGTCCTATACAGACCTCTCTTAGTAGCCAAATAGCTACTATTTGCTGAAAAAGGAACCTAGTAGGACATCCACTTCTGGGCCTTACCTCCCTTGAGCCCTACAACCAAGGGAAACCCTAGGTTCGAATCTGCTTTGTTCTATTACAACCCTAGTTTTTTCAGCAACCCAGAAAAGAAGAAAGAAGATGGAAAGAACAGCAAGAGAAGAGAGAGTAGAAGCTGGTGCGCCGGCTGAAACCAAAGAGAAGCTAGTGCTCTGATACCATGTGAGCTTGAGAGCTATACTCGAAGTAGAGGAGAGGAGAAGAACACCACTGGTATGCTGTGAATGTCGAACTGAACTGCCCAGTCGACCATGCTATTATTTATATTTGAATGTAGTACAATGATTCAAGTAATTACTGGAATGCCCCTGATTAGTGATGGGACACCCAGTTAACTTAAAACATTAAACAGGCTTAGGCCCATTAACACAGGCCCAGTTACAGGATAACTTAAACTTAAGTATGGGCTAAAGAACTCTTATCAGACGAACACTCATACAAAGAGACTTCATTCTAACATTCTAACACCACACACACAGAAACCAACCCTTCCGGAAGAAGAAAACCCTAGCTGGAGGGAAATCTCTCTCCTCCCCACGCCTCCCTATAGAGAGAAAAGTGAATTGATCACTCCGGGAGGCCTAAAAAATTTCAGAAACCAAACCGCCCTCTTCAGAAAATCAAAAGAAAACTAACAATACCTGGGCGCCCAAGATCGGATAAAAAACAAAGAGTCCAACTTTTCTGGGACTCTTCCCCGTACTCCAGTTCTTCCTGATTTTGATGTCGAACAGTAGATCACCTTCCTGATGTCTAGATCCCACCAAAAACTCCAAGAACTAGGCAACTTGATCCTTCACTCCCTTGAGGAAAACAGATTAACTGTTTCTTTCTCTCTCCAAAAAACTCAAAAACAGCCAAGAAACTACCCTTTTTTCTCCTCCTCTCTGTGAAATACCTTCTCTCTTCCCCGTCTTTTGAGCTCTTCCATTCTATCTCTTTACTAGATTGAAGTGCAACCTCCTCAAAAAGTTTGAACCACTCAATCACATCAAGCCCTACCAGTAGTACCATGGCCTTCTTCATTTCCTTGATATTCAAAGTGAGCTGTACTTTCACTCTATACCTGTCAAAAAGCAAGTTTTTTTAACCAGCCTTCAGAAATCTTCTCCAGGTTGTCTGCTATAGGAACTCCATCTCTTTCTTGTTATACTATAGAGTTATTTTTAAAAATTGAAAATTGAAATTAATACATTTAAAATTCTATTGCCTTTTAGATATGATAAAATCTCCATGTTTCAAGAGGAAAACTAATATATTAGTAAATATTATTGCTATTTTTCTTCAAATTATATGTATGCTGACTGTTATATAAACTAGGGAACTGACCCAGAAATTAGTTTTTTATTTTATAAAATTCTATTGCCTAGGTGAGTAGGCAACTGGGCACACTATCACCTAGAATTGCATATATGCCCTGAAAACTGTGTAATACATAACCTAAAACTTACTCAAAATGCGAAACAAAAATGAACAAAAAGTTTTATGACAACTACCCACCATCAATTTCTGAACCGTTCCAAGCCGGTAAACCATTTGGTGTGTTAAGTAGCTTGAAGTATGATAATTTGTGAAGAATTTTCTTACTAAATCGCTGTATGACTCTTCTGAAGACCATGGGATGGAACGAACAACAATTGAAAAGTGACTTGGATTAGCAGGAGATCCAGTAATATGTGCTAGCCTCATTTTAGAAATCTTATTGTATTCCTACAGACAAAAACAAGCAAAAGAAACCTTTCGATTAAATTTTTTATGAATATAGTCAAAATTAAATAAATGTAAAACATATATTAATTACAGAAGTTACATCCTTACAAAGTAAAGAAGAACGCAAGTTGAACAAGTTATTATATATAATGCAAGACAATGGGCCCAGAGCCTGCGAAATGAACATCAAAGAAAAGAAAAGAAAATCAGATATGCTAACAATTTTGTAGAAGCAATGATTGAAAATGTTATTATAAATTTACAACATATCCATGAAAAATCTGAAGGTTAATTCTATGTTTGGTTTTAAGGAAAAAGTAGGGAAAAGAAAGGAAAGTTAGGGAAACCTTCACAAATCTTGTATAGGTTTCCCTAGCTTTCCTTTCTTTTCCCTACCTTTTCCGTCAAACCAAACATAGCCTAAAGGATTGAAGTTACAGACGGTACCAGAATTTGAGTATTAATCAGGTACAAATCCATATATATTTACCTTGCAATATTTGTCAAATTTTTTTGATAAATAAAAGTTCATTAAAATTACATTGAAATCAATAAGGATAAACAACTATTACAAACATCACAAAGGGAGGCGTGAGGTGCAGCCTCCTTCATAAAGAAAAAACAGCATAAAATTACAAGTGTGCCCAATACAAATGATCCCTCATTACGACATTAACCCTTGCTTAGCTAAAGAATCAGTCAAAGTATTAGCTTCCCTCCCCACCCATTGTATAACCAAATTCATATGTAGTGTTAGCCATTTGAGTTTCTTTATTCCATTGAAATCAATAAGGATAAACAACTGTTACAAACACCCTATTATAATCTAATCTGCACTTGAATTCTGTTAGAGTAAAGATTGGAGAAGTAATAGAAAGACTAGAAGAAGTAGAAGAAGAGAGGAGAATAGAGAAGAAGAAGAATTCTGGTTCGAACAAGAGAGATTAATTACCTCTCTAGTTGGCCAGGTTTAATTTATATGTTTCTATTCAAAAACAAAAAGACTCATTTGCCCCTACTTAAGTATGGGATACAACCACTAATAAAACATTACACATCAGAAGCTCTAAACATAAATATAAAGACCAAAATACCCCTACACAGTCGACATTAACACTCCCCCTCAAGCTGGTGAGTATATATCATATAGTCCCAACTTGTTACATATGTAGTCCACTCTCCCCCGACTCAACCCTTTGGTGAACAGGTCTGCCCATTGGTTTCCTGTGTTAACAAGTGCAGTATCTATCACTCCACTCAGCACCTTCTCTCTCACAAAGTGACAGTCAACTTCTATATGCTTGGTTCTCTCATGAAACACCGGATTAGAAGAGATGTGGACTGTAGCTTGATTGTCACAATAGAGTTTCATTGTTAGGTTGAAGGTTTTTTATGTATTGATGGTTCGGCTGATAAGAGTTCTTATTAGCTTGTATTTGAGTTTAAGTTATTATGTACTGGACCTGTGTTAATGGGCCTAAGTTTGTTTAGTGTTTTAAGTTGTCTGGGTGTCCCATCACTAATCAGGGGCATTACAGTCTTTTTTGTAACATTGTACTATACAGTAATATAAATAATAGTACTGTCGACTGGGTTATTCAGTTTGACAGTCTCAGCATTTCTTGGTCTTCTCCTCTCTTCTGCTACTTCGACTACAGCACTTCAGCTTTCATGGTATCAGAGCATTGAGCACTTTCCTGGTTACAGCCGACGCCATCTCCTCTCTCCTGCTGTCTTTCTTCTTCTTTTTTTTTCATCTTGGTTGCTGCTGTGAAACCCTAGGGTTGTAGGAGAACAACAGAAAGTTCGAACCTAGGGTTTCCCTTGGTTGTAGGGCGCAAGGGAAGTAAGACCCAGAAGCTGATGTCCTACTAGACTGTTTCTAGTAGTTAGCAGCTATTCGACTGCTAAGAGAGGTCTGTATAGGACAGACCTAGTTGAGGACTGATTTCAGCAGTCCTAGTATTGGCTGTAAGGAGGGGCACTCTCTTTACAGTTGCAGTACTCGAAGTTCAAGTGGAGTCTGCATAGCACAATAGTGGAGAGCCCTTAGTTCCAGGTCGGTTACCAGCCCAGAACCCCTCACTTGCTGCTGTAACTGAACTGCCGTAAGAGCTGTGACAGTCTCGGCAAGTCTGAGACTGTGTTGAGAGCTATCAGAACCTGCTGTGAACACTTCGGCTAATCAGAACCTGCTCCAGAACTGGTTCAGAACCTTCAGAACTGCTTCGGCTAGTCTTAATCAGTGTCGTCTACACAGAGGCTGCAGTCAAGATGTCTTCAATATCCGGAGAGGTTTCTTCTAGGGATAACAGACCTGCGGCAAGGTCTTCCAATCTGGAAAACCCTAATCTGCACAGCTTGCAGATTACAAGTGTGCTGCTGGATGAATTCAACTTCAGGGAGTGGTCAGTTTCCGCAATGTTGTTTATTACTTCCCATGATCTCACAGGCTACCTAGATGGGAGCAAGAAGGAACCTGAAGTTGGCAGTACAGAGTATGCTGTGTGGCGCAAGGAGAATGCTACAGTTATGTCCTGGTTGCTTGCCTCTATGACTCCTCGAGTTGCCAAGACTGTTCATCACTTTCCTACAGCAGCCAAGATTTGGGAAAAGGTGTCTAAGACCTATGGACAGAAGAAAAACAATGCTAGAATCTACAGATTGAATCAAGACATTTCTGCCTTAAGGCAAGGTGATATGACAGTTGCCACATACTTTGCAACTCTGGAAGGTCTTTGGGAAGAACTTGACCATCACTTGATATTAGATTGGGAAAATGCCAGGGACAAGGAGAGACATGATAAGCAGATTGAAGAGAGCAGAGCCTTCAAGTTTTTGGCTGGTCTGGACCCAGTGTATGAGGGTATAAGGTCACAAATTCTGGGGAGAGATGAATTGCCCGAGTTACACCATGTTTATTATCTGGTGAGGAATGAAGTCAGGAGAAAGGAGATGCAAGTTGACTCCCAAACTCAACCAACTGAAAAATTTGGAGAACATTCAGCCTTGGTTTCTACTAAGGGAAACAGACATCTAGACAAGCACCTCAAGTGTACTCATTGTGGTGGTGAGAGACATGTAAAAGAAAAGTGTTGGGTCCTGTACCCTCACTTGAAGCCAGCTGCATTAAGAAAGGACAAGAAACAACAGAAGGGTCATGCGGCAAGTGGGAATCTTGTCACCAGCAACAATGGTGACAACTCACAGAATATACCAACAGTGTCTTCTTCTCCTATGGGATAGGTTGCAGATTCCTCTGGAACTGGTGCTTTGGGCTTCACTGCTAGTGAGGTAGAGGTCCTAAGCAGGGCATTAGCCCGTCTAAGGAATAATTCTTTTGCTTCCACATCTCTTGCCAGATCAGGTACAGTCTCTGCCTTTAGTGCCATTAGCTCTATTGACTCTACTTCTTGGGTTATTGATTCCGGTGCTACTGACCACATAACACATATGTCCTCCCTATTCTCTTCATATCATTTGTTGTCTGGTCAGGATAAGATGAGAGTTGCTGATGGGTCTTTCTCCACCATCTCTGGAAAGGGGGTGGTTGACCTAAGCAAGGACCTCTCTCTTAAATTAGTTTTACATGTTCCTAGTCTTACCTCAAATCTTTTGTCTATTTCAAAACTTACCAAAAATTTGAACTGTACTATAACTTTTTTTCCTACTCATTGTGTCTTCCAGGACAGATTGACAACGAGAACGATTGGGAGTGGTCATGAGTATGGAGGCCTCTACTATTTTGATGCAGACATCGGTTCAGCCTTACAAGCATCTGCTGCTAGTAGTCCGGAGAGTGTGGAGTCAATAGCTAGGTTGCATCTTTGGCATGCTAGGCTAGGTCATGTGTCTTTCTCTTCATTAGGAATGTTGTTTCCCGAATTGTTTAAGGGCATTTCAAGTCAGAGTTTAATCTGTGAAGTATGTCAAATGTCAAAACAATGTAGAACTATTTATCCAATTTCCAGTAATGAAATCTGTGCTCCTTTTGATTTGGTTCATTCTGATGTCTGGGGCCCTTTACCCATTGTTTCTATTGATGGCTTTCGGTACTTTATCAGTTTTATTGACCACTACTCTCGATGCACATGGATCTATGTTGTGGATGCATTTGTGGGAAGAATTACCGCCGCCGGCAGCAGCAGAGAGAGGGGCCCACACAGCAGCTTATCTTGCCACGTCAGCTCTTCTTGCCAGCTCGCCAATAGTTTACTTATTCCAGTTCTGTTCTTACTTATCTAGTTCTGTTCTTACTGATCTATTAGAGATAGGAACTGAGTTCTGTTAGAAGTCTGTTAGAAGTAGGAGTTCTGTTCTTACTTATCTAGTTCTGTTCTTACTTATCTATTAGAGATAAGAACTGAGTTCTATTAGAAGTCTGTTAGAAGTAGGAGTTTGATTTAAAGTTGGATTGTCCTAGCTTAGTCGAATGGAGTAAGGAGTCTCCTCTTGTAATCTCCTATTTAATGAGCTATGATTTGGGAATAAAGTATTCAGTTTCCAGTCAAAAGAAGAGTGAGGAGAGTTCGGGTGGTCTCTTGGACAAATCACCCATTCGGTTTTCCACAATAGGGTCTGCACGCAAGGGAAGGCGCAAGGGGAAGCAAGAGGTTCTCCCCGTGGACCGACCCATGACGAGATCCTACGCCCAGGCCCATAACAATCTACCTGTTAAAAGGACGGGATGAAGTACCACGGATAACTATGGCATTTTGCAAGATGATTGAAACACAGTTTAATAAGAAGATTAAGCAATTAAGGTCAGATAATGCTGCTGAATACTTTGAAAAATGCTTGAACTTATTCATGGAAGATGCTGACATATTACATCAGTCATCCTGTGCTAATACCCCTCAGCAGAATGGGGTTGCTGAGCGCAAGAATAGACATCTATTGGAGACAACTCGAGCCTTACTATTCCAGCACAAAGTCCCCAAGCAATACTGGTCTCAAGCTGTACTTACTGCATCATATCTGATAAATCGGATGCCATCTAAGGTGTTGGGTATGAAAACCCCTTTCTCTGTTTTGTGTCCCACTCTTCCAGACTTTCCCCTTCCTCCTTGGGTCTTTGGCTGTATATGTTTCATACATGTGAAGGATCCAAAGAAGACCAAACTGGATCCTAGGGCTACAAAGGGAATATTCTTGGGGTACTCTCCTACACAAAAGGGTTACAAGTGTTATGACCCTGTCTCCAAAAGAAAGTATGTCACCAGAGATGTGGTCTTCTTTGAGTCTCAACCCTATTTTCAGTCTTCTCAGAATCCTCTTCAGGGGGAGACTAGTGGGATGGAAGAGGATTCTCATTCTCCCTCCTTTTTTGTTCCCCTATCTGCCGCGGGTCTTCCATCCTCTTCTTCTACTCCTTGCTGTGGCATTCTGGGTTAACCCAGTGAGGCTCCCACTGTGCCGGTTACCTCTCCTAATGCTGCAAATGTTCCTGAAGGCTCCAGTAGGCAACAGAAAGAGATACTCACATACAACAGAAGAAAAAGGGGCAACCAACCTCATGACAGAAACAAGTTGGACTCGGATCAATCTGTCTCTACAATCCAAGGTAATTCCAACTCACATACTTTTGATTTGGATCTTCCTATTGCTCTCCGTAAGCCTATCCGCTCTTGCACCACCCGGCACCCCATTGCTGATTTTGTTTCTTACTCACATTTATCTCCTGCCTATCACTCCTTTGTGTCTGCTCTTTCCTCTGTGTGTGTTCCTTCCAGGTACTCAGAGGCTGTGTCTGATCCAAGGTGGAAAGAAGCTATGAATGAAGAGATGAAAGCCCTAATGGAAGCAAGAACTTGGGAATTAGTGGATCTGCCAGAGGGGAAGAGCATTGTTGGGTGCAAGTGGGTGTTTACTGTAATGCATAGGGAGGACGGGTCCATTGAAAGGTACAAGGCCAGACTTGTGGCAAAGGGGTTTACTCAAAAAGAAGGGATTGACTACAAAGAAACCTTTGCCCCAGTAGCAAAGCTCAACACAATTCGGGTTCTACTGTCACTAGCAGCAAATTTTTCATGGGAACTTCATCAGCTGGATGTGAAGAATGCCTTCCTAAATGGTGACCTTCATGAAGAGGTATTTATGGAACCTCCACCAAGCTATGACTATGGTAGAAAGGTGTGCAAACCGAGGAAAGCATTATATGGGTTGAAGCAATCTCCCCGTGCATGGTTTGAGAGGCTTTGTGGGGCTATGAAGAAAGTGGGGTACACTCAGAGTGGTGCAGGCCATACCTTGTTCATAAGGAGACAGGATAGCAAACTTACTGCACTCATTGTTTATGTGGATAATATGGTAATTACCGGGAATGACTTGGAAGAGATAAAAAGACTGAAGGAGTTTCTAGCTTCGGAATTTGAGATCAAAGAATTGGGCCATTTGAGATATTTTCTTGGGATTGAAGTTGCAAGATCAAGAGAGGGAATCTACATATGTCAGCGGAAGTATGTTCTTGACCTCCTAGAGGAAACAGGCATGATGGGGTGTAGGCCAACAGATACTCCAATAGAACAGAATCATGGCCTACAGGAATTAGTAAGGGAGGACTACTGTGATAGAGAGAGATACCAAAAATTGGTAGGGAAGCTGATATACTTATCCCTCACTCGGCCAGATATTGCTTATGCTATGCATGTTGTCAGCCAGTTCATGCACTCTCCAAAGATCCCTCATATGAAAGCAGTTGAAAGGATTCTCAGGTACTTGAAGACTTGCCCAGGAAAGGGAATTTTATTCAGGAAAAACAATAGAATTGAAATTGAAGCTTATACTGATGCAGATTGGGCTGGTTCTGTTGGAGACAGAAAATCAACTTCAGGATATTGTACATTTATGGGAGGGAACCTGGTCAAATGGCGCATTAAGAAGCATAATGTAGTTGCTAGATCAAGTGCGGAAGCAAAATATCAAGCTATGGCTCACGGGGTTGCTGAACTTCTATGGCTCAGGACCCTTCTTAATGAGCTTTGTATTAAAGCTGAGGGTCCTCTCAGACTGTATTGTGACAACAAGGCTGCCATCAACATTGCAAATAACCCTGTGCAACATGATAGGACAAAACATATTGAAATTGATCGACATTTTGTTAGAGAGAGAATAGTCTCGGGAGAACTCTGCATTCCTTACACTCCATTTGAGATGCAAATTGCAGATGTACTGAATAAAGGGTTGGCTGCAACAAAGTTCATGGACCTTCTTGGCAAGCTAAACATGATTGACATCCATGCTTAGCTTGAGGGGGAGTGTTAGGTTGAAGGTTTTTTATGTATTGATGGTTCGGCTGATAAGAGTTCTTATTAGCCTGTATTTGAGTTTAAGTTATTACGTACTGGGCCTGTGTTAATGGGCCTAAGTTTGTTTAGTGTTTTAAGTTGTCTGGGTGTCCCATCACTAATCAGGGGCATTCCAGTCTTTTCTGTAACATTGTACTATACAGTAATATAAATAATAGTATTGTCAATTGGGTTATTCAATTCGACAGTCTCAGCATTTCTTGGTCTTCTTCTCTCTTCTGCTACTTCGACTACAACACTTCGGTTTTCATTAACAAGTGCAGTATCTATCACTCCACTCAGCACCTTCTCTCTCACAAAGTGACAGTCAACTTCTATATGCTTGGTTCTCTCATGAAACACCGGATTAGAAGAGATGTGGATTGCAGCTTGATTGTCACAATAGAGTTTCATTGGAGTGTCAATAGAATATCCCATCTCCTGTAGAAGGTTTCTCAGCCACATTAATTCACAAGTAGTATGTGTCATAGCTCTATATTCTGCTTCTGCACTACTTCTTGCCACAACTGTCTGTTTCTTACTTTTCCATGTCACCAGATTACCCCCAAGAAAAGTGCAATAGCCTGTAGTGGATCTCCTCTTAGATATAGAGCCAACCCAATCAGCATCAGTATATCCCTCTATTTCAAGTTTTCCTCCACTTCTATATATCAAGCCACGACTAGGAGCCCCCTTTAAATACCTTACAATCCTTAGAACTGCATCCCAATGTGGAACCCGAGGTTTCTGCATGCATTGACTCACCACACTAACTGCAAATGAAATATCTGGCCGAGTAATGGTTAGGTAGTTTAGTTTACCCACCAAGTGCCTATACCTTCCAGGATCTTCAAACTCTTCACCCATATCACTGCTCAGCTTAGTATTTGATTCCATAGGTGTTTTAGCTAGTTTGGTGCCTAATAATCCTGTTTCTTCCAACAAATCAAGAACATATTTCCTCTGACACAAATTAATACTATGCTTAGACCTTGCTACTTCTATCCCCAAGAAGTACTTTAGTTTACCAAGGTCCTTTGTCTGAAAGTGTTGCTGCAAAGAGATCTCCAATCTATCACTCCCGGTAATGACAATATCATCTACATATACCACCAATAAGATCTTTCCAGTCTGAGAGTCATGACTGAAGACTGAGTGATCAACCTAACACAGTTTCATACCAAACTTCTTTACCACCTCACTGATCCTACCAAACCATGCATGGGGAGACTATTTAAGTCCATAAATGGCCTTCTTTAGTCTGCACACCTTATCGTCCTCCCCCTAAGCAACAAACCCTGGTGGTTGCTCCATATAGACTTCCTCAAGTAGATCACCATGTAAAAAAGCATTCTTGATGTCAAGCTGAAAGAGAGGCCAATCATACATAGCAGCTAGAGATATCACAACACGAACTGAACCAAACTTAACAACAGGAGAGAAGGTCTCCGTGTAGTCAATACCATATGTTTGGGAATACCCTTTGGCAACCAGACTAGCTTTTAACCACTCTACACTAGCATGAGGTAAATACTTAACAGTGTATTCCCACTTACAACTGACAGCTTGCTTACTAGGAAGAAGTGTGGTGAGGTCCCACGTATGATTATGAGTTAAGGCAGAGAGTTCTTCCATTGCACGACGCTACCCTGGAGAGGCAAGGGCTTCCTAGACATCCGTGGGAACAACAATAGAGGATAACAAGGAGATAAACTGGCGATGGGAAGTAGAAAGGTGAGTGACAGAAACATAATTAGAAATAGGATGAAGAGTGCAACTGTGTTTACCTTTCCACAAGGAAATGGGAAGATAAAGTTCAGAAACCGGGATTGGAGCTGGTGTGGGATCAATTGCCTGATCTGTTGACGGTGATGGAGCTGGAAGAGGAGCCGGTACATGTTGGCAATGTGTATACACTTGACGAATAGGTGGTCGTTCAACTGGAGGTGGCACCGGAGGCAAAGACTTGGTCACAGCTAGAACAAGTGGAATGGGATCCACAACTGGAACTGGAAGAGGAGGAGGTGGTGAGGAAGAAGAAACATCACCTGACCCAGAGAAAAATGGAGTGGACTCAAAGAAAGTAACATCAGTGCACACGAAGGAACGTCAAGAGTTAGGATTATAACACTTATACCCTTTCTGGGTCCGGGAATAGCCAAGGAAGATACACTTAATGGACCGTGCATCTAACTTGTCCCTTCCCGGTCCTAGATTATGAACAAAACAGACACACCCAAAAACCCGAGGAGAAAGGGGAAACGGAGACAATGTAGGAAACAAAGTGGTGAAAGGAGAGTGACCTTTAAGGATGGACGTAGGCATCCAGTTAATCAGAAAACAAGATGTAAGTACAGCATCACTCCAAAGGGGTTTGGGTACATTCATATGGTGCATAAGGGACCAAGCAGTTTCCAAAAGGTGACGGTTCTTTCTCTCAACTGCCCCATTTTGTTGTGGGGTGTAGGAACATGAAGTCTGATGGATAATGCCATGTTCCAAATACTCCTAAAATGGTGTATAAAACTATTCACGGTCATTATTGGAACAAATAATCTTAATGTGTACACCAAATTGGTTGCAAATTTTAGCATAAAATTTTTGGAAAATGGTAAACAATTCACTCATTTCTTTCAGTTGGTAAAGCCATGTCATCCTTGAATAATCATCAACAAAAATAACAAAGTATCTATAACCATTGTATGGCATTATTTTATTTAGACCCCAAACATCTAAATGAACTAAAGAAAAAGGACTCGACATACGATTATCAACCCTAGGACTAAAGGGAACACGATGATGTTTCCCCAACTGACATGACTCACAATCCAAAACAGAAAGATCATTCAACGACGGAACAAGAGACTTCAAAACTCTAAGTGATGGATGACCAAATCGACAGTGCCACTGGAGAGGAGAAAGAGAAGTTTGAAGAGTTGTTGACGCACTTCCACCACCATCAAGGTAATTGAAGAAAACTGAAGAGAGGAGAGCTTGAGAGTTCAGCAATGAGGGTCTGAGAATGAGAGTTTCGAACCTACTCTCTCTCAGCACCCTAACATTCTTTTATTAAGATATATTTGAATAATTACAAGGAGGCCCTTAGGTGGGCAAGAATTTACAAAGAACTTAATATAGACAGGATGGGCCCAGAAAAAGGCCCATTACAGAAAAGAAACATAAATAACAAGAAAGAATAAACAACCTATGGGCCATTGGCCCATCTTCTCTACACTCCCCCTCAAACTGAGCATAGATGTCAATCATGCCAAGCTTGCTGGTATCATGCTGAAGTTTTGCCTTGGGAATGCCTTTGGTGAGAAAATCTGCCAACTGTCCTTCAGATGTGATGAAAGGAAGACACACTTCACCCGAAGAGATCCTTTCCCTAATGAAGTGTCGATCAACTTCAATATGCTTGGTTCTATCATGTTGCACTGGGTTGTGAGCAATGTTGATGGCAGCCTGATTATCACAGTACAACATCATTGGCTTGTCATATTCAACTCCAAGTTCTTCCATCAATGATTTTAGCCATAATAATTCAGAAACTCCATGTGCCATGGCCCTGTATTATGCTTCAGCAGAGGACCGAGCAACAACCGATTGTTTCTTGCTTCTCCAAGAAACAACATTACCGGCCCAGTCAGCATCGGTGTAGGCTTCAAGTTTCATATGACCATGCTTGGCAAACAGAATACCTTTTCCTGGGGAGTCCTTCAAATAACATAGGATTCTCTCTGCTGCTGCCAGATGAGTGTCTCGGGGAGCATGCATGAATTGGCTAATGCAACTGACTGTATATGCAATATCTGGCCGAGTCATGCATAGATACAAAAGTTTCCCAAGAAGTCTCTGAAAGATTCCTTTGTCTTCTAACAATATCCCTTCTGAGGTTGAGAGTTTATGACTCATATCAATAGGAGTAGCAACTGGTCTACCACCCATCTTTCCAGTCTCGGAGAGCAAGTCAACAACATACTTCCTTTGGGAGATAAGAATCCCATCTTTGGATCGAGCCACTTCTATACCAAGAAAGTATCTCAAGTCCCCCAAATCTTTAATCTCAAACTCTGTATGGAGAAAAGATTTTAGATCATGAATTCCTGAAACATCATTACCAGTCACTACAATATCATCTACATACACAATGAGGTATACTGCCAGAGGTCCACTCCTCTTCACAAAAAGAGTATGATCGGACTGTGTCTGCACATAACCAAAGTTAACAAGTGCTGTTCTAAATCTCTCAAACCATGCTCTAGGGGATTGTTTTAGTCCATAAAGAGATTTCTTCAGCCTGCATACCTTCCCTTTCATATCAGTTCCATACATCCCTGGAGGAAGAGACATATAAACCTCCTCATGTAATTCACCATTCAGAAATGCATTTTTCACATCCAATTGATAAAGGGGCCAGTCAAAGCGAGCAGCTAAAGATAGAAGAACCCTCATAGATGTCATCTTGGCAACAGGTGCAAAGGTCTCTAAATAATCAATCCCATATGTCTGTGTATAGCCTTTTGCAACCAGCCTGGCCTTGTACCTTTCAATAATGCCATCAGCTTGGTATTTGATAGTAAAGACCCACTTGCAACAGACTGGATCCTTCCCTTCAGGCAAATCCACCACTTCCCATGTGTCATTCTTGTATAGGGCATCGATTTCAGATCTCATAGCATCCCTCCACTCTGGAATCTTAAGAGCTTCTGACACAGACCTGGGAATAGGATGAGAAGCAACAGAAGAGAGATAGGCAAAGTATGGAGGTGAAAGCAAACCGTAAGAAAGGTGCTTGGAAATGCAGTGTGCAGTGCACTTCCGTTTTCCTTTCCTAACAGCAATGGGAATATCAAGGTCAGGGAAGGATGAATCCAAAGATGCTGAAACAGTACCTGTTGTCTCTTCTATGACTGGAAGTGTATGAGGCCCATGTGTTGTAGGAGAAACAACCTGCACATTTCTGGATCTTTGCCTTTGATACACCTTGGGATTGAAGATAGGACGAGGACGTAGAGTACTGGGACAACGGGAAAGGAACGACTGATCCACCCTTGATGCATTTGAAGGAGAAGCAGACACATCAAGAGACTCAACAGGGACAGGAAGAGGAAGAGCAAACACCTGTGACAAATCCTCCCCCTGTGGACAATGTCCTTCTGGAGATGAACCATAAAAGGGGGAAAGCTCATCAAAGGTGACATCCATTGAGACATACCGATTGCCAGACTTTGGATCAAAACAACAATAACCCTTCTGTGTGGGGGAATAACCAAGGAAGATACACTTTTGAGCTTTGGGTTCAAATTTATGCCTTTGGACACTTGGAACATGTACATAATAGGTGCAGCCAAAGACACGAATAGGAACAGGAAAAAGGTCCTTGTCTGGATGAAGAAGATTGAAGGGAGACTTAAACCCCAAAACCCTGGATGGCATACGGTTTATAAGATAGGTAGCAGTAAGAACATCACCCCAAAACCTAGTAGGAACATGTGAGGCAAATAAGATACTTCTTGCAACTTCAACAATATGCCTATTTTTCCTCTCAGCAACCCCATTTTGTTCTGGGGTCCTAGCACATGAGCTTTGATGAATAACCCCCATGTCAGAGAGATAGCAGGATAGGTTTTTCTCAAAGTATTCTTTTGCATTGTCAGATCTGAAGATTTTAATCCTGGTATCAAATTGGGTTAAAACAAATTCATGGAATTGTCTTACAAGTCTTGGAACTTCATCACGGGATTTCATCAGGAATATCCAAGTGAACCAAGAAAAATCATCAATAAACAGGATAAAATATTTATAGCCACCCATAGAAGGTAAGTGGTAAGGCCCCCACACATCAGAGTACACAATATTAAAAGGAAAAGAAGATCTTTTATTACTCAAAGGATAATTGTTTCTACAATGATTTGACAATTCACAAGACTCACAATGAAGACTAGACAAACTAATTCCCTTAAACAATTCAGGGAAAAGATGACTCAAGGCAAAAAAAGACAGATGACCAAAACGACGATGACACAACATAATCCGACTAACAGACTCTGAAGAAACAGATCCAAGAGCAGCATTCCCAAGATGATCAGTGCATTGTCCCAGGGTATCAAGCAGGTATATTCCGTTCGCTTCATGGCCACTCCCAATCACCTTTTGAGACTCCAGATCCTGAAAAACACAATAGGAAGGAAAGAAGGTTACACAACAGTTTAGTGATTTGGTTAAACTGCTTACAGACAACAAATTTGTATTTAGTTTAGGTACATGAAGGGCAAAAGGTAGGAACAAGGAATCCGTAGCCTTGATGGTTCCCTTACCAGAGATAGGGGCAAGTGAACCATCAGCTAAAGTGATTTTATCCCGTCCAGGGAGCAAGTCATATGAAACAAATAGGGTAGAAAGATTAGTCATATGGTCAAAAGCACCTGAGTCAATAATCCAAGGGATCTTGAGATTAACTGAAGTGGTAGCATGATTGGCAGAAGCCCTTATACCTGAATTAGCAAATGCTGAAGCAGCAGAAGAATTGCCTGAAGGGTTGGAAGAAGAGGTCACATCACTCAGCTGACTGATCATCTTCCCAAACTTTTCATATTTTGCTCTCATGGCTGCCAACTGTGCAGAAGCAGACATTTCTTCACTATCTGGCCCGGCAGCTACATTTGCACTTCCTGATCTTTTACTATCATACTTTTTCTGAAACCGACTGGGAACAAGATTAGGATGTAATTTCCAGCACTTATCTTTGGTGTGCTTTGACTTCTTGCAGTACTCACATATAACTTCTTTCTTTCCTATGCCACCAGAAGTTCCAGCATTCCCTTTGGGTTTAATCCCCATATTGGCAAAGTGATCATTCATATCAGCCCCTTGAACCTGAACAACCTTTCTGCTCTCTTCACTACTCACCAATGCATAAGCTTGTGACAAAGAGACACACTCCTTGGAAAGAATATTATGTTTTGTGATATCATATTCTGGGTTTAGTCCAGTTAAGAACTCAAATACCCTGTTCCTTTCAACCAATTTTCTGTAGGTCTCAGCATCATTGGTGGTGTCCCAAGGTACAGTTTCTATTAGATCAATCTCTTGCCATAAGGACTTCAGGGTTGAGAAATATACAGCAAGAGGTTTCTCCCCTTGTCTTAAATTCTTTACATCACTTCTCAATTTATATGCCCGGGCCACATTGAGTTTTTGTGAATAGGTTTCCGCAACACTGTCCCAAATTTCTTTTGCTGAATTCATCCATAGGTAGTGTTGGCTGATTTGCGGCTGCATTGAGTTCACAAGCCACCCAATGACAGTGTAATTTTCTTGCATCCACTTCTCGTAGGATGGATCATCTTCTAGGGGAGCCTTCTTACTCCCAGAAATGAATCCCCACTTTCCTCTACTACAAACATGAATCTTTACTGATTGTGACCATGCCAGATAATTAGTTCCATCTACTTTAACTGTGGTCACAGTCAATAAGGAATCATTTGGAGTTCCCTGAACCAGTCCATATTCGGCACCACTTTTGTTTTCAAACTCTGAGGAGTACATCATGTAAACACTCTAAACAGAGTTCAGCCGACCACTAAACAGAGTTCAGCCGACCACAAGAAGACAATATACTGAGTTCAGCCTTCAAGAAGTAATCAGAAACTCCTAGGCACTGTGCAATCAGCCGAAGTACCTTTTCAAAGTTGTGCACTCAGCCAAGAAGAGTAAATACCAATCGGTATTGCTGAACAGGCCTTTTCACAAACACAATGTGGGCAATAGAGACAGCCTCACTGTCAAGGAAGAGAAAAGACCCCAAAAACAGTTCGTACAGCCCCTTAAAACAGCCAAAATATGAGTAACAATACACAACCTTGTTACAAGGATGTTTCGGCAGGTTTTAACAGTTCAAGAAGAAGAGAAAAAAATAGCCCAAAAATTTCTAGGTTAAACCAGATTTAATGCAGTTGAAGGTAGTACAGAACAGCTAGGGTTTTCGTACACTTCAACAGTCCAAACACAGTCGAAGATAGTACAGAACAACCAGAAACTGAGCACAACTTACAGTTCGAGCTTCAAAAACAGAACAACCAGTCCAAACACAGTCGAGCTTCAATAGTCCAAACACAGTCGAACTTCAGAGCAGAAACTGAGCACAACTTACAGTTCGAGCTTCAATAGTCCAAACACAGTCGAGCTTCAAAAACAGAACCGAGCTGTTCCCCTTCTCCTTCCCCCTTTTTCTTTTCTTTGATTCTTCCTGGCCACCGAACCCCTTCCCCAAGAGATTCTAGTCTTGGGCTCGTCCACTGATCTCCAAGAATCAGGCAGTATGTGACTAAGCTTCCAGCCCTATGATATTCAGGTTCAGATATGCTCTGATACCATGAAGAAAACTGAAGAGAGGAGAGCTTGAGAGTTCAGCAATGAGGGTCTGAGTATGAGAGTTTCAAACCTACTCTCTCTCAGCACCCTAACATTCTTTTATTAAGATATATTTGAATAATTACAAGGAGGCCCTTAGGTGGGCAAGAATTTACAAAGAACTTAATATAGACAGGATGGGCCCAGAATAAGGCCCTTTACAGAAAAGAAACATAAATAACAAGAAAGAATAAACAACCTATGGGCCATTCGGCCCATCTTCTCTACAGTAATACAATCCACCAGCTTCATGCCCTCTGACAATCTTCATCCCCGTCTTGAGATCCTGAAAAACACGCGAAGAAGGGTAAAAAATGATAGAGCAATTAAGAGACTTGATCAACTTATTAACAAACATAAGGTTAAAAGGAAACTTGGGGACATACATGTTAGAATGCTCGAGTCAGGGGTATTTTGGTCATTCTGGTGTATCTTATTGAAAGTGAAATGTTTGTATCTGAGTTTAAGTTATGTGTCCCATCTTCTATGAGGGACAAAATTGTCTTTCTTGTAACTCAAGTTTTTCATGAATAAAAGTCAAGTGGGTCGGCTAGGAGAGTGACTTTTGAACATCCTCTCTTCTAGTCTGGCTGAACACTCTTCTCCTCTCCTTCTTCTTCTTCTTTCTCTTTTTTCTTCTTTCTTCTTCTCTACTTTGACCTAGAAACAACTAGGGTTTATTCACATGGTATTAGAGCATTAAGGTCTGGTGTTCGTTTTCTTGCTGCTGCCTTCTTCCTGGGTTCGCCGCCAGCTTCACAGTAGGTTTCATCATCCTACAGCTGATCTGATTGAAGACTCGATAAAGGGCTGAAAAGGAGTTGTCGTTTTGAGGGCCTGGAGGTGAGAATGCCTCTGGCCGGTGCTGTGGTGGTCGTTGAAGTGGTATACTAGACCCTCTATTCAGTGTACGAAGAGGGCTGGTCGTATACAGGTATGGGCACTGCAGTCGTGTGTTCAGAAATGGACTGTGAATGCTGTTTTTTTTGTGTGCTTCGAAAGTTAGTTGTTGTGGTGCTGGGTGAAACTGATACACATATCAGTCATGTTTTTTGTTGTGTTTTCTTGCTCACATGTGTGCTGAAAGAAGAGTGGTAGACTGCTGATGTCCACGACAGCAGTGGTGTGGTGTTGATTGTGTTGTGGTGGCTGACATATCTATGTTTTTAAATGCTTAAAAGTGAACCCCTAGACCTTGTGTGTAATCAGTTCTGCAGTATGCAGAACAAGTGTTCGATGAAATGACTGAGTAATTTCAGTAGTGGGGTGTTGGTGGTAGATGGTCCTGCAGTGTGCAGTCCAAGTGTTTGATGTATTGACTTAATGATTTCAGCCTTAGAGAGTAGTGTGTAATGTGCAGTTGAAGATAGTGGGTTGGTGGTATTGTAAGTGAGATAAGTCTTGTAACAAGTGTGAGATTGCGATGTATATTCAGAGGAGACATAATTGAGATGGCTTCAACTGTAGTTGGGAATGACAACAAAATAGGCATCATGCTCTCTTCAGATTATCTAAGTGTTCAAATGACATCCATCAAGTTGAATGGTGAGAACTATGTACCATGGGCAAAATCTGTGGAGGTGTTCTTGAAGGCCAAGAGGAAAGTAAAACATGTGAGGGACGAGAAACCTTCCTCTGATTCTCCTGGGTTCAGTGATTGGGAACAAGATGATGCACAGATAATGACATGGCTTTGGAACAACATGGAACCAAAGATTAGTGTGAACTTCATGTTCCTAGATACAGCCAAAGAGATCTGGGATCATGCTAAAAAGTTGTACTCTGGACAAGACAACACAACTAGGGTATATCAGTTATACCAAGAGTACTTCAATTTGAAGCAAGGAAGTCAAAGCTTAGAAGAGTATTATGCAAGCTTGAGAAACATCCGCAATGAGCTAAATGTGTATCACCCTCTAACATCAGATGTCCAGATCCAACAACAGCAACGTGAACAGCTTGATGTGACTAGGTTTCTTGTGGGCTTGAAGGCTGAGTATGAGCCTGTCAGAGCACAGATATTGGGGGGATCATCTCTCCCTCACTTGAAGAAGTTTTTGCCCGTCTTAAGAGGACATCCATTGAGCCAGTGGAACATTCTTCCTTCTCTGATAGATCTGGTTTGGTAGTGACTAAAGGGAGTAGTCGTGGAAGTAGAAGTGGTGGTGACAGCAGTGGTCCTCCAAGCAACCGTGGTGGACACATGTTTAACCGGGCCAGTGGCCGGACTGGAGGCCGAGAGTCAGGGGGAGGCCGTGGAAAAGGAAGGGGTAATGCTTAGAGAAAATGTACACATTGTGGCTTAGAGGGGCACACAGTTAATTTCTGCTATGATTTGCGTGGTCCACCCAACACTTGGGCTAACCATGTTACATCTAAGAGTAGTAGCACAATTACTGAAAGCCAGCAAACTGCACCAACCCCCTCCACACCCACTTGTGCTTCCGGGCAGGAAATGGTGACTGTACCATGGGCAATATATGAACAGTTCCTTCAAACATCTCAGCAGAACACAGCTACACTTGCTCATTCAGGTATGACTTGTTTAGCTTCCAAAGCCTCACCCTGGATCATTGATTTTGGCACCTCGGACCATATGTCTGGGACTCCTAATGTATTTTCTTCCCTTTCTCACACCTCCACATCTCAGACAGTTACACTTGCTAATGGTTCTACATCTCCTATTTGTGGTGTTGGTGATGTTGATCTCTCCTCATTGTCTTTACCATCTGTTTTATATGTTCCTAAGTTCCCTTTTAACCTTATGTCTGTTAGTAGATTAACCAAGTCCCTTAATTGTTCTGTAACCTTCTATCCTTCTTCTTGTGTGTTTCAGGATCTCAAGACTGGGACGAAGATTGGTGGAGGGCATGAAGCCGGTGGTTTGTATTACCTTGATGGTGGTGGCCCTCCAGTGGCTTTTCAGTCATCTCTTACTCCTCTTCAATGGCACTGCAGACTTGGTCATCCCTCTCTTAAGGCTTTGAAGCTGCTAGTTCCTTCCTTGAGTCATCTTTCATCATTAGATTGTGAGTCATGTCAGTTGGGAAAACATCATCGAGTCTCATTTAGTCCAAGAACTGATAGTCGTGTCTCAAGTCCTTTTGCTTTAGTTCATTCTGATGTATGGGGTCCAGTTAAAGTGGTGTCATACAATGGGTTTAAGTATTTTGTACTCTTTGTTGATGACTTTTCAAGGATGACATGGATCTATCTTATGAAAGACCGTAGTGAATTGTTCTCTATTTTTCAGAAATTTCATGCTGAAATACGCACTCAATTTGGTGTTCATATGAAAATACTTCGCTCCGATAATGCCAAAGAATACATCTCCTCATCATTTCAGCAATACCTAGAACATCATGGAATAATTCATCAAACTTCTTGTGCCTACACCACGCAACAAAACGGTGTAGCTGAACGGAAAAATAGACATCTTCTTGAAACTGCTCGGTCCTTGATGATCAATATGCATGTCCCAAAGCACTTTTGGAGTGATGTTGTTCTTACGTCCTGTTTTTTAATAAATCGGATGCCCATGTCAATCCTTGGAAGTCAATCCCCTTTCTCCGTGTTGTTCCCCACTTTGTCTCCCTTTCCTCTCACCCCAAGAGTCTTTGGTTGTGTTTGTTTTGTTCAGCACTTGGGGCCTGGAGTAGACAAGCTAGATGCTCGGGCTACGAAGTGTATTTTTCTTGGCTACTCAAGGACTCAAAAAGGGTACAAGTGTTATAACCCTAAGTTTCATAAATCGTTTGTGTGCCCTGATGTCACCTTCTTTGAGTCAGTTCCTTTTTTCTCCAATGCCGGGGTCTCTTCTTCTCCCTCTGTGGTTCCTCTTCCTGTTCCGGTTGTGGACCCCCTTCCCGTAGCTCCCACTCCTACTGCAGATGCACATCATATGCCAGTTACTACAGAGAGGCCGCCAATTACTCAAGTGTATACTCACAGAAGTGCTTCGGCTCCTCCTCCACTTCAGTACCCGCCAACAGATCCTGCTACTGCTCCTTCTCCCTCAGATCTTCATCTCCCTATTGCTTTGCGGAAAGGTAAACGTACTTGTACTTCTCATCCCATTCAGACTATGTTTCCACTGCTCACATTTCTGCTTCTCATTGCAAGTTTATATCATTACTCTCATCGGTTCCCATTCCCAAGACTGTACAGGAAGCCCTTGCCTCTCCAGGGTGGCGGCAAGCCATGGAAGAAGAACTCTCTGCTCTACAACATAGTCATACGTGGGAACTCACCACCCTTCCTCCTGGTAAGCACACTGTTGGGTGTAAATGGGTCTATACAGTGAAGCATCTTCTTGAAACTGCTCGGTCCTTGATAATCAATATGCATGTCCCAAAGCACTTTTGGAGTGATGCTGTTCTTACGTCCTGTTTTTTAATAAATCGGATGCCCATGTCAATCCTTGGAAGTCAATCCCCTTTCTCCGTGTTGTTCCCCACTTTGTCTCCCTTTCCTCTCACCCCAAGAGTCTTTGGTTGTGTTTGTTTTGTTCAGCACTTGGGGCCTGGAGTAGACAAGCTAGATGCTCGGGCTACGAAGTGTATTTTTCTTGGCTACTCAAGGACTCAAAAAGGGTACAAGTGTTATAACCCTAAGTTTCATAAATCATTTGTGTGCCCTGATGTCACCTTCTTTGAGTCGGTTCCTTTTTTCTCCAATGCCGGGGTCTCTTCTTCTCCCTCTGTGGTTCCTCTTCCTGTTCCGGTTGTGGATCCTGATGGCAGTGTGGAACGATTAAAGGCACAGTTAGTGGCCAAGGGCTATTCTCAGTTATATGGTGTGGACTATATGGAGACATTCTCTCCTGTGGCTAAAATTGGTTCAGTTCGGGTGTTGATCTCATTGGCTACTATGTATGATTGGCCTTTCCTACAACTTGACATCAAAAATGCCTTCCTACATGGTGATCTTGTTGAGGAGGTGTATATGGAGCAACCACCAGGGTTTGTTGCTCAGGGGGAGGCTAGTAAGGTGTGCAGGCTCAAAAAGGCAATCTATGGACTGAAACAATCTCCTCGTGCATGGTTCGGCAGGTTCAGTGAAGTGGTAAAGGCCTTTGGGATGAAACAGTGTCAGGTTGATCATTCCGTGTTTAGCTATAACTCAAAAGATGGAAAAATCTTGCTAGTCGTGTATGTGGATGATATTGTCATAACTGGAAGTGATAGCAATGGAATTGACAGGCTGAAAAAATTCTTACAGGACAACTTCAATACGAAAGATCTAGGGAAGCTAAAGTATTTCTTAGGAATAGAAGTTGCGAGGTCAAAACAGGGGATCAACTTATGTCAAAGGAAATATGTTCTTGACCTACTTGAAGAAACAGGGTTGTTAGGTGCTAAACCAGCAAAGACTCCTATGGAACTCAATGCCAAGTGTGGATGCAGGTGAAGAGTTTGATGATCCTGGAAGATACAGAAGATTGGTGGGAAAGTTGAACTACCTGACCATTACCCGACCAGATATATCATTTGCTGTGAGTGTGGTGAGTCAGTTTATGCAACATCCCCGGGTTCCTCACTGGGAAGCTGTTTTGAGAATTGTTAGGTACCTACAGGGTGCTCCAGGTCGTGGTTTGTTATACCAAAAAGGAGGACCTCTTGAGATAGTAGGGTATACAGATGTTGATTGGGCTGGCTCTATATCAGACAGGAGGTCAACCACAGGGTATTGTACCTTCCTGGGTGGAAATCTTGTAACTTGGAAGAGCAAGAAGCAAACAGTGGTGGCAAGAAGTAGTGCGGAAGCAGAGTACAGGGCTATGGCCCATACCACATGTGAATTAGTATGGCTGAAGAACCTACTACAGGAGATGGGTTTCTCAATTGACAAACCCATGAAACTATACTGTGATAACCAAGCTGCTGTTCACATCTCATCCAATCCTGTCTTCCATGAAAGAACTAAACATATTGAGGTGGATTGTCACTTTGTGAGAGAGAAAGTGATAAGTGGGGTAATAACTACATCTCATGTGAGCTCAGGAAATCAGTGGGCAGATATCTTCACAAAAGGATTCTCTCGGGGAAGAATAGATTACATTTGTAACAAGCTGGGACTATATGATATATACTCTCCAGCTTGAGGGGGAGTGTTAGAATGCTCGAGTCAGGGGTATTTTGGTCATTCTGGTGTATCTTATTGAAAGTGAAATGTCTATTGTATCTGAGTTTAAGTTATGTGTCCCATCTTCTATGAGGGACAAAATTGTCTTTCTTGTAACTCAAGTTTTTCATGAATAAAAGTCAAGTGGGTCAGCTAGGAGAGTGACTTTTGAACATCCTCTCTTCTAGTCTGGCTGAACACTCTTCTCCTCTCCTTCTTCTTCTTCTTTCTCTTTTTTCTTCTTTCTTCTTCTCTACTTTGACCTAGAAACAACTAGGGTTTATTCACAATACAAAACTAAGATAAAGATAAAGGGTCTATATTAACATTACCAATACCACAAATGGAGGATGTGGAACCATTAGCAAGGGTAATAGAGTGTGATGTTGGGCATTGAGAGAGGGAGGAAAACACACATGGAGTTCCAATCATGTGATCAGAGGCTCCATAGTCAATAATCCAGGGATTGGGTTTGGATGCCAGACAAGCCATACCTGAGTGTGCAAGAGTGGTTGTATTCTATTGAGATGTGGCATGAGCAAACCTCTCATACTCATCACGTGGAACACTCATCATCTCCTTCCCGGGAACACTTGTGGATATAAAGGGCATCTGATCAACTGGATGGCTCTCCTGTCTAGAATTACTATCACTGGTCACCGCATGATTTGCCCAAGTTGAAGGTGGACCATGGAATTATAACAATAATTGATGGTATGCCCATCCATACCACAGTGTGTACATCTTCTTGGACCTGAACTGCATCCTCTACCACGAACTCCCCCTAAATCTCGACCTCCAATACGTCCACCACCACGACTATACATAGGTCCACCACTGCCACTACGACCATACATCGGTCCACTGCTACCACTACGGCTAGATTGAGCTCCACCTCTAACACCACGGGCTCTTGATACTACAAAGGTTGACCTATCAGAGATACTGGAATTCTCTGTAGATCCAATAGGAATCCTCCGAAGCCGAGCAAACACCTCTTCTAAGTAAGGAAGAGTTGATTCTCCTAGTATCGGTGCCCATATTGGTTCATATTTAGATTTCAATCCTACCAAAAATCTGGTCACATCTAGTTGTTCTCTCTGTTGTTGCTGAATTTTAACATCAGAGGTGAGGGGATGATACACATTCAGCTCATTGCGAAGGTTTCACATGCTAGCATAGTACTCCTCAAAACTCTAATTACCCTGTTGCAGATTAAAGTATTCATGATAAAGCTGATATACTCTAGTTGTGTTGTCTTGTCCCGAATACAACTTCTTAGCATGGTCCCAAACTTCCTTGGCTGTATCAAGAAACATGAAATTCATACTAATCTTGGGTTCCATACTATTCCATAACCAAGTTATAATCTATGCATCTTCTTGTTCCCAATCACCATACTCATGAGACTCAGTAGAGGGTTTTTCTTCCCTTATATGCTTCACTTTCTTCATTGCTTTAAGAAAGACTTCTACAGATTTCGCCCAAGGCACATAGTTTTCTCCATTCAACTTGATAGAAGTCATCTGAACATTCAGGTAGTCGGTGGGAACCATCACACTAATTTTACTTTCATTGTCTCCCATGGCTATAAAAATAAATAAATAAATAAAAAATAAAAATTCTTCCTACTTCACCTCTCACCACACTGCACTCAGCACCACTTGTTGCTGAATTCTTCACTCTCCACACCACAACCCTACTACACGACTACTTGAAAACTTACCACACTACTTGAAACTCACTCACCCTTCGAACCACACTGAATCTGCACAAAACCCTAACACACGACAACCTGAATTTTCACCACACAACTTGGAACTCATAAACCATTTGATTCACACTGGAAAACTGCACAAAATCACTTATCTAATCACCAGAAAATCAAGCTGCACTCTACAATCCACTGCATCACTCGAATCAGCCCTCTTCTCTCCATTGATTAGGGGGGGCTTCCTACAAACCACTGCAAACACCTACGAACTTGCTGACCGGAGGCATAGAAACCTCCAAGTTTAGAGGACGATCACTCCTTTTCAGACCCTTTCCTTATCTCCAACTAATGATGAAGAAAAAAATTAAAAAACCCTAGGCTGGATGCGTGAAAATCAGAATTCTGGGCAGATTCGATTTTGTCACAGTTGCTCTGATGCCATATTATAATCTAATCTGCACTTGAATTCTGTTAAAATAAGGATTGGAGAAGTAATAGAAAGACTAGAAGAAGTAGAAGGAGAAGAGAGGAGAATAGAGAAGAAGAAGAATTCTGGTTTGAACAAGAGAGATTAATTACCTCTCTAGTCGGCCAGGTTTAATTTATATGTTTCTATTCAAAAACAAAAGGACTCCTTTGCCCCTACTTAAGTATGGCGCACAACCACTAATAAAACATTACACATCAGCAGCTTTAAACATAAATATAAAGACCAAAATACCCCTACTCAGTCAACATTAACACACCCCAAAGGGAGGCGTGAGGTGCAACCTCCCCCGTAAAGAAAGAACAGCATAAAATTACAAGTGTGCCCAATACATTTGATGGCATTACGACATTAACCCTTGCTTAGCTAAAGAATCAGTCAAAGTATTAGCTTCCCTCCCCACCCATTGTATAACCAAATTCATATGTTGTGTTAGCCCTTTGAATTTCTTTATTTCATCTCTATAGAACCATATCATTGAATTTGGATCTTTTAGCCAGCCCACCACCACCTTGGAGTCCCCTTCTATTACCAGGTTCTCCAAACTCATCTCTTTTATGATCTGAACACCTTGTAAGACTGTGTACAATTCAGCTTGTAGTGAGTCTCCGTTCCCCCCGGTCCTCAATAGAGTGCTACTATGTTCCCTTATTTTTTATGGCCCCTCCAATTCTAGAAGGACCTGGGTTGCCTTGACTGCCCCAATCAGAATTTTATTTCAGAAAATTTTTAATTGGAGGTGCCCAAACAACCTTGTTTTAGCCTTCTGCAGTGAACTAGAAGCCATTGAATACCAGTTCCTCCAAATATCATCAAAGGATAAGTCGTCTAAACAAATCGAAGCTAGTAGTCAATGTATATTTTGAGAAGGAATATCATCAAGATATTTTGATTAGACAATGCTAAAGAATATTTTGAGAAGGATCTTGTTTCATATTCTGAGAGGTTTGGGGTTATAGTGTTATACATCAGAGTTTTTGTCCTCATACTCCAGAGTAGAATGAAGTGGAAGAGAGAAAGAGTCGAAATGTTGTTGAAGTAGCTAGGAGCATTCTTTTTGCCTCTCATGTTTTAGTGAGATTTTGGGGTGATGCAGTTATGGTAGCTACTTATCTTATTAATCGCATGCCTTCTCGAGTCTTGGGTTCAAATCTCCCTTTGTTGTCTTGTTTCCTAAGGATGAAGTGTTTCTTATTCCTTTGCGTGCCGTTGGTTACACATGTTATGTTCATGTTCTTAGATCTCAAAGACATAAGTTTGAACTCAGGGCTCAGAAGTGCATTTTTCTAGGGTATCCCCCACACAAAAGGGTTATTGTTGTTTTGATCCCACCAGTGGCACTTATTTTGTCTCCATGGATGTCACCTTTGCAGAGTCACTTCCTTTTTATGGTCATTCTCTTTAGGGGGAGCATTCTATTGAGTCATTTGCTTCACCACTTCCTCTGCCTTCTCCTATTGACCTTGGGGTTGAATCCCCTATGGTTTCTTCTGTCCCATTGGAAAAGTCTCTGTCTCCTAATTCTTCCATTCCTACTCCTCCTCCACCTGCTAAGCCTTCAATTTTCACTACTTATCCTATTGTTCAAAGGTGATACCAAAGACAAAGGCTATAGCATGAACAAGTTGTTCCCCCATCTATAGTTGAGCCTCAAACGCTCTCTTCAAGAAACTACTTTCTTTCATATTTTTAATTCAGCAAATTACTTGGTATCAGAGCATTGGCTAGGGTTTCTTGAAGCATTCTCATGCAGCCCTAGATCAGCCGAATGCATGAAGTAGTAAAGGGCTGATCAATCTGCTATAGATTGCCCAGTTCTTGGAGTTTTTGGTGGGATCTAGACATCAGGAAGGTGATCTACTGTTCGGCATCAAAATCAAGAAGAACTGGAGTATGGGGAAGAGTCCTAGAAAAGTTGGATTCTTTGTTTTTGATATGATCTTGGGCGCCCAAGTAATGTTAGTTTTCTTTTGATTTTTTGAAGAAGGCGGTTTGTTTTCTGGAATTTTCTAGGCCTCTCGGAGTGATCGATTCACTTTTCTCTCTGTTGAGAGGCGTAGGGAGAAGAGAGATTTCCCTCCAGCTAGGGTTTTCTCCCTCCGGAACGGTTGGTTTCTGTGTGTGTGATATTAAATTATTTTTTGAAGGTCTCCAATCTATTTTTTTCTTACTGTTGAGCAATTTGAAGTAAAATGGAGAGTTGGAATACCGAGATGAAATCTACCGATACTGTGGGACTGGGTGTTGGAGGTAGTAGTGATATTTTTGGGTCTGGGACCATTACTACAGTAAAACTTGAGGGTACAAATTATTTGGAGTGGGCACAATCAGCTAAGGAGAAGAAACCTGATACACACTCTTCCCGATGGGTGCAAGAGAATTACATGGTAATGTCCTGGCTATGTAATTCTATGTTACCTCATATTGCAAAAAAATTCCTATGGGCTAATACTGCTAAGGAGATTTGAGATGGAGTAACTAAAACCTACTCTCAGAAACAAAATGAAGCCAGAGCCTATCAGTTAAAAAATCAGGTGATAAGTATGAAACAGAGAGAAAAACCTCTTGTTGTGTATTTCTCTATGCTAAAAACCCTATGGAAGGAAATAGATCACTTAGAAACTGTGGTATGGGAAAGTGTAAATGATGCAGCAACTTATCACAGACTGGTAGAGAGGAATAGGGTTTTTGAGTTCTTGGCAGACTGAACCCTGAATTTGACATTGCTAGGCAGCATAATCTTTCTAGGGAGGGTGTGACACTCTCTCAGGCCTATGCTTTTGTCTCTGGAGAGGAGAGTAGGAGGAATGTAATGCTGAGACAACTTGGGATTGACCAGTCAGCTATGGTTGGTACAACAAAACCTAAGCCGAATGGAGACAGGGGGAGTAGTGAGACTAGAAGAAGAGATAAGGACTTGGTGTGTTATTATTACAAGAAGCCCAAGCAAACTAGGGACACTTGTTGGAAGCTTCATCCAAATCTTATGCCTGCTCAGATAAGAAACAAGAAGGGAAATGCAAATGTAGCCACTACAGAAGACTCTTCAGCCCCTCTCTCCCAAACTGATTGGAAATCCATTACAGTAGCAGTAGTGAGAACAGAATTGGAGAGGTTTGGACAGCTTATGAGTAAGAAAGATTCACCCAGCTCTAGCCTTCCAGATGGACAGCAGAATGCAAGAGCCAACTACACCACTTCCTTTGCACATATAGGTAGTTCATATGCAACTGCAAATCTTGCATCCACTTCAGGTAAGGAGGAACCTCCCTGGATTATAGACTCAGGAGCATCTGAGCATATGACTAATGCTCCTACCTTTTTCAGTTCCTATCAGTTGTGCTCTGGTAGAGACAGAGTCTCTACAACAGATGGTTCACATATGCCCATTACTGGGAAGGGGACAGTTAGAGTGACCAATGATATAACTCTGTCTTCTGTTTTACATGTCCCGAGACTTCATACCAACCTACTGTCTGTAAGTTCTTTGACAAAAAAATTGAATTGTTCAGTGACCTTTCTTCCGGGTAATTGTGTTGTGTAGGACCTAGAGTCAAAGAAGATGATTGGGAGTGGTCGTGAGGTGAATGGAGTCTACCTTCTGGATGAGATTCCGAGACACCAGGGCTATCATGTTAACAGTAGTAGTAGTAGTGGGTCAGAGTTAGTGAACCAGATTATGCTTTGGCACAATCGCTTGGGACATCTTTCTTTTAGTTCTTTGAAATGTCTTTTCCCAAAGTTGTTTGAGTCTGTTCAATTATCTACTTTGGAGTGTGAGAGTTGTCAGTTAGGAAAACATTGTAGGCAGTCATTTAAACCAAGTAATAAAAGAAGTATTTTTGCTATTCATATTGTTCACACTGATGTATGGGGGACATATCAAATCCCTTCCATGGGAGGATTCCGTTACTTTCTCTTGTTTGTTGATGATTATACCCGATATTCTTGGATATATTTGATGAGATCACGTGATGAGGTTCCTAACTTAGTACAACAATTCCACCAGATGGTTCTCACACAATTTGGAGTGAGAACTAAGGCTTTTAGATCAGATACCAGAGAGTACTTTGAGAAGGACCTGACCACGTATCTCTTAGAACATGGTGTAGTTCATCAGAGCAGTTGAGCATATACACCGCAACAGAATGGAATTGCTGAGAGGAAAAATAGACACATTGTGGAGGTGGCAAGGAGTCTTATGGTGTGTGCTTCAGTTCCTGTGCAATTCTGGGGAGATGCAATTCTTACAACTGTGCATTTGATTAACCGTGTTCCTTCACGGACTTTGGGGTTTAAGGTGCCATTTAGCCTTCTTTTTCCAGATGGAGAGATATTTCATATACCTCTGAGGGTTTTTGGTTGTGTTTCTTTTGTTCACATTCTTGGCCCTCATCACAAGAAATTGGATCCTAAGGCCAAGAAATGTGTTTTTCTTGGATATGCTCAGAACCAAAAGGGGTATTGCTGCTATGACCCAATTTTGAGGAGAATATTTGTCACTATGGATGTTACCTTTTTTGAATCCACATTCTTCTTCTCGAGTGTTTCTCCTCAGGGGGAGAGTTTTGGGGAGAACTTACAATCTATTCCTCTTCCTATTTCTATGGTGCCTCCATCAGTTCAGCCACCACCTGCACCATCAATTCAGCCAGCACTTGCACCTCCAATTTCATTACCTGAGCCACTACGAGCAGCCTCACAACAATATCAGCGCCGACAGATGATGGTTGACTCCACACATCCTCAACCCACACCATTCTCTATCAGTCCTTTTGAAACTCCAGATTTGGAAGATACAGTTCCAAGCATTCCTCTTGAGCCTGAGCCTGTTATGTTTTCTAATGATAATGTTTTTGTCCCTAACACCATTGTTGTAGCTGATCCCACTGACCTTGATCTTCCCATTGCACTTCATAAGGGGAAGAAAAAGTGTACAGCCCACTGCATTTCACACCATCTTTCCTACAGTGCCTTATCACCCTCCTACCGTGCTTTTCTTTCTTCCCAGGATTCTGTGTCTATACCCAGGAATGTTACTGAGGCTCTCTCCAAACCTGAGTGGAAAACAGCCATGCAAGATGAGATGGATGCTTTGGTCAAAAACCAAACTTGGGAAATAGTTGATCTCCCCCCAAACAAGGAGACAGTTGGATGTCGATGGATATTCACAGTGAAGTATAAAGCCGATGGCAAGATAGAGAGGTACAAGGCAAGGTTGGTAGCAAAAGGGTAAACTCAGACCTATGGTGTTGATTATCTGGAAACCTTTGCACCAGTAGCTAAGATGAGGTCAGTTCGTATCCTTTTATCTCTAGCAGCCACCTATTCATGGCCCATGTTCCAACTTGATGTCAAAAATGCTTTCCTCAATGGTGACTTACAGGAGGAGGTATATATGGACATTCCAGCAGGCTTTTATGAAAATGTTGGTAAAGGAAAGGTGTGTAGACTCAAAAAATCTCTGTATGGACTGAAACAGTCACCTAGGGCTTGGTTTCACAGGTTCAGAGGGGCACTCATCCGTTTTGGAAACACATAGACATAGTCTGATCACACCCTCTTTGTGAAGAGGAGAGATTCTTTGGTGGCAATTCTGATTGTTTATGTGGATGATATAGTGGTGACAGGAAATGATCTGGAGGAGATTGATGATCTCAAAAAATCATTGCAGCAAGAATTTGATATCAAAGATCTTGGTGAGCTCAAATACTTCTTAGGGATTGAAGTTGCAAGATCCAAGCATGGGATCTTCATTTCATAGAGAAAGTATGTACTTGACCTACTACGAGAGACTGGGAAGCTGGGGACCAAACCAGCAGACACTTCTATTGATCCATATCACATAATTAATTGTGTGGATGGTGAGGATGTAGGGAGATATCAAAGATTGGTGGGCCGATTGCTGTATTTGTGTATGACACGACCATATATTTTTTATGTTGTTAGTGTTGTGAGTTAGTATATGCATGCACCTCGGGTTCAGCACTGGGAATCTACTGAGAGAATACTTGCATATCTGAAAAAGCACCCTGACAGAGGCATTCTTTTCTCAAATCATGAGAATCTGAAGCTAGAATCCTATACAGATGCAGACTGGGCAGGATGCTTGGATGACAGGAGGTCTACATCAGGAGTGTGTACCTTTGTAGGTGGAAACTTGATCTCCAGAAGAGTAAGAAGCAAGCGGTTGTGGCAAGGTCAAGTGCAGAGGCTGAGTATAGATCCATGGCTCATGGTGTCTCAGAACTTCTTTGGGTTAGATCTCTTTTGAGTGAGATTGGGGTGAAAACAGAAGAACCTATGATGTTATATTGTGACAGTCAGGCTGCAATCAATATTGCCCACAATCCAATTCAGCATGATAGGACAAAACACATTGAAGTTGATAGACACTTTATAAGAGAAAGGGTAACAACCGGAGAAGTTTGTTTGCCTTATATCTCTTCAGAGATGCAGCTGGCTGATGTTCTCACTAAAGGGGTGGCAAAGAACAAGCTTGAACATGATCTACGCAAGTTGGGAATGTGTGACATTTACTCCCAACTTGAGGGAAAGTGTTGAAGATTTATTAGTTTTATGATGTTTTTCTGAGTAGATGTTTTATGTTAGTTGTTAGATAGGAGGTGGGGACCATAGTAGTTATGTGAGTCCAAATTTTATTATGTTTTTGTGTGTTATATATGCTGTTTTATGTTTTGCTGCTCTATAAGGGCATAGTTGTCTTTGTACTGTTCTATTATTTTAGTATAAATAATAAGTGAAGGGGGCGGCCAGATTATTGCTCTCTTTTCTTTCAAACTTCTCTTCTTCTCTTCTTCTCCTTCTCTCTTCCTTCTCTCTTAAAGAAACTACTTTCTTTCATATTTTTTAATTCAGCAGATTCCTACTCCTTTCTTTAGTTATGTTTATGTTTTATGTTTGCAAGTAGTGGACTTAGTTGTGGAGCTATTTTTTTTCTTTTTTTATTATTGTCTTCAGTGTTGGCCCCCCTACCAAGGGTATTCATGTAATTGTGCTCATATTACAATTAAAAGAATAAAAGGTAACATTGGGGGACTGAAGAGGGGATCAAAGTACTCTCTTCTTTCTTCTCTTTTCTTCCATCCTCTTCCTCCATTACTTCTTCTTCTTCCATCATCTTCAATCTTCTTGTTCTCTTCTATTTTCTTCTTTTTTATTTCAGATTATAGCAGGTAGGATGTGCAACTGCAACCATTAAGACTTTTTCATGGAAAACTTAATTCAGTAGTGACAGGAAGCAATATAAGTTCATTGCTTCTGTAATGACCTGATTTTCAGGGAAGATGATATGATTTTTCAATAAATATTTCAGCTTAAGATAAAAAGAGGCATAGGAATTAATGTATTCTCATTTTTATCTATGCATATGCTTGTTTTAATAGGTAACAAAAATTCTATTAAAAGTAAGCAACGAAATGAAAGGAGGCATTATTATTTACTGTGGTGGGTTTCCACCTTCGGAACGTGTCACTGGGAAAGCTGGTTTGAGGGAGATCACCCTCCTGAAATGGATGTGAGGGGTAGGGAAAGAACGAAGCAAGGGAGAGAGAGAGGAGTTACAGGTATTTATGATGCATGATGAGATAACAACCTCTAACAAACACTGATCATTCTTCACGATCCCTAACAGACTCTGATTATTCCCCATGACGTGGACGGCATAGGCATGTATACACGAATCTAATGGGCAGTGTTATGCACGTGATGCGTGGAGTGCTCTGGGCTGGAACTTGGGCCTGTTGGGCCTGGGTTGCGCCGTTTGGGCTGGCTTTCATGCTGGACCTAACATTCCCTCCTCCATCAAGTACGACCTTGTCCTCAAGGTCAATTGTGCGAAACTGCTTCTGGAGTTGGTCGTGATCTTCCCATGTGGCATCTTCCTGAGGCAGGCCATGCCAAACAACTAGAACTTGTTTATGGACTTTGCCACCGCTTCACACCCAACGTAGATTCTTAATTCTCTGAGGTTTGAACATTACTTCTCCAGCTTTGGTGATTTGGGGAAGGATGGGGCTGACCACATCGGTGGAAGCCAGACAAGGCTTCAAAAGGCTAACATGGAAGATGGGGTGCAACTTGCATTCTGTAGGTAAGTGGAGACGGTAGGCGACAACCCCAATTCGCTCTGACACTTGAAATGGACCAAAGTAACGTGGAGATAACTTCTGGGATGTCCTCCGGGCCAGAGATGCCTGTCTATATGGTTGGAGCCTCAGATAAACCCAATCCCCAACAGAGAATTCCAACTCCTGGTGTTTCTTGTCATAGGCTAACTTCATGTATTGTTGAGCCTATTACAAATGGAATTTTAGGATCTTAAGTGTGCTATCTCTTGCCTGTAGTTGTGCTTCAACTTCGGCTACATGCGAATACACCTGTTTCATAAGGCAAGATGGATAGGGGATCACATCCGTAGAGTACCTTGAAGGGAGTAGTTCCGACTGAGATCTGGAACGTGGTATTAACCAATACTCGACCTATGGTAGCCATTGGGCCCATTGTTTGGGTTTATCTCCCACAAAACACCTTAGATATGTTTCCAAACAACGGTTGACCACCTCAGAATGTCCATCCGTCTGGGATGGTAACTGGTGGAGTGCAACATTTGAACTCCTTGGGCTGTGAAATAGGCCTTCCAAAAGGTACTCATGAAGAGGGGATTCCAGTGAGTTAAAATGGAGTGGGGTGTTTTGTGGAGTTTGGCCACTTCCCGGATGTAGGCCTAGGCCACTGTGGCTGCTGAGTAAGGTCGAGAGAGGCCAATAAAGTGTGCATACTTGCTTAATCAGTCCACTTCTACCAACACCACCGATTTTCCTTGGGATGTGGGTAGCCCAGTTATAAAATCCATGGTAACTTCTTCCCACACTTTCTCTGGTATGGGCAAAGGCTGCAATAACCCGGCCTGTGTCTGAGTGTTATATTTCTAATGTTGACACGTAGCACAACGGGCAACAAACTCTTGTACCATACATTTCATGCCCTTCCAATGATAATGGGTTGCCAGACGTTTATAGGTGTGGAGTGCTCCGGAATGACCTCCTTGGGCCGAGCCATGGAATAGACATAGTAATTCCTGATGATACTTGGACATGTTAAACACCACCATACGACCTTTGTAGAAGAGAACACCATTCCTTATTGTGTACCCTGAAGCGAGTGTAGAACCCTCAAGGATTTAGGCCCGTATTTGAGCCAGGTGTAGGTCACCATGGGCCTCTTGTCTTAGTTGGTCAGACAAGCGGTAATTCAGCTGTGACAAGCCCATCACATGAAGGTTATTGGCCTTGGAGAGTGCATCCGCCACGGCATTAGAGGGCCCAGGCTTATACTCAATGACAAAATCGAATTCCATTAACTTGTAGGGCCCACCTGTGTTGGTCAGGGCCCAAAACTCGCTACTCCAGTAGGTTTTTGATGTTGCAGTGATATGTTCTAACAATAAACCTTCGGCCTAGGAGGTATGCTCTCCATTTCTGGACCGCTAAGTAATCACTATAAGCTCCTTCTCTTAAGTAGACTTAACTTGAGCCGGAGGAGAGAGGGCCTTACTGAAGTAGGCCAGGGGCCGGCCCTTCTGCATTAGGACTACACCTATTCCCTTACCTAATGCATCAACTTCCACCACAAACTCTAGGTTGAAATCGGGAAGGGCCAACGAAGGTGGGCTGGTTACTGCCTTCTTGAGTAATTGAAAGGCCTCTTCGGCTTTCTGATCCCACTCGAAGGAGTGCTTCTTTAACAACCGAGTGAGGGGAGCTGCAAGGACCCCATACCCTTTGATGAACCGGCGGCAATAACCGGTTAGTCCAAGGAACCCCTGAGGATCTGTGGAGAGTTGGGTCTGGCCCATGTGACCATGCAGTCTTTCTTTTCTGGATCTGTGCGCACCTGTCCATCAGAGATGATGTGCCCCAAGTAACTGATTTGGGTCTGCCCAAAGGAGCACTTTGAAGGTTTAGCAAACAATTGATGCTGGCGTAGTAAGCCTAATACACACTGCAAATGTTCCAAATGAGTGGCCCAGCTCAGGCTGTAAACAAGTATATCATCAAAGAAAACAAGCACAAATAAGCGCAGGTAAGGCTTAAAGATCTCATTCATGAGCCTTTGGAATGTGGAGGGTGCATTTGTCAAACCGAAAGGCATCAATAGGAACTCAAAATGCCCGTCTGAGGTCCCGAATGCAATTTTGTGAGCGTCCTCAGGGTGTACTCGAATCTGATGTAGCCTGATCACAAGTCCATTTTGGAAAAATACTTAGCTTTGCCTAACTCATCAAAGAGCTCTTCAATCAAGGGTATTGGATATCGGTCCTTAACCTTGATGTCGTTTAATGCTCTGTAGTCTACACAGAATCTCCAGTTACCATCTTTCTTCTTCACCAAAATAACGGGTGACAAGAATGGGTTGCTGTTGGGCCGAATAAATCCCTTGTAACAGTTCAGTCACCATACATTCCACTTCTACCCTCTAGTAATGGGGGTAGTGGTAGGGTCTGACATTGGCGAGTGGGGCTCCGAGTTGGATCAGTATCTGGTGATTGTGAGCTCGTAGGGGGGAGCAATAAAGTGGGTTCTTAAAAAATATCAGAGTAGGCTTGAAGCAATAGCTGAAGTTGTTGGACTTGGTTCGGGGGAAGGCCTATGTCTTCAGAGAGTGGAATGACCGTAGGCCCAATAGGCATCGAGCCCATGCTCATAAGTAAGGGGATAGAACCATGTTGGCAGTTTTTAAGTATAACCTCCAAGTTGTCAGTGGTTATGGGTTGGGTCTTAACCCCCTTTAAGGTATAAGAAATTCCCTAATAGGTGAATTGCATTGTCAAATCGGCCCAATTACAAACCACAGGGCCCAATAACTGCAACCATTATATGCCCAAAACAACGTCTGCCCCTGTGAACTCTAGAGGATGTAGGTCCACTCTAAAGTTGTACCCCTTAATCTTCATTTCAACCGATTTACATCTCCCGTCGCAAGTGATATGGTGGCCATTGACTACATTGATGGCAAATGGTGGATTGGGCTCGACCATTAACCCGAGTTGTCGGGCTAGTCCAGGAGTAATGAAATTCAAAGAACTCCCACTATCAATCAAGACAGCCACCCTCTTCCCCGATATCTGCCCATGGACCCACAAGGTTCTTGGGGCCTGGTAACCTGCCAGGGCTTGAAGGGAAATAACGCAATACTCCACCTCTGGCACCACCTCCATCTGCTGGACCCCAAGGTCGTCAGTTTGGGTTTCAGGTTCCTCCTCTTCTTCTACTTGTAGGAGGTACACATGTTGGACCTTGCATTTGTGACCCGAGATGAATTTCTCATCACAATTATAGCAAAGGCCCTTCTCCCTCCTGGCCTGCATTTCCGTCTAGGACAATCTCTGATAAGGAAGGGTCAGTGCTCTGGTTTTCTTGATGGGTGGGGCAGGATTAATGCCAGTAGTTGTTGGGGTCGGAAGAAGGGGACCAGGGTTCGGCTCAGTCTTGGGGTAAGGACTTTTTTGAGCTAGGCCCGCTTGAGGCCCAATGGATTTCCCAAGCTTCTTAAGTCGATCCAGTCTCTCTTCCTGAAGCTTTGCTAGACCCACTGCCGCAATCAAGGTGGTTGGTTGCAAGGTATTTACTTCGACCTGATGTCGTCCCTTAAAACCCCTATAAAATATCCCACTAGAGCAGCCTCTGGCCAGCCGTTAACACGGGTGGCTAACCGTTCAAATTCTTTCTAGTACTCTCTCATTGCCCCCGTCTGTCTCACCCGGAGAGGGGCTCATTGAAGTTCTCGTAACCAGAAGGACTGAACCTTACGCGTAAGGCTTCGGTTAGATCCAACCAGGTGGTCTATGGGTGGGTCTTAGGGTACCATTGGTACCACATAATAGCTTCACCATCCATGTGAATGGCAGCGATAGAGACTCTCTGGTCAGCTGGGGCCTCATGGAATTCAAAGTAACACTAAGCCTGATAGATCCAAGGAACAGGGTCATCACCTAAGTAGTGGAAAGTCAATTTTGGCGGCCTTGACGGGAATACTCCACCTCTCCTGGCGCCATTGCTACTGGATCCTTCAATTTTCGTGGGTCTAGATGTTGCAGACATCCGTTCAAACTGACTGACCAATGTTAAGAGTGTCTCCTTAATGTCTCTCAACTCACTGGTAGTTTGCCGCACCTCTCCTTCGATGTGATCGATTCTTTCTTCTGCCACTGAAGACCTAGTAGTAGGCATCGCAGCTAGGCTCTGATACCAATTGGTGGGTTTCCACCTTCGAAACGTGTCACTGCGGAAGCTGGTCCGAGGGAGCTCACCCTCCTGAAATGGATGTGAGGGGTAGGGAAAGAATGGAGCAAGGGAGAGAGAGGGAGAGAGAGAGAGAGAGAAAGAGAGAGGAGATACAAATGGAATTTCATTCCATGTCCTTTACGCAGTTTCTTATAGGTATTTATAATGCATGACAAGATAACAACCTCTAACAAACTCTGACCGTTCTTCATGATCTCTAACAGACTCTAATTGTTCCCCATGATGTGGACGGTGTGTATACACGAACCTCATGGGCGGTGTTATGCGTGTGATGCGTGCAGTGCTCTGGGCTATAACTGGGCCTGTTGGGCCTGAGTTGCGCCGTTTGGGCTGGCTTTCATGCTGGACCTAACATACTGCTTGCTTGGTTGCCTACTTGCCTAAATGGCTTCCTAGGTGATGGTTTAGCTATGTAGTTATAATAACAATTCTATAATCCATGTTGGGTTCCATGTTTCAGTAAAACTATTTGTGTGTATTCTTCTAAAGAAAGAAAATTAAAAAAAATACACAACACAAAACCAAGGATCTATAATCAATACCTATATAATGTATAACAATTGTTTCATAATGAAAAGAAAAAAAATGTTGTCTTCTATTTCGTTCCCCAACATAAACAGTTTTTTTTTATCAATGACATAACCAGTTTGTTAACAAACTGAATTACAAACTAGCATTCTTGCAAAACAAATCCGAATTCAATCAACCAAATAAAGTTAGGGGTGTCAACGGTATTCGAAAATCCGATTTCGAATTCGATATTTGACATAATCGCATCGAATTCGGATAATTCGAATATCTAATCGGTCGAATTCTGATATGACCTGATTCGATTCGATAAATATCCGAATTCGACTGATTATTAATCCTTATATATAATATATAACATATTTTATATAATATATATAACAATCAAGTTATATAAATAATTTATATATTTATATACTTTATATCAATAAAATATTTATTTTATATACTTATTAATTATCTAAAATAATTAATTAATCAAATCGAATATTCGAATATTTAATCAGATTCGAATTCAGATGTTAATTTTCAATATCCCTCGGATATCGAATTGAATTCGGATATCAGATTTTCTAATCGGATTCGAATGCAAATATTGCTCGATCCGATTCAAATTCGATCCACTTACACCCCTAAATAAAATGATATTCCTCAAACATCCTTGCTGCCTATTTTATGACAATTTTATCGCTCTCGATAATACAAGAAGTTTTTGAGTGCAGATATGCACCAAATAGTGTTTGTGGGTGGCAACTGTGAAAACCTCCCCAGTTTTTGAATATTTTCCATTCAACCAACAAGGAATCATTTCTTCAAATTATTATTATGATTTTTTATGATAAAAACCAAAACAGACCAAATTGACCATTCTGAAAATAAAATCACTCTAAACCAATAACATATGAATACATAACTAGTCATGTTAAATTTAAAACTCACATGAAGTAGTTTTTTACATTATTAAATGGTGCAGTGTAGTGTCAAGCCTACCATTTTGATCCTTCCTTTACGTTTGCAATGGTAAATACATCCAATGACTCTGAAGGAATATTCTTGTGATGCATCTCTTGCCCATAATAATTCAGTGGAAGCACTAGCAGAATGCAAACAGTGGCAGCAATCGAGAATACCCGGATACTGTAGAGCATTTAATTATCATTTAAGTTCAGTGAGATTACAGGGAAAAAATATAGGAGTGTGCAAAATCTATTCCAAATTCCAAAACATATGACAATCCAAATACACAATTGCTTGAATAGAAAGCTGAAAGACTTGTATCAAAAATTGCATGACTACATGGTTCTCTAAGCAAGTGAGCTAGAGGGAATATGCTAGAACCTTAAAAACTCTCACAGAAAAAGGAACCTTAATATTGCACCATTCAAAAAAGGAATAAATGCAATTTCCAAATGAAACATTTTAAAAGAATTACTAGGCTGAGTTTCTTATTTTGAAGATAAGCTGTAGGACCAACTTAAAGTACCTGTACTAAAAACGAATACATATAAAGTCGATCACCCATCATGTTACTGGATGGTTCTATTTAGCACATAGGCAAACAGTCATACTTACTAGAAGTTAAATTCCAGAAACAATGAAGAAAACCCTAGCAAAAACGCAGTGGAATGAAGGATGATGCAATAAGCAACAGCACAAGCACCTACCTGGGCTGGCAAGTCATTGCTTATGGCTAGGGGTAATGGACCGGTTTTGAATTGGGTCCAATCCGATCCAAAGCTCAACAAATCGGATTTGAACGGTCTGTTAGAATTATTGGGTTGGACCAATCCAAAATAAATCGATCCATTTTCTTATTGGTTTGAATCGGACCTAAGCCAAATTCCCAGTAATCTGATCATGAGGCCAAAACCCTGTCCAGTTTAAACAGATCAAAACTGAAGTCGAAACCTTGGAAGTCTGAAACCCTTCAAAGGCTCAATGTTTGAAACCTGTTCAAGGTTTAAGGCTGAAATCCTTGTTCAAACACTCAAAGCTTATATCTGGAACTCTGGAAATCTAGAAGATTGGAAGCAGGTTTCTCTCGCTCTCCAACAACCATTCTCTCCAATGGCTCTTGTGCCCTACTTCTTTGCATACTGTTAGAGTGAGCCGAATAGGGGTAGTTTAGTAATCTCATGTCAGTTAAGTACTTTGCTTATGTGGCTGTTTTATTAGAGTACTCTGCCCCACACTTAAGTGAGGGTGGTTTAGTCTTTGTAAGTGTAATTAGAACCTAATAAACATTAGGGGGTCGACTGAATGGGAGACTAATCAGTTTCGACTAAACCCTCCTGTTATCTCTTTCTCTTGTCTTCTTCCTCATCTTCTTCTTCCTTCTTCACTGGTTCGGGTTACTGTAGCTGCTCCAAAACATGGTATCAGAGCGAGGTTTCTGACCTGCTTCTGCTTGTAAAGCATCTCAGCTCTGTTCGTGACACCTTCTTCTTCGTTTCTGGTTAGTTAATGGAGAGAGCTGGTTCGCCCTAGGTCTGAGAGATCACAGCTCGTTGCTCTCTGCTACGCACAGTTTTCTTCATCAAGGAAGGTGATTTCAGCAGTGAATGGTTGGCTGATACTCTCAAAGGAAGGTTGGTTATTTAGTCCTTTTGTGTTGCTGGTATTTCTGGGTAGGAACCCTTCAAGAATCAGTTAGTACTGATTAGAACCTAGAGAACTAAGTTCATTGTTGCCCTAGGAAGGGCTGTGTGTGCAGTAGCCGAATGGTGTAGGGCTGCTGTGAGTTGTTGAATGGTATTAGGGCTGTTGTAGGTGGCCGAGTGGTGTAAGGTGGAATGCAGTGACCTTGCCAAGCTCCTTGTGGTTGTGTAATGCCCTCTTAAGTGTGTTAAACAAGTCTGAACTGGGTGTAGCAGTTTGATTGTGTTGTGGTGCTTGTGATGCACAATTTTTTTTTATTGAGTGGTTGTAAGAGGGCCTACTGTTGTGTTGTGGTGCGTGTGATGCTTATGTGGGTCGTAGGTGTGTGAAGTCAGCAGTAGTGTGAAGAAGAACAAGTGTGTGCTCCCACTGTTGTGTTTAGGGGCTGCAATAGGTGCTGAAGTATCAAACTGTGAACAACATCAATCAGCTTGTAGCTGAGAAGTAAGGTTAGAGGCAACTGTGAAAGAGTACAATGGCAGCAATAGGAGATGGCTACAATGATCAGAAACCTAGTGTGGTAATTTCCTCCCTCAATGGCATTGTCGACTGGGACATCCATCTCTCAAGGCTCTCAAGATTTTGGTCCCGTCATTGAGTCATTTGTCAGTTTTGCAATGTGAGTCATGTTAGTTTGGGAAACATCGTCGTGTGTCCTTCAGTCCAAGAGTTAAGAGTCGTATGTTGAGTCCTTTTTCTTTGGTTCATTCAGATGTTTGGGGTCCAATCAAAATAGAGTCTTATAATGGGTACAAGTATTTTGTCTCCTTTATTGATGATTGTTAAGAATGACATGGATATACTTAATGAAAGAAAGAAGTGAATTATTCTCCATTTTTCAAAAATTTTATGCTGAAAAACACACACAATTTGGTGTTCCAATCAAAGTTCTCCGTTCAGATAATAGTCGTGAATACTTTCTTACTTCATTTCAACAGTATTTAGAACAGCATGGCATTATTCATCAAACCTCATGTGCATTCACCCCTCAACAAAATGGGGGAGCTGAACGAAAGAACCGTCAGCTTCTTGAAACTGCTCGGTCTATTCTTCACCACATGAATGTTCCTAAACGGTTTTGGAGTGATGCTGTACTCACTGCATGTTTTCTCATTAATCGGATGCCCTCCTTCATTCTTCATGGTCGGTCCCCCTTCTCTATCTTGTTTCCCACTTTATCTCCTTTTCCATTAACTCCTCGTGTCTTTGGTTGTGTGTGTTTTGTCCACAATCTAAGTCCTGGAATAGACAAGCTAGATGCACGCTCAATTAAATGTGTCTTCCTTGGCTACTCTCGGACTCAAAAAGGGTACAAGTGTTATAATCCCATTGCCCGAAAGTGCTATGTCTGCCCTGATGTCACCTTTTTTGAGTCTGTCCCCTTCTTCTCCAGTCATGAAGCACCCTTGTCCTCACCCTTACCTGCTCTTCCTCTTCCTCTTCCTCTTCCTGTCAGTGATTCAGTTCCGGAGGCTGTTGTTGGAGTAGACTCATCTCCTCATCCAGTGCAGGTCACCACTGAATGACCACCGATCTGACAAGTGTATACACGTCGAACGACACCGGCCCCTCCTACCTCTACCTCATCTACGGATCCTCTCATGGCTCCTATTGCTGAACCTTCAGATCTTGACCTACCCATTGCCTTACGGAAAGGTAAACGTAGTTCTACACTCCATCCCATTTCCAAATTTGTTTCATTATCTCATCTTTCTACCTCACATCGCCAGTTTGTTTCACTTTTGTCTTCTATTTCCATACCTAACAATGTTCAAGAAGCTCTTAGTTCACCTGGATGGCGGCGGGCAATGGAGGAGGAACTTTCTGCTCTTCAACATACTCAAACGTGGGAACTTACTACTCTCCCACTTGGTAAGCATGCTGTGGGCTGTAAATGGGTGTATATTGTGAAATACTTGCCAGATGGTAGTGTGGAGCATCTAAAGGCCACACTTGTCGCTAAAGGTTACTCACAGTTGTATGGTGTGGACTACATGGAGACATTCTCTCCGGTGGCTAAAATTGGTTCCGTTCGTGTCCTAATTTCCTTGGCAGTTATGTATGATTGGCCTCTCCTTCAACTTGACATAAAGAATGCCTTCCTCCATGGTGATCTAGTGGAGGAGGTATATATGGAGCAACCACCTGGGTTTGTTGCTCAGGGGGAGGGTGGTAAGGTGTGCAAGCTGAAGAAAGCAATTTATGGGTTAAAGCAATCTCCACGTGCTTGGTTTGGGAAGTTCAGCGAAGTGGTGAAGAGTTTTGGAATGAAGCAATGCCAGGTTGATCACTCAGTGTTCAGCTATGACTCAGAAGCTGGGAAGATTTTATTAGTGGTCTATGTGGATGATATTGTCATCACTGGTAGTGATAAATTGGGGATTGGCAAACTAAAGGTATTTCTGCAAAATCATTTTCAAACAAAAGACCTTGGAACATTAAAGTATTTCTTGGGAATAGAGGTTGCCAGGTCAAAACAAGTGTGAATCTGTGCCAAAGGAAATATGTCCTTGATCTATTGGAAGAAACAGGACTGTTAGGTGCAAAACCGATTAAGACCCCTATGGAACTAAATGTTAAGTTGAGCAGTGATACAGGAGAAGTATTTGAAGATCCTGGAAGGTATAGACGACTAGTGGGAAAGCTGAACTATCTGACTATCACGAGACCCAACATCTCCTTTGCAGTCAGTGTGGTGAGCCAATTCATGCAGAATCCTCGTATACCTCACCGGGATGCAGTCCTTAGAATTGTGAGGTATCTGAAAGGAGCTCCAGGCCGTGGGCTATTGTATAAACCAGGAGGAAAACTTGAAGTAGTTGGGTATACAGATGCAGACTGGGTAGGCTCAGTGAGTGACAGAAGATCTACTACAGGTTATTGCACATTTCTGGGAGGAAATCTTGTGACATGGAAGAGTAAAAAGCAGACGGTTGTAGCCAGAAGCAGTGCTGAAGCCGAATATAGGGCCATGGCTCACACTACCTGTGAATTAGTGTGGTTGAGGAATCTCCTACAAGAAATTGGGTTTCACATGGATAAACCTATGAAATTGTACTGTGACAACCAAGCTGCACTCCATATCTCATCCAATCCTGTCTTTCATGAGAGAACAAAGCACATAGAGGTTGATTGCCACTTTGTGAGAGAGAAGGTTCTTGCCGGAGAGATAAATACAGAACATGTGGGCTCCAATGACCAGTGGGCAGATTTGTTTACAAAAGCTCTAAGCTCAGGGAAAGTGAACTATCTATGTAACAAGCTGGGATTATATGACATATATTCTCCAACTTGAGGGGGAGTGTTAAGATGTGCCGAATAGGGGTAGTTTAGTCTTCTTCTGTTTATTAAGTAACTTGCTTATGTGGCAGTGTTATTAGAGTTACTCTGCCCCACACTTAAGTAAGGGCATTTTTGTCTTTGTAAACATTATTAGAATCTAATATAGATTAAGGGGGTCGACTGGATGGGTTAACCATCAAATTTTCGACAAACCCTTCTTCTTCTTCTTCTTCTTCTTCTTCTTCTTCTTCTTCTTCTTCTTCTTCTGCTTCTTCTCCTCTTCCTGTTCGGACTACTGTAGCAGCAGTCAAAACATTGGTGTTCTCTCTATTTATTCTTCTTATCTTCTCTCCATGGTTTACTATTCTATAATATGTTAGTTGGCATGGTATTAGAGTAATTTTATGTTGTTTAACACGGTCCATCCTTGAAAATAAAGATATGCATCTTCCCCTATGGCCCAGACATGGATACAGATACAGGAAGATAGATCTGGGAAATAGGGATATGACTCATTTTTTTTTTAATCTCAGAGACGGATACAAGTATGAGCATCCCATGTAATATGCTTATACCATGGTTCATAATATCAGTGATATTTGGCAAAATTTCCCCAAAATATCCCCATTTTGCTAGGTGGTGATATGAAATCCTTCAGGATTTTTTTTTTCAAATATCCCCGACATTTTCACAATATTTCAGATTCCATTGATAGGCTATATATTTGAGGTTTAGAATTTTAGAATATTATTAAAAACTTTTCAATATTTCACTAAAATCATCATTTAAAAAAATATGTTCCTAAAAGAACTAACAGGGGATTGGTGATTGGATAATTGGCTTACTATTTTAGATATGGTTCACTTACTAAGTCACTATAATTCAAAAGAAAAAGAAAAATGCATACAACTACAAAAGAGTATTCTCAATGTAATCAAAACAGACAGTGACGATAAAGACAAAAGTGAAAATGGCAAGTAACTGATATATTTAAGGAAGAGATGATGGCTATAGGCCAAAAAGGAGACAAAGAGAAAGATGCCTATTACAGTCTCTTAATCTTCTCCCATTTGACTTCTACAGTTCTTTGCTATGGTTTTTTGAGCCTTAAATGTGCAATTATATTTCTTCTAATGATTTCTTGGAGGTTCATTAACTAGTTCTACATTTCTACAAAACTTTCCTAATCTTTTAGATTTTCCAAATATCTTATCGAAATTAGTGAAATATCTCCAAAATTTCTCCAACTCTACATGGTGAAATGTCCACTGATATTGAAATTGTGAAATATGCTTATATCATTCTTGCACATCTAGATTTTAGATCCAAGTGCCACTTCTCAAATTTTAAGTCTTGCAAGTTTAATTAAATTTCTAACATGTACAGATTTTTTATAGTACGTTTTATTAAAACCTACTGTTTTACATATTTTAAAAGCATTCATGCTATAGAGATCATATAGAAGTCAATGCAGTATCGAGTAAATATGTGTGCAACACCAGTATGCTAGGCATGTACAAACATCTGGGTATCATATATCTTCCCAGTCAGCGCACAAAGAATAGTACCACCAGTAACATGCAATGCATATGTTGGTCATGAGGGGAAAAAATGCATATCTATCAACTTTATTGGATGGAAGTTTCAGGAAGGTGAGATGTTAATCACCTGAAAACAAGTATTCTGAAGAAAACCACAGCATCCAAACCACCAATGGCCAAGATTTCATCTTCAGATGTCTCCCAGGCTTTCAAAATCCAGCTAAGAGAAGGAACTAACCTCTTTAAGCATATAAATTCATTGCGTTTTATGTTTTCTTGAGCAAGCCTCCGGCCAAAGTAGACACAAACATTTGCTGGTTGTTTTCTCAGGACAGAATACAATGACAAAAGCAGCACACACATGCCTATATTGATACCTGCAGAGGTTAAGAGAGCAGAGACTTTCATCTCTGTCCACTACAAGTAGAACTCTTAGGCATCATCCTGCCTAAAGCCACATATAGACTTGAAGATTTCTTCCATTGGATGAGACAATTTCTAAAGGATAACCACTGCTGGAAAATGGATTAACTTTCCTTGACACAAAACGCAAGATGCTGAAAATGTAATAAGTATATCAGTGAATGTGAAAGTGCAGATGAACCCATATGACAAAATAAAACTACAACCTCAACTTTTACCTCTTAAACAGTGATTAGGATATACTGAAGCTTGTTCAGGTACTAATACAATTATTCAAACTTAAAGACAAAGCTTATTGCAATAAAGAACCTGAAAGATGAACGCCCATATTCAGAATTTTAATATGCTAAAGTTTAACACTTTGTATATAATATTGTGGGGAAAAACTAAGAAGTAACCGCATATGCAACAGTTTGAATCAGTTATCTATCAACAAGAAGACATAGAAACACAACACTGCAATCACTACATAGAAGCTTTCAGTAAATGGGCATTTGGGCAGTAATTTGAAGTTGAAGAACAATATAAGTCGTAAAGTTTTTCTATATGTGATTCAAGGCAAATAACAAAAAAGACAGGATTTGGAAATGCTAATGAACATAGCTCACACTGATATGATATTTCATCATTTAGAGGACCTGGGCGTCTAATTAGCATCAGACATAAGCAATGGGAAACCTCCCTTTTTCACAAGGAAAAGAAGTGAGTTTAATGATATGAATTCCAAGGAGCAAATATTGGTTCAATTCCGTTCTATCAATCACAATAACATAGAGCAGCTTGGGCATTTATTCTTCATTAGTTTTGGCCCACTTTTAGACCGCCTGCATTGTTGACTCAGGGCACCCTCGATAGTTAAACACAGAAAGGAATTTCCCCCAAATAACCTATTCTAACACTTAACCATGAAACTCCAGAACATTATCCATCTCTGATTTTCAGACTGCTCTACTGATAAAGGAGCGTCTTGCATTTTCCAAATACTATACCATAAGCCAAATCATAAGAAACAGTTTATTCTTTTCCATACACAATGCACTTTTACTACAGAAGATTTTCAAGTAAGCAAAGAAACTTTAGTTCCAATTTTCCATATCTAGAACTTATAAGTCTTGAAACTAAGGGCAATACTAGAAGACAAAAAAAAAAAAAAAGAAAAGAAAAGAAAAGAAACCAAAAGTGAACGACCAAAAATCTTAGCAAAAGTAGCAACAAATTAGCGACCTATAAGTCAAAGGCACAGTTTTCTCTCCGTCACCAATACATCGTAGAACAATGGTAAAGACACTTGCCTCTATTTAAAAGTAGAAACAATATCGGTCGAGTTTTCTGTTGAACGTTCCAGAGAAGTAAGAAGTATGGATTGGACAGTGTAGGAATTTCTTATCAAATTGAAAAAAAAAACAAAATGAAAAAATTGGGCGAAATAGAAATCCATCCAGAGATCATACAACAGAGTTATCTATATGTATTTAAAATTTACGAATCAAAGAGCAGGAGCTAACAAACAAAAAAAGAAAAAAATACCTCTAGCCCTATGGGAATCAGAATTGACGATGACGGGAATCATAGAACAAAAACACGGAAACGGATTCTTGAAACGCAATCAAGTATAGGAATAAATCAAAACAAGTCTTCTAAGAAAAGCGACGAGGAACCAAAAGCCAAAAAAACCGAAATGGAGAAATTGCGTTAAGAGTCATCCAACATTTTCACACTCAATCGGATTGTTAAGAAGAGAAAGAAAAGAAAGGTCTCTCTCCCTTTGACAACAACAAAAGGAAAATGATAGAAACCCGTTCGGGGTTCGCCTTCGCAAGTCCGCACCATTAAGCAATCGCACTCTGGAGAAGCCCTCCGGCAGGCGCCGTGTTAAGTGTTGGTTGGGTGGACGGACCACGCCAGCAGGCGGTATAAGCACGTGGACGGGGAAGACGACGTGACCTGGACTTGTGATGCAATATGTTAAACTGCCATTAACTAACTGTCCTTGTCACCTTTGTTGGCTGGCTGGCTCCAAACAACTGAATCAAGCAACAACGGAGCGGACACGAGGATACTTTCTTGCATCGCGATGCATCATACTAAATTGTACCCACTGTTCTAAATTCCATTTTTCGTGAAACCTGCTGATAAGGCATTTGATTAAAATTCTGCTCAAAAGTAATCAGAATTTATAACTGAAATACACATAATTATTCATAATTTTCACATATTAATTCTCATGATCACAAAAAAATATTCAGAATCGACGATGCAGCGTAACGAAGAAAATGAAAGTTGAAAATTGAAAATACGTGCATCTGCTTGTTATAATTGAATTGAGCCTTGAAATGTGAACCGCTGCTTGATGCACAATGTACGGTTTGAAAACCATGAAGTTGCTCTAATTAATGAATTCTGAAACACCAAATCAGCCTTCGTGAACCATCAAATTGCATACGAGTTACAGCGACAGGATTCCCTGCAAGTTCTCCGCAAACTGTAAAACCATGGAAATCCTACTGTACATTTGGAATATCCGTGCATTTAAAATATGTACGAAGGATGATGTGCGGTGGATGTTATTGGAGGAAAATTTTTGCTTGCGGGAGATTCGGGATCGAGTTAACGACCGTTTTCTTCCGTACGAAGTAAGAAATGAGTTGGATGACACGTGAGATATATGTGAAAGAAGTCAATGACACGGCAACACGGTGATGCGTTGTATAGGGGACCCCTGCATTACCAGAGCAATCACAGTTGTGGGCAGTATTCAGTAGACAACTAAGGGTGATCATTCCTGGCCCGGCCCAGCCCAGCCCAGACCGCAAATTTTCGGGACTGGGCCCAGGATTTTATATGCCAAGTTCGGCCTGGTTCAGGCCCGCATCAAGCCCTGAAATTTTTGGGCTGAGCTGGGCCTGACACTCCAAGTTCGGTATGGTAAGAGTATCATACCATGTGTCTAATTTTTTCCTATATTTTTGTAATTTTTTATATTTATTTATATTTTAAATATTTTATTACCTAACTATAATTTCATAGGTTGATCAATTTGATTAGAATGGTTGAATTGTTTAGCCACTAGTTGGATAAAGAATGATTTTGTTTTTGAGTTAGTTTTAAAAAATATGAGATTATATTGTTAAAATATTGGCATATATCTAATTAGTAACATTTATTAGTGAAAATAACTTAAATATAGGATTTAATAAGAGAAAATGAGAGTTAATGCCTTATGTATAAAAGACCTAATGAGAGAGGATTAAATGAGACAGAAACTGAAAAGTAATAATTGAACTTACATTTTCATCCCTTACAATTAGAGATGGACTAAATACACAAATATGGGTATTTTAGAAGCCGTTAAAACTATAATAAGATGATCTCTATACCCTTTCTCAAACAAAAAAATAGAAGATAATTTTAATCCAAAAAAACTTTTACTCTACATCTGCACTTTTATATATAGTATAGATATTATATTTAATTTAATTTAATTCAATTTAAAATTAAAATTTTAAATAATTAAATTCATATTATTAAATATCATAAACCTGAAAAGCCCATAAGCCTGGCTGCCCAGGGCTTGGGCTTGCAAACTAGGACCGAGGTCCAACCCATGATCACCCTACAACTGAGTAGCGCAAGGGAGAGAAGAAAAATAAAGATGGCATGAACTTTGTAGCGATTGAAGCAATTTCTCTTTGCAGATGGAATCGGTTTGAGGTGAAATGACAAACCACAAATGTAGACTGTGCAGAAGATAATAGAGGTGGCGTGCTAACGTCAAGAAAGGTAAATTACAAATACCCCTCAACTTTCATTTGCGACATAGGCCTCCCTAAACTTTTACTTTACGATAATACCTTCCTCCGTAAGAGTTATGCCGGTTAACTTTAAGAAAAAAAAGAGATTCTCATTCAGATGTTTAAAAAATTTTAAATTTTTAAACTACTCTTTTTAGTTATTTATGATTCAATTAATTATATATATATATATATATATATATAATATTGAAGTATTCTCAATTGCTCTAATAGATTCATAGAGATTTTTTGTTGGACCCAACATTCACATGAAATGGTCGAGGTTTCTTTTTTGATGAGGAAAATTTTTTACCTACCAATTTTTCCCATTTCTTTGGTGTTTATTTTATGCCCCACCCCTTCCCTCAATGTAGAAATGGATTAATGATCAAGAATTTGAAAAAGGGAATATGTATAGTGCCAAAAACACATGATAACAAAAAGGCTTGACCAATTACCCCTGTTGAATTTTGATGAAAACCCACCTGATCGGTTAGCACTTATATGCTGTCATTGATTGGTTATCAGTTTTTTAGTATCATGTCTTCCCAACATCATAGTTAAACCCTTTAAAATAACTTGTTTCCTACGTCAATGAAATGATTCTGGTTATTTTAGCTAATTTTGTGTGGATAAAATAGAAATATTTTTGGATCAATTAGGGTCTAAGATAAAATGGGTGAGGAAAAGAAAATAAAGAAAGCTTAAGTGGGTATTTTGATAATTTAATGCATTTTGTCACTTGATTTAACAATCAAAGGTATTTATTGCAAAGTAAAAGTTCAAAGAGGGTATTTTTCACAAGTGAAAATTTATAGGGTAATTGTCACTAACTTCATAATATAGGAGGGTCTTTATAATTTACTCAAGAAGAAAATATAGGTGGCAAGATCATGTAAAAAGATTAGTAGCTAGGAGTGCTGACTGTGACAAAGAATAAGACTGAAAAATTCAAACTTAATTTCAAAGCCAAACTTGAGTTCCGGATTGATGATCCAATGAGATGGGCCACTCAGCCCATATTGACGCACAAGGTCGATGAGTGGGTATGGATGTGGTTTCAAGTTGGTGGGTCAAATGGGTTTGAGTAAAAATTGCCAATCCTAGCATTGTATAGTCATGCTTTAATTTTATTTTTCAGAATAAATAATTTTGCATTACTTTCAACTAATATAATGCAGCGGAATGACACATTGCAACTCATAGTTGTTAGGTATTTCATCTTCTTTTAAGAGTGCTATCAAAATATATATCCTACCTAATTTGGATTAACTGAATGTGATGATTGTGAAATCAATAATAATATTTCACGTCAATAATCAATTTATAAGCCTTACTGTGAGAGGTATGGATCCTCCTGTATTTCATTTATGGTGTGAAAAATTATCATTGATTCCAAAACCCACTAAACAGAAATCACGTTAAGCTAATCCTTTGTCATCCCTAAACCCTTTATGTACGTCACTTTAAATCTATCAAAATGAACTGACATATTAATACATTGATCATAGATATATAATCTTCTAAGACCACCCGCCCCTTAGTAGAAACTCTTAATGACAACACTTCAGCCACCAGTTCAGCATCAGCACATGTCATTACTAGAACGTGCTTCCATCCGTGATCCAAATTTTTCTGTAGGGCCCTTGGAACTTTTCTCCATTCGACTTCCAAACTATTAACTGCCCTACATTCCAGCCAACTACGTAAAGGACTTGATCGTTTGAGTGAAGGCATAAGAGTCTTGTAGTTGCTCTTCCTGTTAAAGGATCAAAAGAATCTTCCACCATCCATTTGAATTTATATTTCTCCTGAACCTGCTGCCTAGTTCCCACAATCTTTTGATTAGTTATCATATCATCCACCAATCGTTTACTCTCCTAATGACCAAACATTGAGCATAACTTCCACTGGATTTAGCGCCTTTCCTCTGTAAAATCTGTCATTCACAATTTGGTTTGGTCTAGACTAAAAAAAGTTTGATCTGATTTACTGAATTTCAGAAACCAAACCTGTAAACCTAATATATTAACATATATAATATATATTATATTAATATTAATATTAATATTAAAATATATAATAAAATAAAGGGTAAATTATAAGGACCCCATGTATTATGGGGTCAGTGTGACAATTACCCTCCCCCCTGCCCGAACTTTCATTTGTGACAAGACCCCTAAACTTTCATTTTGCAATAAATACCCATGGTCACTAAGTTAGATGACAAAACATATTAAATTATCAGAATATCCACCTTAATTGTCCTTATTTTCTTTTCCTTGCCCTTTCTATTATATATTCTAATTGGCCCAAAAATACCTCTATTTTTCTCCAAATGAAATAATCTAAAATAATTTTTTAATTATATTTCACTGACATGAATGACTCTCTTCATCTTAAAATATAAAATTTAATACCCACAAACTTCTACCATTTCATTTGAAAATATTGAATCAGCTAGAACTCTGCAAAGATCTATTAAGAGCAACTTAAAGGACTTCAATATATATTTAGAAAACTAACTAAAAATAAATTATTCAAATAAATAAAAAAGGGGATAGTTTGGAGATTTAAAAATTCTAAACAGTTCAATGAGATTTTTTTTTTCAAAATCAATTCACGGAACTCTAACAGAGGGGGTATTTATCACAAAGTGAAAATGCAAGGGATCTTTGCCAAAAATGAAAGTTTAGGGGATAATTGTCACGAATCCATAGTACTTGGGGAAAGAGGGAAGGGGGGGGGGGGGGGTGGTTCTGTAATTTGAGAGCAAATCTGCCCCCCACAACGTCTGACAGCACATTCAATCCGTGTATTGGGAACATCTCCTGTTAATGATATCAAAAGTGATGATATCATCATCAGGAGATGTTCACAATACACGGCAGGGATGTGTTGTGGAACGTTGTGGGGGACAGATTTAAACTCCTGTAATTTACCCAAAAAACTTTTATCATACCGATTAATTGGTTGTAAGTGCTTTTTTTGGTATCATACCCTCTTGACATCATAGTGGAATACTATTAATATATACACATGAGATTATATTAATCATTTATTTCTAAATAATACTGATGTAACCGGTTTTGGTCACGTACCATTTTTTGGGATGTGTAAAATTTTTTGGCTAAGTACCTCGTGTTTGACCTGGTGGTGACGTGCCTTGGTGATGAGCTACTTGGTGGCGAACTTCCCGGGGGAGAACTGCCTGGTGGCGAACTGCCTGGTGATGCTTCCTGGTGGCGATCTGCCTAGTGGCGAACTGCCTGATGGCAAACTGCCTGATGGCGAGCTGCCTGGTGGCGAACTGCCTGGTGGCGCTGCCTGATGGCGAACTGCCCGGTGACGAACTGCCTGATGGCGAACTGCCTGGTGGTGAACTGCCTGATGGCGAACTGCCTGATGGTGAACTGCCTGGTGGCGAACTGCCTGATGGCGAATTGCCTGGTGGCGCTGCCTGATGGCGAACTGCCTGGTGACGAACTGCCTGATGGCGAACTGCCTGGTGACGAACTGCCTGATGGCGAACTGCTTGGTGGCGAACTGCCCAGTAGTGCTCCCTGGTGGCGAACTGCCTGATGGCGAACTACCTGGTGGCGAACTACCTGGTAGTGCTCCCTGATGGCGAACTCGTCACTTGACTTGCTCCTAGGCGGTCTGCAACTCAGAGGATGGTGGAGTTCCCTGGTGCAGCGCTACCCGACTACCCCCTGCGTGAGGTGATTTTCTCTCCTTTGTAGACGGCGGGAGCTGAGGGACCTGCGGGAACTGAATCAGAGGACCCGGGGGTATTTTCTCGACGGGGACTCTCCGATGCCTAAATTAGCATTCTGATTACAGAGGGCTTGGAGAGAAATGAGAGAGCTAGAGAGAGGGGGTTACCATACTCTTTTTTCTCCCCCTCTGGCTTTGGGGGTCGGAGTCCTTATAATGGTGCCCTCGCGGGTTAGTTGGGTAAAAAGCCTTCAAATGGTAAGACGTCATATCCCGTCAGAACCGGGGTACGGTGATGAACTCCTCGAGGTTGTCAGGTCGGCGCCTGTCAGTCGACGGATCGGTGTCCGGGCCAGGTCGCCAGGCCGGCGCTTGTGTCAGGGTCAGGTCACCAGGTCGGCGCCTGTGTCCGGGTCATGTTGTCAGGTCGGCGCCTGTGTCCGGGCCAGATTGCCAGGTCGACGCATGTGTCAGTCGGCGGGTCGGTGTCCGGCCAGGTTGCCAGGTCGACGCCTGTGTCCGGATCATGTTGTCAAGTCGGCGCCTGTGTCCGAGCCAGATCGCCAGGTCGGCGCATGTGTCAGTCGACGGGTCGGTGTCCGGCCAGGTTGCCAGGTCGGCGCCTGTGTCGGGGTCAGGTCATCAGGTCGGCGCCTGTGTCCGGGCCAGATCGCCAGGTCGGCGCATGTGTCAGTCGGCGGGTCGGTGTCCGGCCAGGTTGCCAGGTCGGCGCCTGTGTCCGGGTCAGGTCACCAGGTCGGCGCATGTGTCAGTCGGCGGGTCGGTGTCTGGCCAGGTTGCCAGGTCGGCGCCTGTGTCCGAGTCAGGTCATCAGGTTGGCGCCTGTGTCCGGGTCATGTTGTCAGGTCGGCACCTGTGTCCGGGCCAGATCACCAGGTCGGCGCATGTGGCAGGCTCATCCGGCCAGGTCGCGCAGTTCACGCAGGCCGCGCGCAGACCGTGCCAGGTCGCGCGCAGGCCGCGCCAGGTCGCGCCAAGCCAGCCAGACCGGCGCCCGGGGGGGGACCAACTTGGTAAGTTGTTGCCTGGGGGCTTGCCTAGTTGTCACGAGGTGCCACGTGTCGCAACTTCACTGGAGGACCAAATCTGCCCTCATCAAATACAATTATATTTTATTTCTTCATTTGATTCAAGGTTAGATGGTACGTATAACAATTCAATTAAATCTTATTCAAAATTAGAGATTTAAATTAACTGGTCAAATTTAAACTGAATTTGGATATTTGTTTATTCAGTCAAATTAGAATTTAGTTGAACTTTCAAAGATCCGTTGGATATCAAATACAATTCGAAACAGCATTTTTCTAATTAGATTTAAATTTAGATATGACTTAATTTGCATTAAAATTGCCCCATGTATACCCCTAATCTCAGGATGTTTTTGGCTGCAAGAAAGGATGTGATTTGGGTCGTATTAGGTTGAGCATTTTTTTTTTTTTAATTTTGATGCAGAAGCTTGTTGTTATAGAAGTTATTTGTATCACAATTCACAAAGCTTATTTGCACCATTATCGGTAGAGACGTAAAGTACTAGAGTCGCAATTTGGGCAGGCCCAACTTGAACCTAATCTAACCAATCCAAACTTTTTCATGGCATGGAATTTAAGTTTACAAGCTTCGAAGTTAGGTCTTGGTTTAAAGCTCAGGTTTGACCTGAATTTGGGTTTAGGTTGAGACTTTAGATAGTCCAAGTCCAATCTGACAGAACCCAAGTCTGTCTTATACGATATTGTATAATATGTAAATATGTATATTATGTATTTGTCTGAACTCCACTCAAGTAATGTTAGATTATTGGTAAACTTAAGCTTGACCTCATGTTTGGCCAAGCCCAAGATCTAAGCCTTGGGGTTGGGCCTAACTTGACTCTGAACTTAACCCAACTCTCCCACAGTTGCATCCGTATTATCAAGTAAAAATGGTATTTATCTCAATTGTCGATCATACCACCCTGGTTTGGGACCATGAGGGCATGAAACGACCTTAAGTGTGGTATTTCTTGGAGCAGAAGTCGATCATACTGGGTATAAGAAATATATCCTAATAGACCAAAAACCCAACTTTTACACCTGTCTCATAAAATACTCTAACATATCAAATCCATTGTTAGGTAATAAAATCTCTCTCTCTCTCCTAAACATGTAATATTTCATTTCCTTGGGCCTAAGACCCAGGTCAAATTCAGCCCAATGCTTTTGGATCAAACCCAACCTAACCAAACTATGTATATGTATATATAGGTAGCCTCAAGTGTGCTCAAGCTGGCATAAAACTCTAAATCTCACAATATTGATTGATGTAACTATTTTTGGTCACGTACCATTTTTTGTGATGTATAAATTTTTTGGCTAAGTACTTCGTTGTTTGACCCGGTGGTGCGTGCCTTGGTGATGAGCTACTTGGTGGCGAACTGCCTGGTGGCGAACTGTCTGGTGGCGAGCGGCCTCGTGGCGAACTGCCTGGTAGTGCTCCCTGGTGGCGAACTGCCTGGTGGCGAACTACCTGATGGCGAACTCGTCACTTGACTTGCTCCTAGGCGGTCTGCAACTCAGAGGATGGTGAAGCTCCCTGGTGCAGTGCAACCCGACTACCCCCCGCGTGAGGTGATTTTCTCCCCTTTGTAGACGGCGGGAGCTGAGGGACCTGCGAGAACTGAATCAGAGGACCCGGGGGTATTTTCCCGGCGGGTACTCTCCGATGCCTAAGTTAGCATTCTGATTACAGAGGGCTTGGAGAGAAATGAGAGAGCTAGAGAGCGGGGGTTACCATCCTTTTCTTTCTCCCCCTTGTCTTTGGGGGTCGGAGTCCTTATATAGTGGTGCCCTCGCGGGTTAGGTGGGTGAAAAGCCTTCAAATGGTAAGACATCATATCCCGTCAGAACCGGGGTACGGTGATGAACTCCTCGAGGTTGTCAGGCTGGCGCTTGTGCCAGGCGGCCAGGTCGGCGCCTGGGCCAGGTTGTCAGGTCGGCGCCTATGTCAGTCGGCGGGTCGGTGTCCGGGCCAGGTTGCCAGGCCGGCGCCTGTGTCTTTCGGCGGGTCGGTGTCCGGGCCAGGTTGCCAGGTCAGCGCCTGTGTCCGGGTCAGGTTGTCAGGTCAGAGCCTGTGTCCGAGTCAGGTTGTCAGGTCGGCGCTTGTGTCCGGGTCAGGTTGTCAGGTCGGCGCTTGTGTCCGGGTCAGGTTTCAGGTCGGCGCCTGTGTCCGGGCCAGATTGCCAGGTCGGCACCTGTGTCCGGGCCAGGTTGCCAGGTCGGCGCCTGTGGCAGGCTGAACCGGCCAGGTCGCGTAGGCTGTGCGCAGGTCGCGCGCAGGCCACGACAGGCCGTGCGGGCCGCGCCAGGCCGCATGCAGGCCGCCCATGGGCCGCGTTCAGGTCGCCCGTGGGCCGCATGCAGGTCACGCCAGGCCAGCCAGACCGGTGCCCGGGGGGGACACCAACTTGGTAAGTTGTTGCCTGGGTGCTTGCCTAGTTGTCACGAGGTGCCACATGTCGCAATTTCACTGAAGGGCCAAATCTACCCTCATCAATTGCCCCCCACTCCCGAGCTGAGAGTAACTCAGCGAAGGGAGTAGATTTCTTTTGGCCCGTAAGTTGACGAGCTAGTAAGTTTTGATCCAATTCCTTAGGCTTTGGGAGCTGCCTGTATGTGGCGAGCTGCCAGTAAGACGAGGGGGTCTCCACCAGTTCAGTAGTGTAGCCCTTAGGCTCTGGGGCAACTTATAGTTCACTTTTGCTGATTTTGTTCCTGCTGAGAAAGCGACTGGATATTTAGCAATAGTGTGGCCCGCAGGCTTTGGGAGTGACTCATAGTCTACTCTTTTTTGACTTTTGCTCGTGCCGGAGAGGCGACCGGGCCTTAAGCAGTAATGTGGCCCGTAGGCTTTGGGAGTGACTCGTAGTCCACTCTTTTTTGACGTTTGCCCGTGCCGGAGAGGCGACCGGGTCTTAAGCAGTAATGTGGCCCGTAGGCTTTTTGGGAGTGACTCGTAGTCTACTCTTTTTTGACTTTTGCCCGTGTCGGAGAGGCGATCGGGTCTTAAGCAGTAATGTGGCCCGTGGGCTTTTGGGAGTGACTCGTAGTCTACTCTTTTTTGATTTTTGCCCGTGCCGGAGAGGCGGCCGGGTCTTAAGTAGTAATGTGGCCCGTAGGCTTTTGGGAGTGACTCGTAGTCTACTCTTTTTTTACTTTGCCCGTGCCGAAGAGGCGACCGGGTCTTAAGCAGTAATGTGGCCCGTAGGCTTTGCCTGTGAGGTGTCGAGCTATGATTATGCTGCATCAGCTTCGTAATGTTGGTCACCCACTCCTACAAGAAGCTACTAGGAGCTCGACCTTCGGGGGCAGCACTACTAACTTTAGGTTGCCAGCTCACACGGGAGCCTTGGAAGGTTCGATCGGTAAGGGCGCCTATGTAGTTTGTTGGCCATCAACTCCCGCAGAAGCCACGAAGAGCTCATCTTTGTAGGGGGGACCTTGCGGAGAGGACTGATGAGGTATTATCTGAATTGAAAGTAAGGTTGGTAGAGCTACTTAGTCTGTTAGCCCCCTGCATAGTTTTTGAGTTCATAAAAAATGTAAACTATAAAGTGATAGCTTCAAAAAAGTGAGGACTTAGCTTGGGTAAGATGAGAACTTAGCTTTTGTAGGATGAGAACTTAGCTTTTCGTAGCGTTTCCCACAGACAACGCCAATTGATGTAACCGTTTTTGGTCACGTACCATTTTTGTGATGTATAAATTTTTTGGCTAAGTACCTCGTTGTTTGACCCGGTGGTGACGTGCCTTGGTGATGAGCTACTTGGTGGCGAACTGCCTGGTGGTGCTCCCTGGTGGCGAACTGCCTGGTGGCGAGCGGCCTGGTGGCGAACTGCCTGGTAGTGCTCCCTGGTGGCGAACTGCCAGATGGCGAACTCGTCACTTGACTTGCTCCTAGGCGGCCTGCAACCCAAAGGATGGTGGAGCTCCCTGGTGCAGCGCAACCCGACTACCCCCCGCGTGAGGTGATTTTCTCCCCTTTATAGACGGCGAGAGCTGAGGGACCTGCGAGAACTGAATCAGAGGACCCGGGGGTATTTTCCCAGCGGGGACTCTCCGATGCCTAAGTTAGCATTCTGATTACAGAGGGCTTGGAGAGAAATGAGAGAGCTAGAGAGCGGGGGTTACTATCCTTTTTTTCTCCCCATTGTCTTTGGGGGTCGGAGTCCTTATATAGTGGTGCCCTCGCGGGTTAGGTGGGTGAAAAGCCTTCAAATGGTAAGACGTCATATCCCGTCAAAACCGGGGTACGGTGATGAACTCCTCGAGGTTGTCAGACTGGCGCTTGTGCCAGGCGGCCAGGTCGGCGCCTGGGCCAGGTTGTCAGGTCGGCGCCTATGTCAGTCTGCGGGTCGGTGTCCGCGCCAGGTTGCCAGGCCGGCGCCTGTGTCTTTCGGCGGGTCGGTGTCCGGGCCAGATTGCCAGGTCGGCGCCTGTGTCCGGGTCAGGTTGTCAGGTCGGAGCCTGTGTCCGGGTCAGGTTGTTAGGTCGACGCCTGTGTCCGGGTCAGGTTGTCAAGTCGACGCCTGTGTTCGGGCCAGATTACCAGGTCGGCGCCTGTGTCCGGGCCAGGTTGCCAGGTCGGCGCCTGTGGCAGGCTGATCCGGCCAGGTCGCGCAGGTTGCGCGCAGGCCGCGCGGGCCGCGCCAGGCCGCGTGCAGGCCGCCTGTGGGCCGCGTGCAGGTCGCCCGTGGGCCGCATGCAGGTCGCGCCAGGCCAGCCAGACCGGTGCCCAGGGGGGACACCAACTTGGTAAGTTGTTGCCTAGGTGCTTGCCTAGTTGTCACGAGGTGCCACGTGTTGCAATTTCATTGGAGGGCCAAATCTGCCCTCATCACTGATCATCCATCAAACGAGATGCCAATGGCCATACAGTTTTTTATGCATGCATGACATAAACATGAATCCTTGACAAAATGGCAAGGATTTTTTAGGACAAAAGGGTATTAGGAAGAGAAACAAGGAGACTCCTTTGAGCTCCATTCAAGGTCAGGGTCTTTTAGGCTGCCCCTACAGAGATGTTTATATGTATGTGTGTGGTGCAACTTGAGCAGGCTTAATTTAAAGAAATGTTAAAATTGGAACGGGTCCATCCAAGGTGTTCGAATCTCCGACTGCAAGCCACACCTACCCACGGAACACTACAGATGTACACTGGAGCATCTCATATATACAGCTGTAGCGTCCTGTGGGTAGATTGGGGTTAGGAGATCTGGATTGCCATCCAAGGGCCTTGGTCTATGCTGTGTAAATTCTTTAATAAATATGCAGCTGGTACCTGCCTTGCAGGTCCGTGTGTGTATTGCAAGTTCTATTACTGTGGGAATTTTTATTTTGGAGTTGGGGGTACTTGAGCAATATATGTATTTTTTGAAAAGATAAAAATATAATGTTATTACATAATTCAGACACGAATCTGCTATTCATGAGCTGTTCTCACATCTCTATCGAAGGGCATTACAACTGTTCTGGGAATATCTTTCTTATCATTCATGAGTCTAAATACACGGTGACGGTGGCCTGTGGGTAAGGATGTGGGAACAATTTGTGTTAGCAGATCACCCGTATAGATAGTAAACTGAACTTCATTAAATTTTCAACACACCCCCAACCACCAACATAACATAAAATTCATTTTTTGAGGGTCCAAGTCCAACCATTGGGCTTGCTCGTTAAGCCTTAAGAGGGTGTGATTAGTTAATTATGTGTTAATTTTGTTTCTTTAAGCCTGTGTTTGGTTTGGAAAAAGAAGGTAGGGAATCCCCACCTTTTCCTACTTTTTATTTCAAGCCAAACACAGTTAATAAAAAAACAATTGCCAGGATATATGGTCCAGATTAACAGGACTTTATGGCTGTGCTAAGGGCTGTACAGTAACTAAAATCATCTCACCCACGTCTCACTGATGTGGAGCACCGCCGTCATGTGGCATCTTTGGAAAGGCAAAGGCCATTGCTTACTGGTTACTGCTTACTGAGATGGAAAAATCTCGGGTTCTGAACTTTTATTTTTTTGGTATGGGGTTCCGGACTTAGGAGTCCAATATGGGCTACCACCTCATGACAATGCAAGTTTATCCCTCCCCCCAAAAAGAGCTAGGTACTAAGCACAAAGTCATGTAAATTTATCTTCAGTCCCAGAGGCGAGAGGCCAGATGGATCGGTTCAGTCAGATTGATTACTCACTACTTCTTCACCAACTATTGTCGTCATTTTTTGTACACGGCCGGTAAATAGAAAGTAAAGGAACATGATGAATTCGATCGGAATTCGTAACGTTCAACGACGTAAAATAATGTACGAAAATATCTGTTAGATCTCCCTTTCTACTCATTCATCCATTTCTCTCTCTTTGAGACGTCTGGATGGCTGGAGAGTGGAGGCTTTTATCGATGAATATTATTAAACCAACCAAAACGAATCGGTTATTAGATATAGCTTAGGTGACGGGATCCCCCTTTCCAAGACAATTGTAGGATGAGTTTCACCTCATTCACACTTTGTCATTGTATGTAGTTGTTGTTTGCACAACTCTGGCCGAGATATTAGGGATACTCCCTCCGCTTCAAAAGCAACAAACCAATGCCAATGTAGCAAAAGGGAATGAATGTACCAAATAGAAGTAATTATTAATGGGCATCACCATCATCGTCTTCTACCAATTACGCTTTTGTGCCTTTCCAGATTATAATTCTCTATCTCTGGGCCGGACTGGACCGGGTGCCCCGGCCGTGTTCTTGTGAGTTGTGAATGCCAATTAATTTCTTAATTTTAACAAAACCTCAAGAGTCCAAATCTAAGTCCCAAGTGACGTTCCTGCAGACATAATGAGTATCTCAAACAACAACGTAACTCTCGTGTATTACTATTACCATTTCATGTGGCGGCCGGTCATCGGTCATATATCTGGGCCATTCTTATCTTATAAACGTGGCGTGTGAGAAGGGAGAAGGAAAAAAAAAAAAAGCTAAGCCCGAACCATCCACGACCACGTTACTCAAAGACCAAAAATCCCCCCTCACAGCTACAATACTACAACAGCATGTGAGTGAAAGCATGGCGCGCATGAATAGTTTTAGACTTGGAATTGAAGGGCAGCAACAAAGAATAATCGAAGAAACAGACATAATAATGTCCAGACACTCCAGACTAGCTAATATGTAAAAATGAAGAAAGGGAGAAGTTTCATTCCTTCTTGTGTAGCCATCCACATGGAATTCCCCCCGATTTGCAGCCCAAAACCAAATGTTTCTATGTTTTCAACATGTATGAAACGGGATGGGGATGGCCCACCCCCCTTGGAAGTTGGAATTTGGTGAAAGTTGAAACCATGCAAGACAAGGTCCAATGTACAACAACTGGCCCATATTGTTCCCCATCAAAAGAACCTGGCCTGCAGCAGGTTGGTCTAACCAGGCTAGCGGGAGACACCCATCGGCCACCATATTACATGCATGCCCTGATGTTTCTACTTTATATTTCTATTTTCTAAAATTGTGGAGGTGTTTTATGTTCCTTCTTGTCTTTTATGTTTATTCCTCTTCGCGCTGATTTGAATTTTGAAGCCAGCCCACATGCCACCCATACCACTTTGTTGAGATCTTGTCCCTTAGCTAGTTAATTATCTCCGCTGCTACAAATTAAGCGGTTGACAGGTTCAAATATTGTTAGCCCCGGCCGTAGGGGGTTGGTCAATTCATGACTTGGTGGCTTTTTGTTAATTAAGCAGAATAGTGATCAATTCATATGTATCCATGGCCAATTAAGCTGTTTTCTTGATTTTGCTTTTAGGGGAAAACATTAATTTACTCATTCCACTAAGGATATATGCAACACTCTATATATGGTCTTAATATTCTATTGGTGGACACGAACCCAGTTGCCCACTACTAATTAGCATTGTATTAAACTTAATTTTTAATTAAAGTTTACATATAATGGCTTGGAGAGACGAGTTAAATCCAATGTCAGCAATTAAAGAAATTATCATGAAAGATATAATGCAGGAAAAATCCAATGTCAGCAATTATCATGAAAGAAATTAAATCCAATGTCAGCAATATATAATGCAGGAAAAATAGTTTAAGAGATTCGGAGAGACGAGTTAAAACAAATTAGATGATGTGATATGTATTAATTAATGTATTAAACATTAACTAATTAATTAGTAGCTTGGAGATTATTAAAAATCAAAATTCATTCGTTCTTAATCTGTAAGTGGAAGTGGTTCAGCAGTATTTTTTAGCCAAAACACAAATTCATTCATCAAAATAGTACAATCAATCATGGTTTTTAAAACCGGACCAGACCAGAAAAATCGGAAATTGATCATCTGATCGGTTCCATTTTTCTCTAAATCTGCTTTTTCTCTCAAAACCATTGATTTTGGTCAACAAATCACTGAACCGGCCGATTAAACATTCGAACCATTTTGATCATTTTTCAAATTTTTTATTTATTTTTGTCAGAATGGACTGGCCATTCAAATTGAACAGTCGGACCGTTCAAACTGGTAACCGAACCCCTGACCGGTTCAGTTTTAAAAACCATGCAATCAACCCCAAGATCAGAGAGTACAAAAGGCTGAGTATTTTGCAAGTTTATGGGATGCGTGGAAGATTCTTCTTGTGTATAAATTCGGATTCAATCCTCACAATACATACGAATAGGAGGTTGTTCCCAATACACGGTGTTAGAACGATTCTGATTTCTGAGGACTGAATCCAAATTACTCATGTACATGTGTAACTGAGACAATAGAGCTCGATGGTTTAGTTCAGCTGAGATATACCGAAATTCTATTGGCACATGCCCCCGTTGAATTTTGAGTCCGGTCACAAAATTAGATCAGGCGACAGCTGGGAACCGTGGGATTGGATTAGGGTTTCAAACTGATTCCACGGCTGAAACCTGGTGTACATCGTGACGGGATCTGCTCTCACAAATGAGCGCCTCACATGCACATCCATAGTGTATTGGAAACATCTCCCATAAATAATAACTAATAAGAATGGGAGATGTTCCTAATAAATGATAGGATGCGCGTGTGAGCTGTTTGTGAGACGCCAAGTTTGAGGAGCAGATCCAGTTTCGTGTGCACCTGCTTGAATTAATTAATTAATTCGGGCCCAATTATAAGTTAATGGGTAGCGTTGAAATGGGATCTGCTCCTTACACTCAGGTGCCTCATATGTACATTCACCGTGCTCTTCACATGCGCCTTCTGTGAAGAGCAGATCCAGTCTCAGTAGCGTCGGGCCAACGTACCAACGTGAGGGATGAGATCAAGTGAGGCTGCCATTTGTCACTCTTTCCCACGAACGACGAAATAATATGAGAGAGAGAGCATAGTGAATCAGTGATACATGGAGGTATTTTATATTTATAATTTACATGTTTCATCGCAAAAATAAATGAAGTGAAAGTATGCCCATGTTGATACTTGAAAGTTGAAACCATCAGCCGCATATCAATCATCATGAACATGGAAACGCATTCACAAGTTACAATGAATTTGTGTTGAGGTCATTTCACTCATGTGGTTTATATTCAAGTACGAGGCCACAACTTGTGAAATATAAAGGATAAATCTCATCAAGTACAATTAAGACGAAGAAGACGAAGAGTATAAATACAAATATCTATAATATAAATATATATAAAATGTAAGGTTTTGTATTTTGTATATTTGTATTTATATTCCTAAACTGAGTCTAAATTTAGGAAATTGATTAACTGTTTATAATATTTAGATATTGTTGTAAGGAATTCTTAGGTTTTATGACAGTTAATTACATGTGATATCACGTGATATATAGAACTCAACATCCACTTTGCAGACAAGAACATAGTCTTGTTCACAGGTTAGAAAACTTTTCCAATGGAGAAATATTGCCATCAGGAGAAGACCAGCATGGTATTATTCAAATATTTTATTTTGAAAATAAAAAATAATAGATAAAATAATTTTTTTTTTTTCATTTCCTCTAAGGAATGCTAATGGTAGAAGAGAATTTAGTTAATTGTCAAAAAATTGGAAATACTTTTAAGTGAATTTCTAAACTGTAGCGGCAAGTAAATCAATTTTCTAAATTTTTGGAATGCTTTAAAGATTTCTACAATATCAAAATACTACCTTAGCGATATCATGATCCTAATTTCATCTTTGCCACTCACTCTTAGGTTGATGTAGTACACGGACAATCACGAAGAGTAGTACCTCGCTGAAACAAGGAAATCAGAGAATTTGATGTGTTGCTATTGGCTCGGCCTCGACGTCTTGCGGCCATACCGCCATAGCAATAGATGGCCATAATTCTCGATTTTAGCTGTGCGTGTCGTAGCAAAAGTGAATTTTATTTCAACCTTGAACTCAGTGTATTTTATAAGTCTCTCACTCGAGTCAGATCTTGATTCTAGCCCAAACACACAGCCCCACCATCCTTTCCAGGCTTAATCTCCTTCCTAGCTACTCATGGTCTCATACGGCTTGAAAAACGCGCGTCGAGATTCATGACTTTCCCAAAGACAGTGAACCAAAGTCGATTGGAGGTCAAAAATTTAATAGGTCGCGTGGCAAACGTCGGCATTAATCTCACCTCTTACAGGCGACAATCCCGTCGCTGCTTTTACAAGAGCAATAATGATTATTTTAATCCAAAACTTCGTTTTGACCTAGCGAGAGAGACAGAACGAGTGGGATTGGCCGATTGAGCTTATATTCGTTCCAAAATGTAGTTTAAGTTTGAACAATTAGATGTCGCCGTAGAAACATACTAAACTAGCCACTTCTAATCTACATGCATGGACCGAGTTATCCGTCTTTCTACATAGAAAACGGACCGAACCCAAAAGGAATGAATCAAATGAGTACACATGTTGAGATAGATCTAATTAACGTTCAGGTTCGCGATCGTAAGACGACAACCGGAAAACCCACTTGGTCAATGACCTTCTTCTCGAGTTTCTGTCCAGCTGACGTTGACCTCGAGTATCAGCATGGTTGGTGGTTGTGGTGGTAGCCACGATGGAGTCGACAAAGGCCTTGATTCGTTGCATTGAGAGGTTTAGCGTCTCTTCAGTCATGTTGGCAAAGCATACACGAAACCACCCTGGTTCGGTGCAATGGCAAGAAGCCCCCGGAGAGATGTTTAGACCAACGTCGTAAAGAATTTTCTTCCACAGTTCCATCTCTGCCTCGAAACTATTAGAACTTAAGAGGTGTCTCATGTCTACCCAACAGAACAAACCGGCGTTGCTCTTCAAGCAACTGATACCGGCATTCTTTAGGCTGGAGACTAGCATGTCGTGCCGTTTCTTAAGCCTCCTCTGGTTCTCTATAATGTAGTTTTTTGCGAACTTGGTGTCGGAGAGGATGGCAGAAAGAAGATACTGGGTTTGAGAAGAGATAAGTCCAAAACTTGACATTTTGGTTGCGGTTGAGACCACAGTGACGTCGTTAGAGTAAATTGCACCCACTCGGAATCCAGGAAGACCTAGATCCTTGGACAGGCTATAGATGATATGGACCCGGTCCCAAACTTCAGTATTCTCAAGGTTTCTGTCCATTAGAACCTCTGCAACGCTTACGAACTTTGGCGAGTCAAAGACTGTTCCTGAATAAATTTCGTCACTTACTAAGTGGATTTCTTTGGCAGTGACAAAGTCAATGAGGCGGTTGAGTTCATCGCGGCTGATGGTCGTGGCCAAAGGATTGGAAGGATTGGTGATAAGAACCCCTTTAACCTTCAAATTACGTTTTTGGGCTTCTTGATAAGCTTCGTCTAGAGCAGATTGAGTAATTTGGAAGCCGTTAGAACTGTTGCATTGTATCGGGATGATCTCAACCCCGGTTCGCCATTTGAGATCTCTATCAAACCTGAGAATAATCCAAAAAAAAAACAATAAGCTAACTTATTTCATTTTTATTAGAAGATACATTATATGATCAACTAAAACAATAAGAACATCAAATAAACATGAAAAAAAGTTTACCCTGGATAGTATGGAGCAGGAAGAAGGAAAGCTTCCCCGGGTTCGGCGAGGCAAAAGATAAGCGTCTCATTAGCAGAAGTTGCACCGGCAATGAGGACCAGCTTGTTAGGATCAAAGCTTACTCTGTTTCCTCTTATCTCTGCCATGAATTCCACCAGTGCCTACATAAAGAGAAAAATGAAGATTCAATAACCATGCTACAGACCTAATTCAAGATTTCAAATTAATGGATGAGAAAAAGAATGCATGATGAGTTAAAAATTTACTTTCTTAAAATCTGGGAGGCCATGATAATCTTGAAATAGCGCGAGTTCTCTGAATATGGATTGTCCATGTCTCTTGAAACTAGCTGCGTCTGGGTTGTTCGCGAGCCACGATTCAAGAAGGTCGAACGACAGCTATATAAGAGACGGAAGTAAGAAAATGTGGTCAGCATTTGAACTGAAGGTTGCAACATTTGGATACACTTGTGGTATTGTGATGGGCTAACAGGCTAGCTAAACGCATAAAATTAAAAATAAAAGCCACATACCTGATTTTCAGCAAGGCCCATCTGAATAATTCCGGTTGGATTCCGAACATCATCGTAAGGATTCTTCTCGTATTCTTGCCATCCTAAGAAGTAAGAAGAATCTTGTCCGTGTGAGTTGCACGTGGCTTTTCTAGATAGCAACTTCATCTTCTTAATTTCTGTTCTTAGAGGAGTTGGGGAACGGAAGCGAACAAAAACAAACTGAGAGAGTTACAGAAAGAACCACAAGGTGAAGGAGAGAGCAAGCGAGTCGAGAGAGAGAGAGAGGGCGGGGGGGGGGGAGGGGGCGAGGGAAGGACAGAACCTAGGGGGGTTGGATTGAAATCTTCAAGAGGAGATTTGCTCCTTGCTCGCACTGTAAAGCATGCAAATGTGACATATATATAGGAGTCTGGGAGTCGCTCTTCGTCTCCCAAAATACTCCTCAAGAAGTAATTTCAAGGCAGTATGTATGATCCCCCGCGGTTTTGAGTTTGACCAAAGAGAGTCTCAGCTGTTTGTTGGATATTTATTTATATCACTAATTATTAGGTTATGGACTAAGAGAGAGAGGGGGGGATAAGAAGAATATTAATATGAATACAAAAAAATGAGTATATATATACTCAATTACATATAAAGTTTTAATTTTGTTGATCAGAATTCTGTTGCCGACAGGAAATCTTGGAGAAAATGGCTTCGGACCTATGAAAGGCTGAAAGCATATGCAGAAGTAGCAACACCTGGAAGCTGGGACGTATATAGTGGACTGCATCCTGGTTCCTAGCTAATTCTTTCCATGATTCCATCTGCAACCAAACCACTTAATTGTTTCCGTCTCTACCATTGTTTGTTGTTTTACTGTTTAGGTTGGAGAGGTAATGAGTTTCCTCCAACATTCCTAAACAGAGAAGAAAGATTTTTTTCCCCTGTGGGCCTCTCAGGAGCTCTAAATTTTCACCTAATTATTGTGTTTCTTAATCCCCTCCAACCGACCGTTGGATTTTAAATGAAAAAGACCAGACCACCTCATGATATCGGGCCTCTCTGTAACAAGTAAAACCAAGAAAAAGTCAGCGCAATCTGTTAAAGACAAAAGCGCCGGGGCCTATATACTCAGTTTGTGTTCTAGATTTACAGCAAACATAAATTATTAATTGAAACAAAAACCATCCACTAATCCAAGGATAAGCAATATATTCTCTTAATTTAATTAGATATCTAGCAGTGTTGTTAAGCTGAAAATTAATATGAATCGAAATTTTGACGTAGAAGAGAAATTGAACAGGGGAAAAGTCTTATTCTGCTAATTATGCTCTTATCGTTCCACCGGCCCCCGCCGCTTGTTTTAAGGCTCATTGGTTTCCCTATACGTTATTGGCCCACTCGCCCCCCCCCATAGTATCTTGTGTTTGCTACTATATATGAGGCTAATTGGGTTGTCTCTGTTGCGTTCAAATTCTTATTTCTTATACAAATTCTTTTTTGGGTAGACTTGTGGAAATACTGGTTAGTTTCAAGGTTATTTTGTTTTGGTTCAAAATGGATATATTCATTAATGCAGGCGAGGGAGGACTTTATGTAATAGGTTGAGGTAGGTCAGATGAAGATTGTGATTCTCTTAATTTTAGCTATGTTTGGTTTGATATACGAAAATGTACGAGGGAAGAAATTTGTTAAAAAACTTCTTCTCAACTTCCTGTTTTCTATCAAACCAAACATAGCTTCCGGGGCAGTGGGACTGTGGGAGGGAAAGGGAGTCGGATTGGGAAGTGGGAAGTTGGATCAAGTCATTTTATCGTTAACGTCTCGCGAGAAAAATTAAAAACAACAAATGAGAATGGATCAATGGATGTTTCTTCCAGGCATTTCGCGGAACGGTGATATCAGGCTTATCAGCACCCAATCACACACGATCACATCAATTGCGACATCACTTAATTAATACGGGGGACCACCATAAAACCCTAGGTTCCCCCTATATTAGCGTCTCTGACTGCGTTCTTTGTAAGGACCAACGACCAAGGCACCAATCTCTCTCTTTTTCTTTTTCTGACCTTCCAATTTTCAATCAAGTTGGCATGTTAAAAAAAAAAAGGGAATTTGCTGGGGGGTGCAATGTTAGTTTCAGAAATGTCAAAAGAGCTCAGCAAGGAGGGGGCTAAGACCCATTACTGTTTATATGGAGACCCATGTTGGTTTTGTCATTATAAACCTATCATCTTCGTTCATTCACTCGTATCATTTGAATGTTGAACATACGAATGGCAACGGGGCGGGGCACTCCCTTCCCGTCCCAGCCGCGAAGTCAAACTACCTTGTTCTGTACCCGCCCTGTCCCCGGTGGTGGGGCGGGTTCGGGGTAGGGCATCCATTCTTTATCGGAGATAAACAATTTCTGAAATTTTTCGTTCTAAAGCAATTACTTAAAAATTATTTATTTTATGGACAATTTATATATAGAATATAGGAATTTGGAGGTATTTTAGAATTGAATTATAATATTTTAAAAGTAATTCAAAAATAAATTATAAGATTTTAAAAATTTTAAAAATTAAAAAAAAAAACTAAAATATTTTAAATATCAATATTAAACCTAGATATATTTTATTAATTTACTTTCAAGTTTGGGACAGATTCGAAGAATTATATACAAAATCTACCCCCCACCCCGTATCCATTTAAAGAAAAAATTATTTTTTCTATCCCCACCCCATCCTTATTTAGGGTCGGGGAAAACTCACCCTCTTCAAGACGGGGCGAACCCCGATTTTACGAGAAGAAATTGCCATTCCTAATTGAACATCCCAATATTTGCATGCCAGCAAATTTATTGGTGGGCTCCACCAGTACACACTACGCCTACGGCCTATCCACTCGGTTATTTGCAATTATATATTTATATGTATGATCAGTATTACCATACATACGATGATAAAAGGACACCCCACATGTCACTGATATGAGAGGATGAGAGGTGTTTTTATCTCTGCTGAATATGCTGACGCCAAGGAGTAGACAATTCTAGCCGTACGATCAGAGTACTCTGGAGTATTGTACTGAATCTGAATGTTCGGTCCACAGGCTCCATCTTCGAAAGACTTAAATCATGCAATAATTTATTAATTTTATCTGGTAATTGGAACATGATACACCCGATGCAGAATTGTGAATTTCAGCCCTCTCTACTACTAACCCTTTCCCCTATCAATTCACGGTCAGATGCATTCTCCCTGTATTATAGAATTATAAAATTCTGATATGCGCTGATTGGTCATTCTCCCTTTACCCAAACGTTCAAGGTTAGTCAGCCCAAACAGAGCCCAGTGGTCAGGAACCAAATCCTTATACACACGGAATGTATGCACAATGATTGTAGGACCCTACCACACCATCTATGGTGGGCCAAATTGCATCTTTTACTTGGCTTACAGGATTCCTGAACCGGAAACCTGGGCCTTTGGTATTTTATCTTTGTCGTAATTAAATTGATGTAACTTCAAATTGACTTTGGGGAACATAATATCAAACTAGTGATGAATCCTAAAATTATATTTTATTAGTACATCTGTAGATGATATCGATTGTACCCATGTCCCAATTTAGAAACAAAAATCGGTCGCAGTACGTAGTAATAGTAAAACCCCCTCAAGCCTCCCAACATCTGAATTCTGTACGAAATATACGTGTTTCGTCGTCTTTGATGGATGGATCATCAAATTGTTTCATGAACAGGTTGATCCATCAGTCCGATCATATGAATATGATGGAACACAACTTGGATTCATGGGTGCATGCATGCATCGACATTGAGGAGGACATGACAACTGATACATTAGTTTTTTTATTATTGCTAGAATTTTTTTCCCCTCAACGTAGCAAGGTAGCTAGCTAGAATATCGATGCTTAATTATCTCCGGCCCTCGGCCTTTTAGAGAGCAGAACACGCATTAACACACCATTAACTGTTTTAGATGACTAATTTATATGCCCTTTCTTGGATTTTTATTAGAATGGCGATTGACGAGTGATTTTTATCTTTTATACTGAAATTTTTGCATGGTAAGACTTTAAATATATATACATGGTCATTTGGACGTGATGAAGCTAATTAAGTTAGGTATTAGCATTATATAAATTAGTGTATGAATACATGTATACAGTAAGTATTAATTATATATGGTATATGTTATTTGAATTTAACTTTAATGACCTACATAAAACTTAAGACAAATATGTATTGATAATAAAATATATAATTAGATGACGAGAGATGGACTCCTAGTGTCCCGACGTACGTAGTTCACTTTGGAATCGGATCATAGTTGTAGACTTTCGGGACCATGATGGTAGATCCAGTCCGTGGTGACAAATAATGTGGTGCATATTAGTTCATGCATCTAGCACTTGAGAAGAGACCTGACATAAGAGACTGATAACTTCCCTTCTTCAATAGCGTAGGCCCCCCTACAAAGAGTCGTCGTCGTCATGTTCTCTCTTTCTTAGTGCCTTCAAGAGTCTGTTTTCTTCCTCTAACTCCTGTCAGAGAAAGTTCATTAGCCCTCTCAAAGACAATATTAATCTCAGAAGGAACTACAAATCCCAAGATGACTTAGATGTCAACGAAAACTACAGATACCAACTGTGGAAGTGGTATTAAAACACACGCCGACGTACAAACCGGAGCCGAGACTTTTGTTTCTTTTTATGTTTAATCGCCGATGGAGTTTTTCATCAATATTGACTTCAATCAAGTTTCAGCTGGGTAACAAAGTCGTCGTGTAAGGAATTGATGTACTACGACTTGACGAGAGAAAGGGTTTTGAATTATATTCTTGGAGTTTTAGGTCAGGTTATTAACAAGTTGGTTGTTCACCCTCACAAAATTAAAGCTTCTTCGATCAGCCAGCGTTTGGAGGTGATCGGAAAGGTCAAAACTCGACAAGTGTCTATCTAGTTTCATATATATAGTTTGAACACTAAATAAATTACAAGGTTGGACGACAGGGCCAACAACTTTGGTGTTTTGTTTTCATATTTGGTTGGAAGGTTTATGCATTTTCGAGGAGGAGCATTTGGTGTCTGTGGTTGCAAAATTATTCGGAATTTAATTTGGATTTGGGTTATCAAATATTGTATGTTATGTTGTTTATATATGTATATATATATATTATTGAATATTGGCGTATATATATATATATATATATAGTGTGTTATAAATTAAGACCCCCACAAGTCTCTCTCCCACCCATATCTAGTTCCTACTGGCTACTGCCTGCCCACTGTAGCTGTACCAGCAAAGAGAATCAAGGCTGCTTATTCTCAATCTCATCATCGTGCAGTCATGCGGGACCATTAGGATATACCTCCCATTCCTATTTCTTAATGATAAGACAAAAGAAACCACGTACGCACTGTTGGGTTGGGTTTCTTATTAAGTCAAAACGTGGACCAAAGATTAGAGTGTGTCTGGACCCTTTAATTTTATTGAAAATGGAATTAATGTGCCACAAATCACTCATCTGTACAGACTTCAGTGAAGAAATTAATGTAACGTCAAAAGGGTGATTGATTTAATTGATCAAGTGTCTACTGATGAAATTGATGAACTTACCAATCGATTTCACATGGCGAATGTACGCATCATATATAAAAGGGTAAATTATAGGTAGCCACCCTGTATAACTGTATTTAATTAGGGGGTGGTACTTAGCCCATCTGAATTTTGTTTTGCAATAATCCCCCGCTGAACTTTTGGATTCCAGCACTTTTTCTCCCTGATTCACTAATGCTATCATGTTATGTTTGGTTTGAAGGATAAAATAGGGAAAGGAAGGGAAGTGTAGGAAAACCTTTACAAACTCTGTATAGATTTTCCTACATTTTATGGTGAAAGTAAAATTACTAAATTGTTCATTCAAGATTATGGACTAAATGCAATAAATATCAAAATGATGAAAATAATCATTCTAAGCCCTACATTGTTATGAAGGCTCTAGTGAACCAGTTATTCTCAAAATATTCTCAAGATGAATTTTGTCAAAAGAAAGTTAGAGAAATGAGTGCCGGAATGAAGAAGTCCATGGTTTTTTTTTCTTTTTTCTTTTTTTTTTGTCTCAAAACAATGTTCAGGGGAACTAAGTACTAACCATCACTACCCCAAATACAGTGTAGCTGTCTGTAATTTTCCTTCATTTGGAATGTTATTATATTCGTTTGTGATCAGGAAAAAAAACACTCCTTGAATTAAGGTCAAAACACTCCAATGAAGGATACATAAGCATATGCATCAAGGATTTGTCTCAAGTTGACATTCTATCTGATTATTTATTGCTTCATAGGATGTTTGCGTCCTTAATTTGAGAAGCGAAAATAAACTTCCATTGGATTCATAATTTTGACATTCAGTCTTAATTTAAAAAAAAAAAGTAATACAAATATGTATAATACAAATACAAGTATTAAAAATATCATATATAAAATTTTGTGTTAAAATATTTGCATATGTATTTGTATTGCAATCAAAATGCAGCCTTATGATTGATGGGAAGACTTAAAAAATGATGAATAGAGATACAGAGATACGAAATTTCATTGGTGCTTGTAAATGGGCTACAAGCTTAAATATGTTTCCCAATAATATTGTATTAATTTATATATTTATATGAAGAAAAATTGTACCTTAATTAATATAAGGGAAAAGTAGGAATACGCATGATGCAGAATTCTGAATTCCAGCCACCCGCTACGACTAGCCCTCTTCCCCCTATAAACCACATCCTGTCTGTGAATTTGGCATCAATTCACGGTCAGGGTGCATTCCCCCTGTACTTCGTGGCTAATAAATTCTGAGCTGGGCTGATCGGTACTTCTCCCTTAATATAATGCATGCAAGGATGATTTTGTAATTTCATAACTTGGGAGAATGGGATTGACAATTGGACAAATTCACTTTGTTAGACTTTAAATCAGCCCCCCACAAGTACATCTCCGCCGTGTATTAATGATAATATCTTGAATGATGATATCATCATTGAGAAATATTTCCAATACACGGCCAGGATGTACTGCGGAACATTATGGGGGGCTGATTCGGTCTCATTTTAGAGTAGAATCAGTGGGGTGAGTAGTAAAATAATCGAGGGCCCCACTGATATCAATTGGCCAATCTGGCAGTCCTGACACTCCACTGGCGGCCTTAGTTGTGCCGTTGATGCTACTGCTACGTACTTCATCCGTTCATCGTTGATAGTTGATAAATAGATCAATGTATTTAATGAAAAACTAAACAATAAATGGCATTCCCACATGTCCAGATCACATCCATCCCCCTACCCTCTCACTCTCTCTCTCTGATTGAAGAATGATATTATTATTATTATTATTATGACTCGTTTACCTTGTATTTAGAGCGTACCACGTACACATCACCACCATCTCTGCATGTGGCATTCTCCAAATTCAATGAAGCTGCCAGTAGTATTATCATGAGAGGCCAACGGTTTCAATCAACACCGGAGAGATATTTTTTCTGCCATGACCCAAGAAAGAGTTATAATTGATAAATTGCCTTGGAGGAAGGGAAGTAAATTTTGCTTCAGAAGTTGAGAGGGAAAGTTTCTGTGGCTCCCACAATTCCCAACTTGTCTTGTGATCTAAATATTAAAGCATTGATCTTCACCAGAAAATATTTAGAGAATGCTTGCATCTTATTATTACTGAGAAATTATATCTATCCTTGAAACTATTGAAAAGTGAAAGAAAAATAATAAATTAAATAATGGGAGTTCATTTGAATTAAACCATGTGAAACAGGTAGTTCATTTTTACACAGACGTCTCTCTTAATTAGTCGTTTCTTTGTACCAACAAATTAAATGAGATCCCACGTCAAAGGTTGGTTCATGTCAGAAGAGTAAAAGGGAAAATTAATCATGAATAAGAAATAGAATCCCCCGTGAACATTATTTGAGCAAATTAAAATTCATGTGGGAGCATCTCATTGGTTGGTGCTAGAAAAGACTCATACAGATGAGTTTATTTGATGCAAGCGTCCTTCCAAACATTGTTTTAATTAATGGACATATAAATGCTTAGAAATCTGCTGCTTATATATTAGTGGGATTTATTGAATCTGATCGAATTAGCCAGATTTGATGACTGTGTTAGTGCTGTGTAACCAATAATAATACCCCGCATTAGCCATAAAATATATATGTCCCACAACCATTCGATCTCTCACTACACAGCCATCAAGTTAAGCTAATTAAGACTAGATCTATTGCTGTATCCTTCATATTATATATAGAAATTCATCTTTAAAATTAGTACATTAGTAAGTGTGTACGTGTTTTGTATGTGGTAATTTTAGATGATGATAATAATATTAATAATGTATCCCAATTTTTCTATAAAATTTATATATTTTTTATTTTTTATATTTTTTTGTTTTCTATTATTAATCTAATGCGGATTGAAAATCTTTAAAATTAGTATATTAGTAAGTGTGTACGTGTTTTGTATGTGGTAATTTTAGATGATGATAATAATATTAATAATGTATCCCAATTTTTCTATAAAATTTATATATTTTTTATTTTTTATATTTTTTGTTTTCTATTATTAATCTAATGCGGATTGAAAATCTAAATCTGATTACATAAAGACCTCATCCAAATGTTTGATAATCGGATCAATTTGTGAAGTTTTCAGTATCATTGATAGGCATACTTGTTTGGTTAGATTCTTCTTTTTGTAATATTTAATCTTTTTGGTGTATATTTTTTTTTCATTTATCAAAAAATGTAATATTTAAATAGAGGGGAATCGAATGGGGTGAAAAGTAGTATTTCAATTTATAATTTAAAATTTATAATTAAATAGGGACTAAATTCAAAAATTAGTATTTTAGTCAAAAGAAAGTTCTACAATCTTATTCATATTTTTAATAGTAGTGTAAATATAAAATTATAGTTTGTTCAATTTTTTTTATAATTTTTTTGTATTTTTGTGTGTAAAAATAATTCTAATATGTCACACTTACTTTTTGTTTAATATGATAAATATATGATATTAAACATGTGTCTAAATGTGTTTTTGCAAAATTTATGTATTTTTATATTTTATTAACTTTTTTTTATTTATGACATTAAAGGTTAACATGTTTAACCTAAAATTTGAACTATTAATCTTTGCCAAACAGTAAAATCATTTTATTTTTGGTCAGTTCTAAATTATGTATTTCATTTTCATAACCAATAAAAATTATTTTTGTTTATTACACTTATTTTTTTTAATTTGATTAAATAAAAATATCATTAATGTGTCTAATTTTTTGCAAGTTTCTATATTTATTTCTATTTTAAAAATTTTATACTACTTATAAAAGTGCAAATAAGGTAATGGGCTTCTGAACTACCCCTCCTATTGAATTTGGTTCATCTCAATTGAGAGGGCAAAAAATTGTAATTAAAATAATACTATTAAACACATTTAAGTACCTCTCATTAAGTTTTACATTTAAGTGATTAGATAAATCACATTCTCTCATTGAATCCAACATTTATACTTTTATTTATCATAATTAAATTCCACTAATAAATTCATACACAATAATTATTAAGGTTAATTACTTACATGCACCCTGTGTATTTAGAAAACTACTTAAATGTACCCAAAACTTTCAAAACCACTTACATATACCTTATAATATGGCCCCACAACACAAATAAGTCATCGTGCAATGTGAAACTTTTTTCACACTAAAATTATGCTTTATTTCCTTGTTTGAAAAAGGGTATAAAAGTTATTTTATTATAACTTTAATGACTACTATAATGGCCATATTTTTTCACTAATAAGTGTTACTAATTAGATCTATGTCAATATTTTAATAATATAAACCCATAATGTTAAAAATAACTAAAAAAATCATTCTTTATCCAAGTGGTGGCTAAGCAATTCAACAATCCGAATCAAATTAATCAACCCATGAAGTCATAGTTAGGTAATAAAATTTTTAAAATAGAAATAAATGTAGAAATTTACAAAAATTAGATACATTTGTGATATTTTATTAATCAAATTAAAAAATTAAGTGTAATAAACAAGAATTATTATTGAAAATGAAAATTAAATCATAATTTATAACTGACCAAAAATGAAATATAAAAACTAATAGTAAATAGTTCAACTTTTGGGTTAAATGTGTTAACCTTTAAGGACATCAATAAATAATAAAAAATAAAAAATAATACATAAATTTTGCAAAAAAAAACATTTAGGCACATGTATAATATCATGTATTTATCATATTAAACAAAAAGTAAGTGTGACATATCATAATTATTTTTACACACTAAAATACAAAAAAAAATTATAGAAAAAATTGAACACATCTATAATTCTATATTTACACTACTATTAAAAATATGAATAAGATTGTGGAACTTTCTTTTAACAAAAATCAAGGTTTTAAAAACTGACCTAGAAATGGAACCACTTTGGCTTTCGATTTCTGGGCCAGCGGTTCAACCATTCAGTTTGAGCGGTCAAAGTCCACCATATATATACATTATTATGAAAAGGGAGTGTGAGACTTTAAGAAAGAGACGACTAGTTAAAGCTGAAAATTGAGAAAAAAGAAAGAAAAGAATAAGATGATGATGATGAGAAGGAAGCATCGTCGGAGGTGGTTGTCATTATATTCACAAATCGTTGTTGCAAAACCAATTGCCCTGAGAAGAAGAAGGAACCGCCAGCGGCGGCTCTATGTTCATCATCACCACCGCTACAACACCGTCTGCCCTCTTCTTACATCTCTCTCATCTCTCTAAATCGCTCTCAAATCCCAAATCATTTACTTCATCAGTGTATCTTAGATTTTAATATAAATCGGTGTTTAATCTCTCATTTCTTGCATCAATTTTTTGATTTCTTCATTGGAGTTGCAATTTTTTGGTTGTTATACTTAACAAGAATCAAATAAATGGAAAAACTAAAAACCCTAACTAATTTTGACCATTGGGAATAATCAAACAAGATTATGAGATATGAAAGTTTTTTTTTCATTTTTTTTTAATTTTTATTTTAAAATAAATAATAAATTTGAAATTAGTTTGAAAACAACTCGAGAACCATTAATTGGGCCTAACATTTTAATGGTTAAGTCGATCAAGTCAACGGTTCTCTAACCATTTCAACGATTTTTTGTAAAATAGTGATCCAGGGCCAATACGGAACTAGTGACCTAACTGATTCCTAGGCTAAATGGTTCGACCGTTCATTCTAGTTTGATTTTAATACAATGATTAAAATACTCATTTTTTTAATTTAGTCCATATTTAATTGTAAGGTTTACATTGTAAATTGAACTACTTTTCACCCCATTCAATTCCATCTATTTAAATCTTTTTTTTTTTGATAAATGAACAAAAAAAAAGATACACAAAAGATAAAGCACTACAAAAATAGGAGTTTAGCCAAGTAGGTAGGCCTATCAATAATATTTGAAACTTCACAATTTGATCTATTTATCACATATTTGAATGAGGTGTTTATGCAATCATATTTGGATTTTACAATTTGCATATGATTAATAATAAAAAAATAAAAAATAAAAATACATAAAAATTATAACAATTTTAAATATATTATTATTATAATTATCATCATGTATAAATGTCACGTACAAAACACATACATACTTACTAGGTATCACTATTGGGGACAAGAAAATAGGCATCACTAATTACCAACAGATCCCAACACTAAATTTGGGGAGCATAGACAATAACTTTGATGTTCTAATTAAGCATAACTTGTTTTTTTTTTTTTTTTTTTTGGTAAAACATATAAGTTTTCATAGTCTACATACGAAGACAATACCACCTTACCTACCATTTCGGACTCGATTATTTTTTTATTTTTCCTTTTGGGATAATGGATCCGATTGTTATTCATGACGAATATGTTAATATGACAGGAACCCATATAAAATTATTCATTTGGATACTTTTTCAAAGACATAGCAATAGAAACTTTTTTTTTTTTTTTTGAGATTCGACATGAAACAACTTCTATCATTCCCAGATTTCGGAAACAAAAGATATTGTTTATCTGAACCAACAAGAAAAAGCGTTCAAGATGATATTAATTTTGATTATTAATTAAAGGTTTGAAAGTTTTAGAGGTATATGTTTATTTTAAATTTATAAATATTAGAAAAGTATATCATTATAGATATGTATTTAATGGCCTGAAACTTTGTTTTCTTTCATTTCTGTTGAAAGGGGGGCCCAATAACAAAAACTTGGGTTTTCCAAAACCTTGGGCGGAATCCATGAAAGTGAGTTAAAAAGACAGCTGATCGAGCTGCGAAGAAAATGAAGAAGAAGAAGAAGTTGTAAAAAACAGCTGACAAATAACATTCAAATAAGCTAACACGCATGCGTATAGTAGATACACACAGCAACAGGGTCCAATTAACCTAGCCACATATTCTGATTAATATAAACAATTCGAGGCACCAAATTAAGGGTGGAGACACCAGACAGCAGCATTTATGTAGAGCGGACCCTGGTTGTTTTGTGACTATTGGGTCTGACATGGCCAATTGGCCAGTAAGCTTCGTCTTCACGTCTTTAGGGGGGGGTGGGGGGTCATCATCATCATCGTCATGGTCATCGGCTCTCTCACTCAAGGATCTGAGTTATGAGTCTGTTCTAATTATTTTTATGTCCCCACATTATTGCAAATGACTCGACCCACTCATGTGGGGGATTCTGGTAGCGGCCGGGATTGTCGCAATGTCGCTCTTGGAGGGAGACTTGGTCCAACTCCAACCGCCCCCCCACCTGCTGGCAGGCCCTTCATTATTGACCATCCCATTTGGATTTGGAAGCTTCAGCAAAATGTCATGTTTATTCTGGCTTTTAAACAGTCATTTTCGACTCTTTCAGGTTTTCACCAAAGCCAATAACACCTCATAAAGTCAGAAGCTGCTGCATGTAAGCCCTCCCGAACAGGCACTCACTAGCAGTATATGTTTGACTATTCAGCATGGAGCTTAGGCCTCGTCTGTTTTTTGGGAAGTAGGGGCAGATGAATTGATAAATTGTACAGAAAAGAAATAATTAAATCTATGTTTGTTTTCCGGTATTAATAGGTCCTGTAGAAAAAATGAAAAAAAAAAACATTCTTGAGTGATTCATTTACTTTCCTCAAATTTAGATATATTATTTATCCATACATGTCAAAAATCGCTAATATGTGATAGGATAATAGTGTCCTTTCAATGATGTCACTTTTTTAGATAAATTGGTCATTGTATACCTTTAGTTACCTGAAAAATAAAACACTGGAAAGTGCTCTTATCCTAATAAGTTTTTTTTGGAAAACATTTGCTCGTCATTTACCCAGATACAAACGAGATCTTGGTGCTAGTTTGGAGGGATAAATTGCACATTCAGTGCCCCATTTGGTAGCGCTGATCTGAGAATTCAGCTAAGCTGGCTCTAAGAGACTGAGAGCTGATTTGGGCTCTCTAAATCTTTCATCAAGCATAACTTAAAAGGATGTCTTTGTAGGGCCCACCTCGGAAAACCAGAAACTGCCCCACTTAATACACTCAAACCGGCACTCAGCTAAGCTGGTTCAGCTGCTTTAAGGGAGTTCGGATCTACTACTCACAGAGTGCGTCTCACACCGATCTCACATCATGTTTCAGCTATACATCTAGAACATCTCCATAATTGTAAATTTTTATTTATAGGGAGATATTCTCAATATATAGCTGAAACGTACTCTAAGGTCGGTGTGAGATGTGCTCTGTGAAGAGCAGATCCAAAATAGACTGCTTCAGATAAACTATCTAAAAAGGCTGAAGTAGACTGCCCAAAAAATGACTGACAGCCTATATGGGTTCTCCGGATTTTTCAACAAACATAGCCTATAAGCTGTCTGTATAGGACTCATCTCAGAAAGCTAGAATGGCTGCACTTCAATGACAATTCAGTTAAGGGCTGGCTCGTTGCTGCATTAACTGATATGTTTCATGTTTCAGCATTAATGTGGAATCAAATCTCACAATCAGCACTTTGGGAAAAAAGAGGACAGGGGAAAGGGGAAAGGGGAAAGTTGTTGTGACCAGACCAGACCAGAACGAATGAATATACATCCCAATTGGATCTGTTTGGTCCGAAAACGAAATCTTTCAATTCGAAACCGCTGCTTCTTTTTTCTTTTTCAAGGATGCAATTTGTTCTTCCCCATTCCCTGTGCCTTTCGTCCAAATAAACAGAGATGGACAGGAGGGAGAGAAGGGGAAATGATTCAAAGAGCCCGTCTCATTCGTGGCCCTCTGTTGAAACCGACTGAAGCCGACGTTGTACTGTCATGCTCAGATCGGAAGGTTCAAAACGAGGGGTTAAGGGTATTGCTAATTTCCTGGGGGCGAAGTAATGGTGGAATGTGGAATTCAAATTTTGGAATACAACCCAAGTACCATTAATGAAACCCACCACGACAACTTGGGCATAAACATATCAAATCTGTTTCTCCAAACCAATTTAACAGTCAACTATCTTGTTAGATACATTAAGTCATTAACCAGTAACCACTCTGGACCTGGGCCTGGGCCTCGATCTGGGCTGACCCCTAATTTATCCTCACTGTACCGTACTGGGTTTGCTTTTACACAATTTGTCATTAGGTGGCTGTGGGTAGTCAATTCACATTAGGTGTGACCGTGAGTGGCTGGTGAGCATTTCGGTCCCAACAGATCGATTGCAATTAATAAGTAAGCCCAATGGGCTGACACGTACATAGACAAGATCCACGAGCGACAAAGGCACAATCAACCGAATATATAGTCACCACTAGACCTGTTCATGGGCAGGGTCGGGCCGGGCTTTTACTCTTCATTAATAGAAATATGTTAGGCCCGAGCCCGGCCCGACCAACGGGCCTACAATTTGGGCCCGAGCCTGGCCCTAATAAAAAGCCCGAAGCCCGAAGCCCGAGCCCGAGCCCGAAGCCCGACCTAATAAAAAAAATTAGAAATTTTCCCTATTCAATAATCAATATAAATCAGAATTTATTTACATTAAAAAAATATATAAATTCAAAATTTATTTATATTAAAAAAAGAATATAAAGAAGGGAAAGAGGATGTGCAGAAGAAGAATTCGGTTGGAAAAAGAAGGGAAAGAGGTGAAAAAAAGAGGGATATTCAACTAGGGTTTTTAGGTTTAGTTATAGGTCGGGCCGGGCCGGGCTCGGGTCAGGCTCGGGCCGGGCTATTTTGACAAATCCTGAGCCCGGCTTGAATTTATTGCGAGTCGGGCTTTTTGGCCCGAGGTTAAGCCCGCGGGCCTATATACCTATTCAAGCCCGTCCGGGGGTTGGGTCGGGCCGGGCCGGCCCGTCAGGCCACCCAGCCAATGAACAGGTCAAGTCACCACTCATTCTAGGCGATAAAAAAAAATTAATTAATAATAACAACAACAACAAATTAGAAACCATTGCTTGCTTCTCTTATCCGCTTATCCTTATCTAATCACACATCTGCAAGTTGAGCATGCTATGAATAAGTGAAAGAAATTTCCTAACCAATTTTAGAGTCAATTTCTCCATTCTTGTAGTGTAAATCATTTTCAGCACCAAATTTTTAGATTGTTTGTATTGGCAGTGATGACATATCTATCTATACTATTATAAAAATTACGATTGAGGGTGTCGAATTTTTCTTAACTAAAATGCCCGCATTTGTTATTTAGTCTATCTCTAATTATATACGTTAAAAATATAATTTTAATTAATGCTTTTCACATCATTTAATCCATTATTATTAACTCTTTTATTTAAGGTATTAACTCCTATTATCTCTTATTAAATCCCACATTTAAGTTATTTTTCACTGATAAATGATACTAATTAGATTTATGTCCAATAATTTTAACAATATAAACCCATATATTTTAAAACTTAATAAAAAACAAAACCATTTTTATCCAAGTGATGACTAAGCAATTCAACTATTTGAATCAAATTAGACAACCCATGAAGTCATAGTTAGATAATAAAATTTTTAAATAGAAATAGATAAAGAAAAATTACAAAAAATGTAAAAAAAAAGACACGTTTATGATATTTTTTATTTTTCAAATTAAAAAAGAAGTGTAATAAACAATAATTATTTTTATTGATGATGAAAATGAAATACGTAATCCAAAACAGACAAAAAAATTAAATTATTTGCCTTTTTAGCGGAGATCAATAATTCAACTTTTGGATCAAATCTACCAACCTTTAATATCATAATGAAATCAATAAAATCAATAAGCTATAAAAAACACAAAAATAAAAAGTTACATAAATTTTACAAAAAAAAAAACATTTGGGCACATGTATAATATCATATATACATAACTGATGATGCGCAATCCGGCCGGTCTTAGCTGTCAGCGATCTTGCCTCTGAACCGAGTAACAGAGAACCTGAAACGGAGGAGATGAGGAAGCTCCGGGGAGGACCCGGTGTAAAGGCTCCGAAGCTTAAGTTAGAATCCTTCAAAGGCAAGATAAACCAAATAGCGCAAAGTTTTTGCATACCTCCTCTTTGGGGGTGGAGAGCCTTTTATAACCACCTCGCGCACTCACTCCTAGACTCCTGTCAGGTCGGGAATGAGTATTTCCGTGCTTCTGCCAGTTCGGGCGTCATCGCCTCTGCTGGGGCAGAACCGTCACTGCTCCTTTTGTCGGAGCCGTCTCTGTAACTGGAGGCAATGGTGACAGGTGACGGTAGCAGGTGGCCGTTGGAAATGCGGCCGTCAAGCGTCAGATCCCAAGTCAGTCAGGTGCGCCGCCCCTGGATACGGACTCCTTCAGTGTCAAGTACGGCATGGTTCGTCCATTTCAATGCTCCGGAAGTGAAGTGCCTGGAGCGGTGCGTGAGGCAAAGTCTCGAGTTCGGATAAGGGGGGCCCCAAACTGTCATAAGACGGGCCAATTCGGGTCTCTGCTTTGGGTGACTCGGGGTTTAAGGGAGAGTTCGGGCTCCTCGCAGGGAGCCCGACCACTAAGTAGGGAGTTCGGGCACCTAGAGAGTTCGACCACTAAGTAGGGAGTTCGGGCACCTTGCAGAGAGTTCGACCACTAAGTAGGGAGTTCGGGCCTCTAAGTAGGGAGTTCGGGCCTGCTGGTCCCTTCCCTTTGGCGTTTGTACCCTCGGTACGCTGTCTTGAGTGTCGAGCTACTTGCCCTTTTTGCCACGTGTCGTGATTTGCGAGGTCGGGCCAAATCTTCCTTCATCAATTGCCCCCCACTCCTCGCGCTAAGGGTCTTGCCCTGGCGCAGGGAGTTCGCAAGGCGTCAGGTAGATTTGTCTTGCACTTTGAATCTTGGTTCTACTGGCGCGAGGTGCGTTGTCAGGGTTTCTTGGCTTTCTTCGAGTGTCCATTTATGCGGGAAGCATGTCGGTTTGTCTAAATGCTGATAGATGCGGCAGTGCACGCGCGTTGCTTCGAAATTTCAAAAACAAAAGGCGCGCCACTCGGGGGCACGAAAGCGGGTGTTTTTTTTTTCAAATTTTGAAAAAGACGTGCCGCTGCCATTTTTTCTGAGACGTGCGCTGACGTTCCGTCAGTTTCGAAAAGGTGCACACCGTCGCTGTCAGTTTCAGAAAGACATGCGCCAATCACGTCTCGATCTCGGGCGACGTGCGGTCAGTGCGGCCGTAGGCCGTCGGATTGTCTTTGATCTAAGCCGTTGCCTTTTGGTCACTGTGAGCATAAATAGCGGGGGGGGGGACCCCGGTTGTTGTCGCTTTTGTATTTCTCTCGAGCTCGTGTCTGAGTTTCAGCTCGCATCCAGTTCGCGTCCGGGTTTTTTCAGATCGCGCTCAAGGTCTTCCGTTCGTTCGAGCTCCTGTGGTCTACAGCTTTTGTCCTGGTGAGTACTTTCCTGGGTCTTGTCTCCCAATGTCTAGCTCGGATGGCTCTGATAGTCATTTCAGCGGGTCTGATGTGGGTTCTACGAACCAAGTTGCATCCCCCGATAGCCTTAGCGAGCCGGAGGTAGAGCTCGAGGAAGAGTTCGAGCTTGTAGGCCGTGGCGCCTCGGGTAGTTTGGCGTCCACCTCTCGTCGGGGTCGGATGTTAGACAAGTTCGGCCCTTCGACCATGACGCCCGAGGGGCTCCAATCCCTCGTTACTTACTATAACTTGCCTAGGGAGTATGCTTATTTTATACCTTCGGGTGGCTTTCCTTGGGAACATGGTCCTGATGAGATCGTTATATTCCGGGAGCAGCTCGCCGCGGGGCTGCGATTGCCTTTCCACCCCCTCTTCATCGAAGTCTTGAACCACTTCGGTGTGACAGTCGGCCAGCTTCACCCAAACTCCATTCGAAACTTGGTGGGGACAATCTCCCTTTTCTGTGACGAGAGCTTTCCGTTGGACTTGGAGATTTTTTCTTCAATCTCGATGCTCAATAAGCAAGCGGGTCCTCTCCCCGGGCGCAGGCGGGCTTACTACCTGTCTCCTCGCCCGGGTTTTAAGCTTTTTCACGAGCTCCCCAACAAGGTCCCAGCATGGAAGCGGGACTATTTCGGGGTGAGAAGTGTGCTGGGGTGGCCTTTTCAGATCGGGTGGGGGATGGCCGCTCCCGACTCCAGGGTTACGCTTGACAAGGAGACGGCAATGGGCGCGGCTTGGGCTGAAGTGTGAACAGTATCTGACGGAGGCCAAGCTCATTGCGGCCGGCCTGAGCTCGGGTAGGTCCTTCACTTAGAAACTCTTATCTTGCTGTTTTTCTTGCTTTTTACTGATGGCGAACTTCTTTTCGCAGGTGTGATGGATTCGCGAGGGACCTGAGGTGGGCACTTGTTTCAAGGTATGAAGAGGAGAAAGCGGGTTGCCAAGCGAACTCGCGCCAAGGTGCCTCAAGATGCGGAGCCCGAGGTGCAGGGCTACCAGCCAAAAGATCCGCCCAGGGGGCCCGAGATGGTCCCTCCGATGCAGGAGCCGGCGGGGGGCCCTTATGCTGAGACTACATACACAGGGGCTCCTACATACTCCGGTGCTCCTGCTTACTCCGGGTCTGCTCATACGCGAGCTGGTCCCTCGGGCTCGGGGGCCCCGAGGGATTTCAGGAGCGTGTTGACGCCGACCCATGCTCTTCAAAAGAGTAAAGAGGCCATCTTCCCCGAGGAGGTCGCGGCATAGACTGATCTCCCTCTGCATCAAGTGGTCTGTCGTGCCGTTACCCATGCCATGGTGGTAAGTGTTCTCCTTTTTTAGCTCTTTGGCTTTTGTTTTGTTGGTTCTTTTGATCATTCGGTCTCTTTTTGCAGGTGAATTCTTCCATTCACGCCTTGGCGGCTCAGGTGGAGAGGAGCTCGAGGCAGGCGCGAGCTGCCGAAGAGGCTCGTCGTGCGGCCGAGGAAGCCGCTCGTGCTGCTGAAGAAACTGCTCGTTTTTCCCGGATCAGGCAGGCGAGGTCTCAGAGAGATGCCGAGGCCATGGGAGTGGTGGTGAAGCACATGGCGGACTTGAGGCTGGATCTGCAGCATCAGGTCGAGTATCTTCAGGAGGACATCAGGGAGAGGATCCAGATCTTTTCCCAAGGTATCGAAGATGCCAAGAAGAAGGTCGTCGAAGAGTACATCGCTTCGCCGAGTTTTGATGATCTGATGGTGGATTCATATAGGAGGGGTTTTAAACTAAGCCGGTGGATGATCCGGAATATGTACCCTGAGCTCGATGTTAGCGCCATATCCACTTCGCGCATAACTCAGGAGATGGCTAATGCTGCTGACGTCGAGCCTGACTCCGAAGGCAAGGCGGGGCCTTCGGGTTTTGTTGAAGTGCCTTCTGACGATGAAGAAATAGCTCCCAGCTTGTAAAGATTTTTTTTTTCTTTGTACTGCTCAAGCTTTTGGAATGGAAGGATTTGTTTAAGTGCTGAGCATATTTTCCGAACTTCATGTATTTGCCGAACTGACTATTCGTTCGGTCTGTTTTCTGCCTGAGTTAACCGCACTCGCACGGACTATTTTCTTTGCTTGCTTGTGCCAAGATTCCTTCGTTAGCTCGGCATCCTAGCCCGTAGGCTTTGGTGGTGATTTTACACATTTCACTTGGCGGTCTATAGGTAGTATCTTCTTAGGTTGACAATGTTCCATGCTCGAGGTACTTGTTTTCCCTCTAGGGTTTCGAGCTCGTATGCCCCCCTGAGTGCTTTCTTTACTCTGTAGGGTCCTTCCCAATTTGGTCCAAGTTTCCCTACGCCGGGTTCGGGCACCATGACCTTACGGAGAACCAGGTCACCGACGCGGAAGTTCCTCTTCTTTACTCTGGCGTTATAGTACCGAGCTACCTTTTGCTGGTAGGCCGCAGTTCGGATGTGCGCGAGGTCTCTCACCTCGTCCAGTAGGTCGAGGTTGGTGCGTAACTCGCCTTCGTTTGTCTGTTCGTCGTATGCTTCTAGTCGTAGCGTAGGTATTTCGATTTCCGCCGGGATTACCGCCTCAGTGCCGTAGGTGAGGTTAAAGGGGGTCTCTCCTGTGGCGGTTTTTTCCGTGGTTCGGTGAGCCCATAGAACACTTGGTAGTTCGTCTGCCCACAACCCTTTAGCTCGGTCTAGTCGTGCTTTCAGTCTGCGGAGGATGGCTCTGTTCATTACTTCTGTTTGGCCATTTGCCTGCGGGTGTACGACCGACGTGAAGTTCTGACTAATTCCCATACTTTTGCACCATTCTTGGAACTTGATATCCTCGAACTGTTTGCCGTTGTCGGAGATCAGTACCCGAGGTAGCCCGAAGCGACATACTATGTTCTTCCAAAAGAAGTTTTGTATGTCTTGGGCTGTAACTATTGCCAGAGGTTCAGCTTCTATCCACTTTGTGAAGTAATCTACTACCACCACTAGGAATTTTCTCCCGCCTGTCGCTGGTGGGAATGGCCCCAGAAGGTCGATGCCCCATTGGGCGAAGGACCATGGACTGGTGAGGTATTTGAGGTCGGCAGTGGGCTGATGGTGGATATTGGCATGCTTCTGACACTTGTCGCATTTTCTGACGAGCTCGATGGCCTCTGTCTTCATCGTTGGCTAGTAGTATCCTTGTCGAAGTGCTTTTTGGGCAAGGGCTCTGCCCCCCAGGTGTCCGCCGCACAAGCCTTCATGAGTGTCGTGGAGTACGAGCTCGGCTTCGGCAGGGCACAAGCATCGCAGGTAGGGGAGCGTGTAGGATCATCGGTACAACCGTTCGTCTATTATGACGTATTTGGCTGCCTGGCGCTGCACCCTCTTGGCTGCGTTGCGGTCCGCGGAGAGAGATCCATCTAGCAGGAAGCTCGCGAGTGGGCCGATCCAGCTCGGCTCTGCTTCAGAGATGGGAGCGACCTCTTCTGCCCCACCGAGAATGTTGGGCCGAGGTAAGTCCTCTACGTACACGGTTCTCATGGCGTTGTGACTTGTGCTGGCTAATCGGGACAGGGCGTCGGCCTCAGTGTTCTCTGACCTCGGGATTTGCTTGATGAAGTGTGACTGGAAGTTGAGCAGAGCCTCCTTTACCTTTGCCAAGTATGCAATCATTGTGAGCTCGCGCGCTTCGTATTCGCCTGTAACTTGGTTGACCACGAGCTGGGAATCACTGCAGATAACTACGTGCTTTGCACCAACCTTGTGCGCTATCAGTGCCTCGTACTCCGCCTCGTTGTTGGATGCCGCGAACTCAAAGCGTAGTGCGTATTCCTACTTTGTTCCACTCGAGCCGCATAGCACTATTCCAGCTCCGCTGCCTTGCTGGTTCGAGGAGACATCTACGTGAAGGATCTAGGGCTCCTCATCCCAGTTCGCACTTGGTCTAACTAGGAGAGATGCTACACTGGCTGCTACTTCACGGGGTTCGGACTCGATTGGCTTGGGAGCTCCGAGCTCGCCCGAACTGGGGATCTCGGGCTCGACCGGCTCAGGGGCTTCGAGGCTAAACGTGCATTCTGCGATAAAATCTGCCAAGGCTTGGGCCTTAATAGCAGTTCTTGGCTTGTACTGGAGGTCGTACTCGCTGAGTTCGATGGCCCATTTCGTTAGTCGACCGGAAACCTCGGGTTTGAGTAAAACTTGTCTCAGAGGTTTGTCGGTCAGGACGATGACAGTGTGAGCCTGAAATTACGGGCGGAGTTTCCGAGCTGCTATCACCAGTGCATATGCTAGCTTTTCTATCTGCAAGTACATTGTCTCTGCTCCCTGCAAAATTTTACTAACATAATATATGGGTCGCTGGACCCGGTCTGTTTCTTTTATTAGTACCGAACTGACCACTTCGTCGCTTGCCGAGAGGTACAGTTCTAAGACCTCGCCCTCCTTGGGCCGGGCTAAGGTTGGCACACTGACGAGGTAACCTTTTAGCTCGTCAAACGCGAGCTGGGAGTCTTGGGTCCACTCGAACCCTTTGCCTTTGATTGCTTTGAAGAAAGGTAGGCAGCGGTCTGCTGACTTGGACATGAAGCGGCTTAGAGCGGCTATGCGGCCGTTTAGCCTCTGAACTTCTTTTACTTTCCGAGGTGGTCTCATATCTAGGATGGCTTTTATCTTGTCCGGGTTGGCCTCAATACCACGCCGATTGACAATGTAGCCTAGGAATTTGCCCGAGGTGACGCCAAAGACACATTTGTTGGGGTTCAATTTCATGCTAAACTGACGTAGGATTTGGAAGACAGAATCTAAGTCTTGTATTAATTCTTGTGAAAACTGTGTCTTGACGACCATGTCGTCTACATAACACTCTATCTTCGTGCCAATCAGGGGTCGAAACAGCCTATTTACAAGTCTTTGGAAGGTCGCCCTGGCATTTTTTAATCCAAAGGGCATGACCTTGTAATAGTACAGGCCGAACTCGGATATGAAGCTGGTTTTTTCCTCATCGGATTGGTCCATCCGGATTTGGTTGTAGCCTGAGTAGGCGTCCAGGAAGCTTAGCAACTCATGTCCCGAGGTCGCATCTACTAGGCGGTCAATTCTGGGGAGGGGGAAGCAATCTTTCGGGCAAGCTCGGTTTAGGTCGGTGTAGTCGACGCACATGCGCCACTTGACGTTCGCCTTTTTTACCAGCACAGGGTTGGCCACCCAGCTCGGGTAATGGACTTCCCTTATGAAGTCTGCTGCGAGGAGCTTCTCGACCTCCTCGTCAACCGCCCTCCAGCGTTCTGGGGCTAAGTTGCGTTTCTTCTATCTAACGGGTCTGACTACATGGTCAGTGTTAAGTTTGTGAGTGATAAGGCCAAGGTCAATACCGGGCATGTCGGCCGCGAACCATGCAAAAATATCTAAATTTTGAAGTAAAAAACTCACCAGTTCGGTCCGTAGGGGTTCCTCGACGGAAGCACCGATCTGGAGTGTGCGAGCTGGGTCCGTAGCCGAAGTCGGGATTGCGACTTTCTTCTGTGGGCGAAGCTCGTTCC